>NC_084739.1:70749969-70812469 GCF_033978785.1 Entelurus aequoreus
AATGTACGGAATAATTTTGGTTGTGCTTACCGACGTCGAAGCAATTTTATTTGGTACATGGTGTAATGAAAAGTGTGAACAGTAGATGGCAGTCACACATAAGAGATACGTGTAGAGTGCACTATGATGGCAATATGACTCAAGTAAACAACACCAACATTTTATATGTTCCATTGAAAATATAGAACATTACACACGGCACTCAAAAATCTATCAAAATGATGCATTTTGGGTACGGTAAAACATCAAAGTCTTCCTTTTCCTGGGGAAATCACCATATGTTTTGCCCTTTTTTCCCAATTTAAATAATGTCCCTTAAAGGGGAAATGCACTTTTATTTAAAAACCACGCTAATATTAATTGAAATGCGACCACGTGCAATATATGAAGAGTTCAGACGTAAAAAACATACATCTTCATTTTCATTGTTTTGAGTACCGTATTTTCCGAACTTTAAGGCGCACTTAAAATATTTTTTCCCCCTCAAAACTCGACAGTGCGCCTTAGAACCCGGTGCGCCTAATTTACGGAATAATTTTGGTTGTGATTACCGACGTCGAAGCATTTTTATTTGGTACATGGTGTAATGAAAAGTGTGAACAGTAGATGGCAGTCACACATAAGAGATACGTGTAGAGTGCACTATGATGGCAATATGACTCAAGTAAACAACACCAACATTTTATATGTTCCATTGAAAATATACAACATTACACACGGCACTCAAAAATCTATCAAAATGATGCATTTTGGGTACGGTAAAACATCAAAGTGTTCCTTTTCCTGGGGAAATCACCATATGTTTTGCCCTTTTTTCCCAATTTAAATAATGTCCCTTAAAGGGGGAATGCACTTTTTTTTTAAAACCACACTAATATTAATTGAAATGCGACCACGTGCAATATATGAAGATTTCAGATGCAAAAAACATACATCTTCATTTTCATTGTTTTGAGTACCGTATTTTCCGCACTTTAAGGCGCACTTAAAATATTTTTTTCCCCCTCAAAACTCGACAGTGCGCCTTAGAACCCGGTGCGCCAATGTACGGAATAATTTTGGTTGTGCTTACCGACGTCGAAGCAATTTTATTTGGTACATGGTGCAATGATAAGTGTGACCAGTAGATGGCAGTCAAACATAAGAGATACGTGTAGAGAGCCAACCTTTCCTTTTCCTGGGGAATGTTTTACCCTTTTTTCCCAATTTAAAGAATGTCTCTTAAAGGGGAAATGCACTTTAAAAAAAAAAAAAAACTGATATTAATTGAAATGCGACCACGTGCAATATATGAAGAGTTTGGACGCAAAAACATAAATCTCCATTTTCCTTGTTTTGAGTACCGTATATTCCAAACTTTAAGGTGCACTTAAATTATTTTTTTTCCCCTCAAAACTCGACAGTGCGCCTAATGTACGGAATAATTTTGGTTGTGCTTACCGACGTCGAAGCAATTTCATTTGGTACGTGGCGTAATGATAAGTGTGACCAGTAGATGGCAGTCACACATAAGAGATATGTGTAGACTGCACTATGATGGCAATATGACTCAAGTAAACAACACCAACATTTTATATGTTCCATTGAAAATATAGAACATTACACACGGCAGTCAAAAATCTATCAAAATGATGCATTTTGGGTACGGTAAAACATCAAAGTGTTCCTTTTCCTGGGGAAATCACCATATGTTTTGCCCTTTTTTCCCAATTTAAATAATGTCCCTTAAAGGGGAAATGCACTTTTTTTCAAAAACCACTCTAATATTAATTGAAATGCGACCACGTGCAATATATGAAGAGTTCAGATGCAAAAAACATACATCTTCATTTTCATTGTTTTGAGTACCGTATTTTCCGAACTTTAAGGCGCACTTTAAATCGTTTTTTTTTCCCTCAAAACTCGACAGTGTGCCTAATTTACGGAATGATTTTGGTTGTGATTACCGACGTCGAAGCATTTTTATTTGGTACATGGTGTACTGAAAAGTGTGAACAGTAGATGGCAGTCACACAGAAGAGATACGTGTGGAGTGCACTATGATGGCAATATGACTCAAGTAAACAACACCAACATTTGATAGGTTCCATTGAAAATATAGATCATTACAAACGGCACTCAAAAATCTATCAAAATTATGCATTTTGGGTACGGTAAAACATCAAAGTGTTCCTTTTCCTGGGGAAATCACCATATGTTTTGCCCTTTTTTCCCAATTTAAATAATGTCCCTTAAAGGGGAAATGCACTTTTTTTTAAAAACCACGCTAATATTAATTGAAATGCGACCACGTGCAATATATGAAGAGTTCAGACGTAAAAACATAAATCTTCATTTTCCTTGTTTTGAGTACCGTATTTTCCGAACTTTAAGGCGCACTTAAAATCGTTTTTTTCCCCTCAAAACTCGACAGTGCGCCTAATTTACGGAATAATTTTGGTTGTGATTACCGACGTCGAAGCGTTTTTATTTGGTACATGGTGTACTGAAAAGTGTGAACAGTAGATGGCAGTCACACATAAGAGATACGTGTAGAGTGCACTATGATGGCAATATGACTCAAGTAAACAACACCAACATTTTATATGTTCCATTGAAAATATAGAACATTACACACGGCACTCAAAAATCTATCAAAATGATGCATTTTGGGTACGGTAAAACATCAAAGTGTTCCTTTTCCTGGGGAAATCACCATATGTTTTGCCCTTTTTTCCCAATTTAAATAATGTCCCTTAAAGGGGGAATGCACTTTTTTTTTTAAAACCACACTAATATTAATTGAAATGCGACCACGTGCAATATATGAAGAGTTCAGACGCAAAAAACATACATCTTCATTTTCATTGTTTTGAGTACCGTATTTTCCGAACTTTAAGGCGCACTTAAAATATTTTTTTCCCCCTCAAAACTCGACAGTGCGCCTTAGAACCCGGTGCGCCAATGTACGGAATAATTTTGGTTGTGCTTACCGACGTCGAAGCAATTTTTTTTGGTACATGGTGTAATGATAAGTGTGACCAGTAGATGGCAGTCAAACATAAAAGATACGTGTAGAAAGCCAACCTTTCCTTTTCCTGGGGAAATCACCATGTTTTGCCCTTTTTTCCCAATTTAAATAATGTCCCTTAAAGGGGGAATGCACTTTTTTTTTTAAAACCACACTAATATTAATTGAAATGCGACCACGTGCAATATATGAAGAGTTCAGACGTAAAAAACATACATCTTCATTTTCATTGTTTTGAGTACCGTATTTTCCGAACTTTAAGGCGCACTTAAAATATTTTTTTCCCCCTCAAAACTCGACAGTGCGCCTTAGAACCCGGTGCGCCAATGTACGGAATAATTTTGGTTGTGCTTACCGACGTCGAAGCAATTTTATTTGGTACATGGTGTAATGAAAAGTGTGAACAGTAGATGGCAGTCACACATAAGAGATACGTGTAGAGTGCACTATGATGGCAATATGACTCAAGTAAACAACACCAACATTTTATATGTTCCATTGAAAATATAGAACATTACACACGGCACTCAAAAATCTATCAAAATGATGCATTTTGGGTACGGTAAAACATCAAAGTGTTCCTTTTCCTGGGGAAATCACCATATGTTTTGCCCTTTTTTCCCAATTTAAATAATGTCCCTTAAAGGGGGAATGCACTTTTTTTTTAAAACCACACTAATATTAATTGAAATGCGACCATGTGCAATATATGAAGAGTTCAGATGCAAAAAACATACATCTTCATTTTCATTGTTTTGAGTACCGTATTTTCCGAACTTTAAGGCGCACTGAAAATATTTTTTTCCCCCTCAAAACTCGACAGTGCGCCTTAGAACCCGGTGCGCCAATGTACGGAATAATTTTGGTTGTGCTTACCGACGTCGAAGCAATTTTATTTGGTACATGGTGCAATGATAAGTGTGACCAGTAGATGGCAGTCAAACATAAGAGATACGTGTAGAGAGCCAACCTTTCCTTTTCCTGGGGAATGTTTTACCCTTTTTTCCCAATTTAAAGAATGTCTCTTAAAGGGGAAATGCACTTTAAAAAAAAAAAAAACCTGATATTAATTGAAATGCGACCACGTGCAATATATGAAGAGTTTGGACGCAAAAACATAAATCTCCATTTTCCTTGTTTTGAGTACCGTATATTCCGAACTTTAAGGTGCACTTAAATTATTTTTTTTCCCCTCAAAACTCGACAGTGCGCCTAATGTACGGAATAATTTTGGTTGTGCTTACCGACGTCGAAGCAATTTTATTTGGTACGTGGCGTAATGATAAGTGTGAACAGTAGATGGCAGTCACACATAAGAGATACGTGTAGACTGCACTATGATGGCAATATGACTCAAGTAAACAACACCAACATTTTATATGTTCCATTGAAAATATAGAACATTACACACGGCACTCAAAAATCTATCAAAATGATGCATTTTGGGTACGGTAAAACATCAAAGTGTTCCTTTTCCTGGGGAAATCACCATATGTTTTGCCCTTTTTTCCCAATTTAAATAATGTCCCTTAAAGGGGAAATGCACTTTTATTTAAAAACCACGCTAATATTAATTGAAATGCGACCACGTGCAATATATGAAGAGTTCAGACGTAAAAACATAAATCTTCATTTTCCTTGTTTTGAGTACCGTATTTTCCGAACTTTAAGGCGCACTTAAAATCGTTGTTTTCCCGTCAAAACTCGACAGTGCGCCTTAGAACCCGGTGCACCTAATGTACGGAATGATTTTGGTTGGGCTTACCGACCTCGAAGCAATTTTATTTGGTATATGGTGTAATGATAAGTGTGACCAGTAGATGGCAGTCAAACATAAGAGATACGTGTAGAGAGCCAACCTTTCCTTTTCCTGGGGAAATCACCATATGTTTTGCCCTTTTTTCCCAATTTAAATAATGTCCCTTAAAGGGGAAATGCACTTTTTATTTAAAAAACACACTAATATTAATTGAAATGCGACCACGTGCAATATATGAAGAGTTCAGATGCAAAAAACATACATCTTCATTTTCATTGTTTTGAGTACCGTATTTTCCGAACTTTAAGGCGCACTTAAAATCGTTTTTTTCCCTCAAAACTCGACAGTGCGCCTTAGAACCCGGTGCGCCTAATTTACGGAATAATTTTGGTTGTGAGTACCGACGTCGAAGCATTTTTATTTGGTACATGGTGTAATGAAAAGTGTGACCAGTAGATGGCAGTCACACATAAGAGATACGTGTAGAGTGCACTATGATGGCAATATGACTCAAGTAAACAACACCAACATTTTATATGTTCCATTGAAAATATAGAACATTACACACGGCACTCAAAAATCTATCAAAATGATACATTTTGGGTACGGTAAAACATCAAAGTCTTCCTTTTCCTGGGGAAATCACCATATGTTTTGCCCTTTTTTCCCAATTTAAATAATGTCCCTTAAAGGGGAAATGCACTTTTATTTTAAAACCACACTAATATTAATTGAAAGGCGACCACGTGCAATATATGAAGAGTTCAGATGCAAAAAACATACATCTTCATTTTCATTGTTTTGAGTACCGTATTTTCCGAACTTTAAGGCGCACTTAAAATATTTTTTTCCCCCTCAAAACTCGACAGTGCGCCTTAGAACCCGGTGCGCCAATGTACGGAATCATTTTGGTTGTGCTTACCGACGTCGAAGCAATTTTATTTGGTACATGGTGCAATGATAAGTGTGACCAGTAGATGGCAGTCAAACATAAGAGATACGTGTAGAGAGCCAACCTTTCCTTTTCCTGGGGAATGTTTTACCCTTTTTTCCCAATTTAAAGAATGTCTCTTAAAGGGGAAATGCACTTTAAAAAAAAAAAAAAACTGATATTAATTGAAATGCGACCACGTGCAATATATGAAGAGTTTGGACGCAAAAACATAAATCTCCATTTTCCTTGTTTTGAGTACCGTATATTCCAAACTTTAAGGTGCACTTAAATTATTTTTTTTCCCCTCAAAACTCGACAGTGCGCCTAATGTACGGAATAATTTTGGTTGTGCTTACCGACGTCGAAGCAATTTCATTTGGTACGTGGCGTAATGATAAGTGTGACCAGTAGATGGCAGTCACACATAAGAGATATGTGTAGACTGCACTATGATGGCAATATGACTCAAGTAAACAACACCAACATTTTATATGTTCCATTGAAAATATAGAACATTACACACGGCAGTCAAAAATCTATCAAAATGATGCATTTTGGGTACGGTAAAACATCAAAGTGTTCCTTTTCCTGGGGAAATCACCATATGTTTTGCCCTTTTTTCCCAATTTAAATAATGTCCCTTAAAGGGGAAATGCACTTTTTTTTAAAAACCACGCTAATATTAATTGAAATGCGACCACGTGCAATATATGAAGAGTTCAGACGTAAAAAACATACATCTTCATTTTCATTGTTTTGAGTACCGTATTTTCCGAACTTTAAGGCGCACTTAAAATATTTTTTCCCCCTCAAAACTCGACAGTGCGCCTTAGAACCCGGTGCGCCTAATTTACGGAATAATTTTGGTTGTGATTACCGACGTCGAAGCATTTTTATTTGGTACATGGTGTACTGAAAAGTGTGAACAGTAGATGGCAGTCACACATAAGAGATACGTGTAGACTGCACTATGATGGCAATATGACTCAAGTAAACAACACCAACATTTTATATGTTCCATTGAAAATATAGAACATTACACACGGCACTCAAAAATCTATCAAAATGATGCATTTTGGGTACGGTAAAACATCAAAGTGTTCCTTTTCCTGGGGAAATCACCATATGTTTTGCCCTTTTTTCCCAATTTAAATAATGTCCCTTAAAGGGGAAATGCACTTTTTTTAAAAACCACGCTAATATTAATTGAAATGCGACCACGTGCAATATATGAAGAGTTCAGACGTAAAAACATACATCTTAATTTTCCTTGTTTTGAGTACCGTATTTTCCGAACTTTAAGGCGCACTTAAAATCGTTTTTTTCCCTCAAAACTCGACAGTGCGCCTAATTTACGGAATGATTTTGGTTGTGATTACCGACGTCGAAGCAATTTTATTTGGTACATGGTGTAGTGAAAAGTGTGAACAGTAGATGGCAGTCACACATAAGAGATACGTGTAGAGTGCACTATGATGGCAATATGACTCAAGTAAACAACACCAACATTTTATATGTTCCATTGAAAATATAGAACATTACACACGGCACTCAAAAATCTATCAAAATGATGCATTTTGGGTACGGTAAAACATCAAAGTGTTCCTTTTCCTGGGGAAATCACCATATGTTTTGCCCTTTTTTCCCAATTTAAATAATGTCCCTTAAAGGGGAAATGCACTTTTATTTAAAAACCACGCTAATATTAATTGAAATGCGACCATGTGCAATATATGAAGAGTTCAGACGTAAAAAACATACATCTTCATTTTCATTGTTTTGAGTACCGTATTTTCCGAACTTTAAGGCGCACTTAAAATATTTTTTTCCCCCTCAAAACTCGACAGTGCGCCTTAGAACCCGGTGCGCCTAATTTACGGAATAATTTTGGTTGTGATTACCGACGTCGAAGCAATTTTATTTGGTACATGGTGTAGTGAAAAGTGTGAACAGTAGATGGCAGTCACACATAAGAGATACGTGTAGAGTGCACTATGATGGCAATATGACTCAAGTAAACAACACCAACATTTTATATGTTCCATTGAAAATATACAACATTACACACGGCACTCAAAAATCTATCAAAATGATGCATTTTGGGTACGGTAAAACATCAAAGTGTTCCTTTTCCTGGGGAAATCACCATATGTTTTGCCCTTTTTTCCCAATTTAAATAATGTCCCTTAAAGGGGAAATGCACTTTTATTTAAAAACCACGCTAATATTAATTGAAATGCGACCACGTGCAATATATGAAGAGTTCAGACGTAAAAAACATACATCTTCATTTTCATTGTTTTGAGTACCGTATTTTCCGAACTTTAAGGCGCACTTAAAATATTTTTTCCCCCTCAAAACTCGACAGTGCGCCTTAGAACCCGGTGCGCCAACGTACGGAATAATTTTGGTTGTGCTTACCGACGTCGAAGCAATTTTATTTGGTACATGGTGTAATGAAAAGTGTGAACAGTAGATGGCAGTCACACATAAGAGATATGTGTAGACTGCACTATCATGGCAATATGACTCAAGTAAACAACACCAACATTTTATATGTTCCATTGAAAATATAGAACATTACACACGGCACTCAAAAATCTATCAAAATGATGCATTTTGGGTACGGTAAAACATCAAAGTCTTCCTTTTCCTGGGGAAATCACCATATGTTTTGCCCTTTTTTCCCAATTTAAATAATGTCCCTTAAAGGGGAAATGCACTTTTATTTAAAAACCACGCTAATATTAATTGAAATGCGACCACGTGCAATATATGAAGAGTTCAGACGTAAAAACATGAATCTTCATTTTCCTTGTTTTGAGTACCGTATTTTCCGAACTTTAAGGCGCACTTAAAATATTTTTTTCCCCCTCAAAACTCGACAGTGCGCCTTAGAACCCGGTGCGCCAATGTACGGAATAATTTTGGTTGTGCTTACCGACGTCGAAGCAATTTTATTTGGTACATGGTGCAATGATAAGTGTGACCAGTAGATGGCAGTCAAACATAAGAGATACGTGTAGAGAGCCAACCTTTCCTTTTCCTGGGGAATGTTTTACCCTTTTTTCCCAATTTAAAGAATGTCTCTTAAAGGGGAAATGCACTTTAAAAAAAAAAAAAACCTGATATTAATTGAAATGCGACCACGTGCAATATATGAAGAGTTTGGACGCAAAAACATAAATCTCCATTTTCCTGGTTTTGAGTACCGTATATTCCGAACTTTAAGGTGCACTTAAATTATTTTTTTTCCCCTCAAAACTCGACAGTGCGCCTAATGTACGGAATAATTTTGGTTGTGCTTACCGACGTCGAAGCAATTTCATTTGGTACGTGGCGTAATGATAAGTGTGACCAGTAGATGGCAGTCACACATAAGAGATATGTGTAGACTGCACTATGATGGCAATATGACTCAAGTAAACAACACCAACATTTTATATGTTCCATTGAAAATATAGAACATTACACACGGCAGTCAAAAATCTATCAAAATGATGCATTTTGGGTACGGTAAAACATCAAAGTGTTCCTTTTCCTGGGGAAATCACCATATGTTTTGCCCTTTTTTCCCAATTTAAATAATGTCCCTTAAAGGGGAAATGCACTTTTTTTCAAAAACCACTCTAATATTAATTGAAATGCGACCACGTGCAATATATGAAGAGTTCAGATGCAAAAAACATACATCTTCATTTTCATTGTTTTGAGTACCGTATTTTCCGAACTTTAAGGCGCACTTTAAATATGTTTTTCCCTCTCAAAACTCGAAAGTGCGCCTTAGAACCCGGTGCGCCAATGTACGGAATAATTTTGGTTGTGCTTACCGACGTCGAAGCAATTTTATTTGGTACATGGTGTAATGAAAATTGTGAACAGTAGATGGCAGTCACACATAAGAGATATGTGTAGACTGCACTATGATGGCAATATGACTCAAGTAAACAACACCAACATTTTATATGTTCCATTGAAAATATAGAACATTACACACGGCACTCAAAAATCTATCAAAATGATGCATTTTGGGTACGGTAAAACATCAAAGTGTTCCTTTTCCTGGGGAAATCACCATATGTTTTGCCCTTTTTTCCCAATTTAAATAATGTCCCTCAAAGGGGAAATGCACTTTTTTTTAAAACCACTCTAATATTAATTGAAATGCGACCACGTGCAATATATGAAGAGTTCAGATGCAAAAAACATACATCTTCATTTTCCTTGTTTTGAGTACCGTATTTTTTTAACTTTAAGGCGCACTTAAAATCGGTTTTTTTCCCCTCAAAACTCCACAGTGTGCCTAATTTACGGAATGATTTTGGTTGTGATTACCGACGTCGAAGCAATTTTATTTGGTACATGGTGTAGTGAAAAGTGTGAACAGTAGATGGCAGTCACACATAAGAGATACGTGTAGAGTGCACTATGATGGCAATATGACTCAAGTAAACAACACCAACATTTTATATGTTCCATTGAAAATATAGAACATTACACACGGCACTCAAAAATCTATCAAAATGATGCATTTTGGGTACGGTAAAACATCAAAGTGTTCCTTTTCCTGGGGAAATCACCATATGTTTTGCCCTTTTTTCCCAATTTAAATAATGTCCCTTAAAGGGGAAATGCACTTTTTTTTAAAAACCACGCTAATATTAATTGAAATGCGACCACGTGCAATATATGAAGAGTTCAGACGTAAAAAACATACATCTTCATTTTCATTGTTTTGAGTACCGTATTTTCCGAACTTTAAGGCGCACTTAAAATATTTTTTCCCCCTCAAAACTCGACAGTGCGCCTTAGAACCCGGTGCGCCTAATTTACGGAATAATTTTGGTTGTGATTACCGACGTCGAAGCATTTTTATTTGGTACATGGTGTACTGAAAAGTGTGAACAGTAGATGGCAGTCACACATAAGAGATACGTGTAGACTGCACTATGATGGCAATATGACTCAAGTAAACAACACCAACATTTTATATGTTCCATTGAAAATATAGAACATTACACACGGCACTCAAAAATCTATCAAAATGATGCATTTTGGGTACGGTAAAACATCAAAGTGTTCCTTTTCCTGGGGAAATCACCATATGTTTTGCCCTTTTTTCCCAATTTAAATAATGTCCCTTAAAGGGGAAATGCACTTTTTTTAAAAACCACGCTAATATTAATTGAAATGCGACCACGTGCAATATATGAAGAGTTCAGACGTAAAAACATACATCTTAATTTTCCTTGTTTTGAGTACCGTATTTTCCGAACTTTAAGGCGCACTTAAAATCGTTTTTTTCCCTCAAAACTCGACAGTGCGCCTAATTTACGGAATGATTTTGGTTGTGATTACCGACGTCGAAGCAATTTTATTTGGTACATGGTGTAGTGAAAAGTGTGAACAGTAGATGGCAGTCACACATAAGAGATACGTGTAGAGTGCACTATGATGGCAATATGACTCAAGTAAACAACACCAACATTTTATATGTTCCATTGAAAATATAGAACATTACACACGGCACTCAAAAATCTATCAAAATGATGCATTTTGGGTACGGTAAAACATCAAAGTGTTCCTTTTCCTGGGGAAATCACCATATGTTTTGCCCTTTTTTCCCAATTTAAATAATGTCCCTTAAAGGGGAAATGCACTTTTATTTAAAAACCACGCTAATATTAATTGAAATGCGACCATGTGCAATATATGAAGAGTTCAGACGTAAAAAACATACATCTTCATTTTCATTGTTTTGAGTACCGTATTTTCCGAACTTTAAGGCGCACTTAAAATATTTTTTTCCCCCTCAAAACTCGACAGTGCGCCTTAGAACCCGGTGCGCCTAATTTACGGAATAATTTTGGTTGTGATTACCGACGTCGAAGCAATTTTATTTGGTACATGGTGTAGTGAAAAGTGTGAACAGTAGATGGCAGTCACACATAAGAGATACGTGTAGAGTGCACTATGATGGCAATATGACTCAAGTAAACAACACCAACATTTTATATGTTCCATTGAAAATATACAACATTACACACGGCACTCAAAAATCTATCAAAATGATGCATTTTGGGTACGGTAAAACATCAAAGTGTTCCTTTTCCTGGGGAAATCACCATATGTGTTGCCCTTTTTTCCCAATTTAAATAATGTCCCTTAAAGGGGAAATGCACTTTTATTTAAAAACCACGCTAATATTAATTGAAATGCGACCACGTGCAATATATGAAGAGTTCAGACGTAAAAAACATACATCTTCATTTTCATTGTTTTGAGTACCGTATTTTCCGAACTTTAAGGCGCACTTAAAATATTTTTTCCCCCTCAAAACTCGACAGTGCGCCTTAGAACCCGGTGCGCCAACGTACGGAATAATTTTGGTTGTGCTTACCGACGTCGAAGCAATTTTATTTGGTACATGGTGTAATGAAAAGTGTGAACAGTAGATGGCAGTCACACATAAGAGATATGTGTAGACTGCACTATCATGGCAATATGACTCAAGTAAACAACACCAACATTTTATATGTTCCATTGAAAATATAGAACATTACACACGGCACTCAAAAATCTATCAAAATGATGCATTTTGGGTACGGTAAAACATCAAAGTCTTCCTTTTCCTGGGAAATCACCATATGTTTTGCCCTTTTTTCCCAATTTAAATAATGTCCCTTAAAGGGGAAATGCACTTTTATTTAAAAACCACGCTAATATTAATTGAAATGCGACCACGTGCAATATATGAAGAGTTCAGACGTAAAAACATGAATCTTCATTTTCCTTGTTTTGAGTACCGTATTTTCCGAACTTTAAGGCGCACTTAAAATATTTTTTTCCCCCTCAAAACTCGACAGTGCGCCTTAGAACCCGGTGCGCCAATGTACGGAATAATTTTGGTTGTGCTTACCGACGTCGAAGCAATTTTATTTGGTACATGGTGCAATGATAAGTGTGACCAGTAGATGGCAGTCAAACATAAGAGATACGTGTAGAGAGCCAACCTTTCCTTTTCCTGGGGAATGTTTTACCCTTTTTTCCCAATTTAAAGAATGTCTCTTAAAGGGGAAATGCACTTTAAAAAAAAAAAAAACCTGATATTAATTGAAATGCGACCACGTGCAATATATGAAGAGTTTGGACGCAAAAACATAAATCTCCATTTTCCTGGTTTTGAGTACCGTATATTCCGAACTTTAAGGTGCACTTAAATTATTTTTTTTCCCCTCAAAACTCGACAGTGCGCCTAATGTACGGAATAATTTTGGTTGTGCTTACCGACGTCGAAGCAATTTCATTTGGTACGTGGCGTAATGATAAGTGTGACCAGTAGATGGCAGTCACACATAAGAGATATGTGTAGACTGCACTATGATGGCAATATGACTCAAGTAAACAACACCAACATTTTATATGTTCCATTGAAAATATAGAACATTACACACGGCAGTCAAAAATCTATCAAAATGATGCATTTTGGGTACGGTAAAACATCAAAGTGTTCCTTTTCCTGGGGAAATCACCATATGTTTTGCCCTTTTTTCCCAATTTAAATAATGTCCCTTAAAGGGGAAATGCACTTTTTTTCAAAAACCACTCTAATATTAATTGAAATGCGACCACGTGCAATATATGAAGAGTTCAGATGCAAAAAACATACATCTTCATTTTCATTGTTTTGAGTACCGTATTTTCCGAACTTTAAGGCGCACTTTAAATATGTTTTTCCCTCTCAAAACTCGAAAGTGCGCCTTAGAACCCGGTGCGCCAATGTACGGAATAATTTTGGTTGTGCTTACCGACGTCGAAGCAATTTTATTTGGTACATGGTGTAATGAAAATTGTGAACAGTAGATGGCAGTCACACATAAGAGATATGTGTAGACTGCACTATGATGGCAATATGACTCAAGTAAACAACACCAACATTTTATATGTTCCATTGAAAATATAGAACATTACACACGGCACTCAAAAATCTATCAAAATGATGCATTTTGGGTACGGTAAAACATCAAAGTGTTCCTTTTCCTGGGGAAATCACCATATGTTTTGCCCTTTTTTCCCAATTTAAATAATGTCCCTCAAAGGGGAAATGCACTTTTTTTTAAAACCACTCTAATATTAATTGAAATGCGACCACGTGCAATATATGAAGAGTTCAGATGCAAAAAACATACATCTTCATTTTCCTTGTTTTGAGTACCGTATTTTTTTAACTTTAAGGCGCACTTAAAATCGGTTTTTTTCCCCTCAAAACTCCACAGTGTGCCTAATTTACGGAATGATTTTGGTTGTGATTACCGACGTCGAAGCAATTTTATTTGGTACATGGTGTAGTGAAAAGTGTGAACAGTAGATGGCAGTCACACATAAGAGATACGTGTAGAGTGCACTATGATGGCAATATGACTCAAGTAAACAACACCAACATTTTATATGTTCCATTGAAAATATAGAACATTACACACGGCACTCAAAAATCTATCAAAATGATGCATTTTGGGTACGGTAAAACATCAAAGTGTTCCTTTTCCTGGGGAAATCACCATATGTTTTGCCCTTTTTTCCCAATTTAAATAATGTCCCTTAAAGGGGAAATGCACTTTTTTTAAAAACCACGCTAATATTAATTGAAATGCGACCACGTGCAATATATGAAGAGTTCAGACGTAAAAAACATACATCTTCATTTTCATTGTTTTGAGTACCGTATTTTCCGAACTTTAAGGCGCACTTAAAATATTTTTTCCCCCTCAAAACTCGACAGTGCGCCTTAGAACCCGGTGCGCCTAATTTACGGAATAATTTTGGTTGTGATTACCGACGTCGAAGCATTTTTATTTGGTACATGGTGTACTGAAAAGTGTGAACAGTAGATGGCAGTCACACATAAGAGATACGTGTAGACTGCACTATGATGGCAATATGACTCAAGTAAACAACACCAACATTTTATATGTTCCATTGAAAATATAGAACATTACACACGGCACTCAAAAATCTATCAAAATGATGCATTTTGGGTACGGTAAAACATCAAAGTGTTCCTTTTCCTGGGGAAATCACCATATGTTTTGCCCTTTTTTCCCAATTTAAATAATGTCCCTTAAAGGGGAAATGCACTTTTTTTAAAAACCACGCTAATATTAATTGAAATGCGACCACGTGCAATATATGAAGAGTTCAGACGTAAAAACATACATCTTAATTTTCCTTGTTTTGAGTACCGTATTTTCCGAACTTTAAGGCGCACTTAAAATCGTTTTTTTCCCTCAAAACTCGACAGTGCGCCTAATTTACGGAATGATTTTTGTTGTGATTACCGACGTCGAAGCAATTTTATTTGGTACATGGTGTAGTGAAAAGTGTGAACAGTAGATGGCAGTCACACATAAGAGATACGTGTAGAGTGCACTATGATGGCAATATGACTCAAGTAAACAACACCAACATTTTATATGTTCCATTGAAAATATAGAACATTACACACGGCACTCAAAAATCTATCAAAATGATGCATTTTGGGTACGGTAAAACATCAAAGTGTTCCTTTTCCTGGGGAAATCACCATATGTTTTGCCCTTTTTTCCCAATTTAAATAATGTCCCTTAAAGGGGAAATGCACTTTTATTTAAAAACCACGCTAATATTAATTGAAATGCGACCATGTGCAATATATGAAGAGTTCAGACGTAAAAAACATACATCTTCATTTTCATTGTTTTGAGTACCGTATTTTCCGAACTTTAAGGCGCACTTAAAAT
Organism: Entelurus aequoreus; assembly: GCF_033978785.1. Classification (NCBI taxonomy): domain Eukaryota; kingdom Metazoa; phylum Chordata; class Actinopteri; order Syngnathiformes; family Syngnathidae; genus Entelurus; species Entelurus aequoreus. The sequence continues at coordinate 70,765,449 of NC_084739.1, forward strand.
ATTTTTTTCCCCCTCAAAACTCGACAGTGCGCCTTAGAACCCGGTGCGCCTAATTTACGGAATAATTTTGGTTGTGATTACCGACGTCGAAGCAATTTTATTTGGTACATGGTGTAGTGAAAAGTGTGAACAGTAGATGGCAGTCACACATAAGAGATACGTGTAGAGTGCACTATGATGGCAATATGACTCAAGTAAACAACACCAACATTTTATATGTTCCATTGAAAATATACAACATTACACACGGCACTCAAAAATCTATCAAAATGATGCATTTTGGGTACGGTAAAACATCAAAGTGTTCCTTTTCCTGGGGAAATCACCATATGTTTTGCCCTTTTTTCCCAATTTAAATAATGTCCCTTAAAGGGGAAATGCACTTTTATTTAAAAACCACGCTAATATTAATTGAAATGCGACCACGTGCAATATATGAAGAGTTCAGACGTAAAAAACATACATCTTCATTTTCATTGTTTTGAGTACCGTATTTTCCGAACTTTAAGGCGCACTTAAAATATTTTTTCCCCCTCAAAACTCGACAGTGCGCCTTAGAACCCGGTGCGCCAACGTACGGAATAATTTTGGTTGTGCTTACCGACGTCGAAGCAATTTTATTTGGTACATGGTGTAATGAAAAGTGTGAACAGTAGATGGCAGTCACACATAAGAGATATGTGTAGACTGCACTATCATGGCAATATGACTCAAGTAAACAACACCAACATTTTATATGTTCCATTGAAAATATAGAACATTACACACGGCACTCAAAAATCTATCAAAATGATGCATTTTGGGTACGGTAAAACATCAAAGTCTTCCTTTTCCTGGGGAAATCACCATATGTTTTGCCCTTTTTTCCCAATTTAAATAATGTCCCTTAAAGGGGAAATGCACTTTTATTTAAAAACCACGCTAATATTAATTGAAATGCGACCACGTGCAATATATGAAGAGTTCAGACGTAAAAACATGAATCTTCATTTTCCTTGTTTTGAGTACCGTATTTTCCGAACTTTAAGGCGCACTTAAAATATTTTTTTCCCCCTCAAAACTCGACAGTGCGCCTTAGAACCCGGTGCGCCAATGTACGGAATAATTTTGGTTGTGCTTACCGACGTCGAAGCAATTTTATTTGGTACATGGTGCAATGATAAGTGTGACCAGTAGATGGCAGTCAAACATAAGAGATACGTGTAGAGAGCCAACCTTTCCTTTTCCTGGGGAATGTTTTACCCTTTTTTCCCAATTTAAAGAATGTCTCTTAAAGGGGAAATGCACTTTAAAAAAAAAAAAAACCTGATATTAATTGAAATGCGACCACGTGCAATATATGAAGAGTTTGGACGCAAAAACATAAATCTCCATTTTCCTGGTTTTGAGTACCGTATATTCCGAACTTTAAGGTGCACTTAAATTATTTTTTTTCCCCTCAAAACTCGACAGTGCGCCTAATGTACGGAATAATTTTGGTTGTGCTTACCGACGTCGAAGCAATTTTATTTGGTACGTGGCGTAATGATAAGTGTGACCAGTAGATGGCAGTCACACATAAGAGATATGTGTAGACTGCACTATGATGGCAATATGACTCAAGTAAACAACACCAACATTTTATATGTTCCATTGAAAATATAGAACATTACACACGGCAGTCAAAAATCTATCAAAATGATGCATTTTGGGTACGGTAAAACATCAAAGTGTTCCTTTTCCTGGGGAAATCACCATATGTTTTGCCCTTTTTTCCCAATTTAAATAATGTCCCTTAAAGGGGAAATGCACTTTTTTTCAAAAACCACTCTAATATTAATTGAAATGCGACCACGTGCAATATATGAAGAGTTCAGATGCAAAAAACATACATCTTCATTTTCATTGTTTTGAGTACCGTATTTTCCGAACTTTAAGGCGCACTTTAAATATGTTTTTCCCTCTCAAAACTCGACAGTGCGCCTTAGAACCCGGTGCGCCAATGTACGGAATAATTTTGGTTGTGCTTACCGACGTCGAAGCAATTTTATTTGGTACATGGTGTAATGAAAATTGTGAACAGTAGATGGCAGTCACACATAAGAGATATGTGTAGACTGCACTATGATGGCAATATGACTCAAGTAAACAACACCAACATTTTATATGTTCCATTGAAAATATAGAACATTACACACGGCACTCAAAAATCTATCAAAATGATGCATTTTGGGTACGGTAAAACATCAAAGTGTTCCTTTTCCTGGGGAAATCACCATATGTTTTGCCCTTTTTTCCCAATTTAAATAATGTCCCTCAAAGGGGAAATGCACTTTTTTTTAAAACCACGCTAATATTAAATGAAATGTGACCACGTGCAATATATGAAGAGTTCAGATGCAAAAAACATACATCTTCATTTTCCTTGTTTTGAGTACCGTATTTTTTTAACTTTAAGGCGCACTTAAAATCGGTTTTTTTCCCCTCAAAACTCCACAGTGTGCCTAATTTACGGAATGATTTTGGTTGTGATTACCGACGTCGAAGCAATTTTATTTGGTACATGGTGTAGTGAAAAGTGTGAACAGTAGATGGCAGTCACACATAAGAGATACGTGTAGAGTGCACTATGATGGCAATATGACTCAAGTAAACAACACCAACATTTTATATGTTCCATTGAAAATATAGAACATTACACACGGCACTCAAAAATCTATCAAAATGATGCATTTTGGGTACGGTAAAACATCAAAGTGTTCCTTTTCCTGGGGAAATCACCATATGTTTTGCCCTTTTTTCCCAATTTAAATAATGTCCCTTAAAGGGGAAATGCACTTTTTTTTAAAAACCACGCTAATATTAATTGAAATGCGACCACGTGCAATATATGAAGAGTTCAGACGTAAAAAACATACATCTTCATTTTCATTGTTTTGAGTACCGTATTTTCCGAACTTTAAGGCGCACTTAAAATATTTTTTCCCCCTCAAAACTCGACAGTGCGCCTTAGAACCCGGTGCGCCTAATTTACGGAATAATTTTGGTTGTGATTACCGACGTCGAAGCATTTTTATTTGGTACATGGTGTACTGAAAAGTGTGAACAGTAGATGGCAGTCACACATAAGAGATACGTGTAGACTGCACTATGATGGCAATATGACTCAAGTAAACAACACCAACATTTTATATGTTCCATTGAAAATATAGAACATTACACACGGCACTCAAAAATCTATCAAAATGATGCATTTTGGGTACGGTAAAACATCAAAGTGTTCCTTTTCCTGGGGAAATCACCATATGTTTTGCCCTTTTTTCCCAATTTAAATAATGTCCCTTAAAGGGGAAATGCACTTTTTTTAAAAACCACGCTAATATTAATTGAAATGCGACCACGTGCAATATATGAAGAGTTCAGACGTAAAAACATACATCTTAATTTTCCTTGTTTTGAGTACCGTATTTTCCGAACTTTAAGGCGCACTTAAAATCGTTTTTTTCCCTCAAAACTCGACAGTGCGCCTAATTTACGGAATGATTTTGGTTGTGATTACCGACGTCGAAGCAATTTTATTTGGTACATGGTGTAGTGAAAAGTGTGAACAGTAGATGGCAGTCACACATAAGAGATACGTGTAGAGTGCACTATGATGGCAATATGACTCAAGTAAACAACACCAACATTTTATATGTTCCATTGAAAATATAGAACATTACACACGGCACTCAAAAATCTATCAAAATGATGCATTTTGGGTACGGTAAAACATCAAAGTGTTCCTTTTCCTGGGGAAATCACCATATGTTTTGCCCTTTTTTCCCAATTTAAATAATGTCCCTTAAAGGGGAAATGCACTTTTTTTTAAAAACCACGCTAATATTAATTGAAATGCGACCACGTGCAATATATGAAGAGTTCAGACGTAAAAAACATACATCTTCATTTTCATTGTTTTGAGTACCGTATTTTCCGAACTTTAAGGCGCACTTAAAATATTTTTTCCCCCTCAAAACTCGACAGTGCGCCTTAGAACCCGGTGCGCCTAATTTACGGAATAATTTTGGTTGTGATTACCGACGTCGAAGCATTTTTATTTGGTACATGGTGTACTGAAAAGTGTGAACAGTAGATGGCAGTCACACATAAGAGATACGTGTAGACTGCACTATGATGGCAATATGACTCAAGTAAACAACACCAACATTTTATATGTTCCATTGAAAATATAGAACATTACACACGGCACTCAAAAATCTATCAAAATGATGCATTTTGGGTACGGTAAAACATCAAAGTGTTCCTTTTCCTGGGGAAATCACCATATGTTTTGCCCTTTTTTCCCAATTTAAATAATGTCCCTTAAAGGGGAAATGCACTTTTTTTAAAAACCACGCTAATATTAATTGAAATGCGACCACGTGCAATATATGAAGAGTTCAGACGTAAAAACATACATCTTAATTTTCCTTGTTTTGAGTACCGTATTTTCCGAACTTTAAGGCGCACTTAAAATCGTTTTTTTCCCTCAAAACTCGACAGTGCGCCTAATTTACGGAATGATTTTGGTTGTGATTACCGACGTCGAAGCAATTTTATTTGGTACATGGTGTAGTGAAAAGTGTGAACAGTAGATGGCAGTCACACATAAGAGATACGTGTAGAGTGCACTATGATGGCAATATGACTCAAGTAAACAACACCAACATTTTATATGTTCCATTGAAAATATAGAACATTACACACGGCACTCAAAAATCTATCAAAATGATGCTTTTTGGGTACGGTAAAACATCAAAGTGTTCCTTTTCCTGGGGAAATCACCATATGTTTTGCCCTTTTTTCCCAATTTAAATAATGTCCCTTAAAGGGGAAATGCACTTTTATTTAAAAACCACGCTAATATTAATTGAAATGCGACCACGTGCAATATATGAAGAGTTCAGACGTAAAAAACATACATCTTCATTTTCATTGTTTTGAGTACCGTATTTTCCGAACTTTAAGGCGCACTTAAAATATTTTTTCCCCCTCAAAACTCGACAGTGCGCCTTAGAACCCGGTGCGCCTAATTTACGGAATAATTTTGGTTGTGATTACCGACGTCGAAGCATTTTTATTTGGTACATGGTGTAATGAAAAGTGTGAACAGTAGATGGCAGTCACACATAAGAGATACGTGTAGAGTGCACTATGATGGCAATATGACTCAAGTAAACAACACCAACATTTTATATGTTCCATTGAAAACATAGAACATTACACACGGCACTCAAAAATCTATCAAAATGATGCATTTTGGGTACGGTAAAACATCAAAGTGTTCCTTTTCCTGGGGAAATCACCATATGTTTTGCCCTTTTTTCCCAATTTAAATCATGTCCCTTAAAGGGGAAATGCACTTTTTTTAAAAACCACGCTAATATTAATTGAAATGCGACCACGTGCAATATATGAAGAGTTCAGACGTAAAAACATAAATCTTAATTTTCATTGTTTTGAGTACCGTATTTTCCGAACTTTAAGGCGCACTTAAAATATTTTTTTCCCCCCTCAAAACTCGACAGTGCGCCTTAGAACCCGGTGCGCCAATGTACGGAATAATTTTGGTTGTGCTTACCGACGTCGAAGCAATTTTATTTGGTACATGGTGCAATGATAAGTGTGACCAGTAGATGGCAGTCAAACATAAGAGATACGTGTAGAGAGCCAACCTTTCCTTTTCCTGGGGAATATTTTACCCTTTTTTCCCAATTTAAAGAATGTCTCTTAAAGGGGAAATGCACTTAAAAAAAAAAAAAACCTGATATTAATTGAAATGCGACCACGTGCAATATATGAAGAGTTTGGACGCAAAAACATAAATCTCCATTTTCCTTGTTTTGAGTACCGTATATTCCGAACTTTAAGGTGCACTTAAATTATTTTTTTTCCCCTCAAAACTCGACAGTGCGCCTAATGTACGGAATAATTTTGGTTGTGCTTACCGACGTCGAAGCAGTTTTATTTGGTACGTGGCGTAATGATAAGTGTGACCAGTAGATGGCAGTCACACATAAGAGATATGTGTAGACTGCACTATGATGGCAATATGACTCAAGTAAACAACACCAACATTTTATATGTTCCATTGAAAATATAGAACCTTACACACGGCACTCAAAAATCTATCAAAATGATGCATTTTGGGTACGGTAAAACATCAAAGTGTTCCTTTTCCTGGGGAAATCACCATGTTTTGCCCTTTTTTCCCAATTTAAATAATGTCCCTTAAAGGGGAAATGCACTTTTATTTTAAAACCACACTAATATTAATTGAAATGCGACCACGTGCAATATATGAAGACTTCAGATGCAAAAAACATACATCTTCATTTTCATTGTTTTGAGTACCGTATTTTCCGAACTTTAAGGCACACTTAAAATATTTTTTCCCCCTCAAAACTCGACAGTGCGCCTTAGAACCCGGTGCGCCTAATTTACGGAATAATTTTGGTTGTGATTACCGACGTCGAAGCATTTTTATTTGGTACATGGTGTAATGAAAAGTGTGAACAGTAGATGGCAGTCACACATAAGAGATACGTGTAGAGTGCACTATGATGGCAATATGACTCAAGTAAACAACACCAACATTTTATATGTTCCATTGAAAATATAGAACGTCGTCGTCGGCGGTCACTCGAAACGAGTATGACTGTCCTCCGTAGGGTCGTCTATTTGTGGATCCGTAGATGGCTGTGTAGGCCAATCCGTGATCCACATATTCCGGGATGTTAGGGTGGATTCCCTATATGGAGGACGCCTGTGCGTGGAATCTTTTAATGTGGGGAGACTGGTGCACGGTCAGCCACCACACAGTCCTTGGCATTGAGCGGGCCAGGGTCCAGTGGCATGGAGACCAAGACGACTGGGGACCCGTCTTTGCTGCAGCCTTCATCCGCCTTCCCAGCCGTTGTGGTGCATTCCGCTGCCGCCATCTTCCGCCTGGTCCACCGTTGAGGCGGTTTTCACTATTCGCCCATAGCTGGGGTTATTTACCCATAGCTGGGACAGGGGTTGACTGGGCACCAGGGCATGTCCACACACCGGTGGGCCTGCATGCCCCGTCTCTGGGGCCCCCTGCTGCTCCGAGATCCCGTACAACTTAGCCTGGAACCGCGAGGTTCCAGTTACCGTGTGTGGCCACGAGGAGGCATGTACGAGTCTTGACAATGGAGAGGCTATGTACCGGCTGAGGAGGCTTATGCACTCGGCTCCTCTTTTCGCCCTCTGAGACAGAGGGCTAGCGGCGGCACTAGCTGAAAGCAATGAGTATCAGGCAGAAGCAGCATGCAGCATAGCAAGCAAAAGCGGCATGCAGCATGCACTAACTACAGGTACTACTACTCCAAGGCTACTGCACTAGACGCATCACATCGCCCTGTGCGATGTTTTCTGCACACACACACAAAAATATAGAACATTACACACGGCACTCAAAAATCTATCAAAATGATGCATTTTGGGTACGGTAAAACATCAAAGTGTTCCTTTTCCTGGGGAAATCACCATATGTTTTGCCCTTTTTTCCCAATTTAAATAATGTCCCTTAAAGGGGAAATGCACTTTTTTTTAAAACCACGCTAATATTAATTGAAATGCGACCACGTGCAATATATGAAGAGTTCAGACGTAAAAACATAAATCTTAATTTTCCTTGTTTTGAGTACCGTATTTTCCGAACTTTAAGGCGCACTTAAAATCGTTTTTTTTCCCTCAAAACTCGACAGTGCGCCTAATTTACGGAATAATTTTGGTTGTGATTACCGACGTCGAAGCAATTTTATTTGGTACATGGTGTAGTGAAAAGTGTGAACAGTAGATGGCAGTCACACATAAGAGATACGTGTAGAGTGCACTATGATGGCAATATGACTCAAGTAAACAACACCAACATTTTATATGTTCCATTGAAAATATAGAACATTACACACGGCACTCAAAAATCTATCAAAATGATGCATTTTGGGTACGGTAAAACATCAAAGTGTTCTTTTTCCTGGGGAAATCACCATATGTTTTGCCCTTTTTTCCCAATTTAAATAATGTCCCTCAAAGGGGAAATGCACTTTTTTAAAAACCACGCTAATATTAAATGAAATGTGACCACGTGCAATATATGAAGAGTTCAGATGCAAAAAACATACATCTTGATTTTCCTTGTTTTGAGTACCGTATTTTTTTAACTTTAAGGCGCACTTAAAATCGTTTTTTTTTCCCTCAAAACTCGACAGTGTGCCTAATTTACGGAATGATTTTGGTTGTGATTACCGACGTCGAAGCATTTTTATTCGGTACATGGTGTACTGAAAAGTGTGAACAGTAGATGGCAGTCACACATAAGAGATACGTGTGGAGTGCACTATGATGGCAATATGACTCAAGTAAACAACACCAACATTTGATATGTTCCATTGAAAATATAGATCATTACAAACGGCACTCAAAAATCTATCAAAGTGATGCATTTTGGGTACGGTAAAACATCAAAGTGTTCCTTTTCCTGGGGAAATCACCATATGTTTTGCCCTTTTTTCCCAATTTAAATAATGTCCCTTAAAGGGGAAATGCACTTTTATTTAAAAACCACACTAATATTAATTGAAATGCGACCACGTGCAATATATGAAGAGTTCAGACGTAAAAACATAAATCTTTATTTTCCTTGTTTTGAGTACCGTATTTTCCGAACTTTAAGGCGCACTTAAAATCGTTTTTTTCCCCTCAAAACTCGACAGTGCGCCTAATTTACGGAATAATTTTGGTTGTGATTACCGACGTCGAAGCAATTTTATTTGGTACGTGGCATAATGATAAGTGTGACCAGTAGATGGCAGTCACACATAAGAGATACGTGTAGAGTGCACTATGATGGCAATATGACTCAAGTAAACAACACCAATATTTTATATGTTCCATTGAAAATATACAACATTACACACGGCACTCAAAAATCTATCAAAATGATGCATTTTGGGTACAGTAAAACATCAAAGTGTTCCTTTTCCTGGGGAAATCACCATATGTTTTGCCCTTTTTTCCCAATTTAAATAATGTCCCTTAAAGGGGAAATGCACTTTTATTTAAAAACCACGCTAATATTAATTGAAATGCGACCACGTGCAATATATGAAGAGTTCAGACGTAAAAAACATACATCTTCATTTTCATTGTTTTGAGTACCGTATTTTCCGAACTTTAAGGCGCACTTAAAATCTTTTTTTCCCCCTCAAAACACGACAGTGCGCCTTAGAACCCGGTGCGCCTAATGTACGGAATGGTTTTGGTTGTGCTTACCGACCTCGAAGCAATTTTATTTGGTCCATGGTGTAATAATAAGTGTGACCAGTAGATGGCAGTCAAACATAAGAGATATGTGTAGACTGCACTATGATGGCAATATGACTCAAGTAAACAACACCAACATTTTATATGTTCCGTTGAAAATATACAACATTACACACGGCACTCAAAAATCAAAAACTTTCCTTTTCCTGGGGAAATCACCATATGTTTTACCCTTTTTTCCCAATTTAAATAATGTTCCTTAAAGGGGAAATGCAATTATTTTTTTAAAACCACACTAATCTTAATTGAAATAGATGTGTGTGTCCAAGTTAAAGGAAACGGCAGGATTGATTGAATTTATTACAATCTTTAGCAATCTGGGTAACGTTTGCTGTGGTCTGGAACAACATGGCACACAAACAACAATCAGAAATGCAGCCGATATTACATACAGATAATGTGTCATGAGACATGCAAATATAAATTAAATACCCAGAGGACATAAGTCAAGGAAATTAAATGAGCTCAAATATTGCTACAAACAAGGCATGACGATGCAATATGTACATACAGCTAGCCTAAATAGCATGTTAGCATGGATTAGTTTGCAGTCAAGCACTGACCAAATATGCCTGATTAGCACTCCAACAAGTCAATAACATCAACAAAGCTCACCTTTGTGCATTCATGCACTGTATAAAACGTTTGGTGGACAAAATGAGACAAAGAAGGAGTGGCATAAAACACATCTTTCTGTGGCAGCGTCGGAGAAAGTTGTACATGTAAACAAACTACGGTGAGTTGAAGAACCATCGAAATGAGTAGGACAAAACGGTGCTGGCCAAATACTGTCATCAGTGAAGCATGTTTAATACAAACAGTGGGATTTATAACACTTAGGAAGGTTTGTCCTCTTACACAAACCATAATAAGTTTTTTCAGTGTCAAAAAGTCGGAATTCTTTTTGTCAAAAAGTCAGGATTTTTTTCTCAGTGTGAAAAAGTCTGGATTTTTTCTAAATGTCAAAAAATCTGGATTTTTTTTAAATGTAAAAAAATCTGGATTTTTTCTAATTGTCAAAAAGTCTGGATTTTTTCTAAGTGTCAAAAAGTTGGAAATTTTTTTGTCAAAAAGTCTGGATTTTTTTCTAAGTGTGAAAAAGTCTGTATTTTTTCTAGATGTCAAAAAATCTGTTTTTTTTTGTAAGTGTCAAAAAGTCTGGAATTTTGTCTGTGTCAAAAAGTCGAACATTTTTTGTCAAAAAGTCTGGATTTTTTCTAAGTGTCAAAAAACCTGGATTTTTTTCTAAGTGTCAAAAAATCTGGATTTTTTTCTAAGTGTCAAAAAATCTTGATTTTTTTCTAAGTGTCAAAAAATCTGGATTTTTTCTCAATCTCAAAAAATCTGGATTTTTTCTAAATGTCAAAAAATCTGGATTTTTTTTCTGAGTGTGAAAAATTCTGGATTTTTTCTAAATGTCCAAAAATCTGTTTTTTTCAAGTGTCAAAAAGTCTGGATTTTTTCTAGGTGTCAAAAAGTCGGGAATTCGTTGGTCAAAAAGTCTGGATTTTTTTCCAAGTGTGAAAAAGTCTGGATTTTTTTCTAAGTGTGAAAAAGTCTGGATTTTTTCTAAATGTCCAAAAATCTGTTTTTTTTTCTAAGTGTCAAAAAGTCTGGCTTTTTTCCAAGTGTCAAAAAGTCGGAAATTTTTTTGTCAAAAAGTCTGGATTTTTTTCTAAGTGTGAAAAAGTCTGGATTTTTTCTAAATGTCAAAAAATCTGTTTTTTTTGTAAGTGTCAAAAAGTCTGGAATTTTTTCTATGTGTCAAAAAGTCGAAAAATTTTTGTCAAAAAGTCTGGATTTTTTCTAAGGGTCAAAAAATCTGGATTTTTTCTAAGTGTCAAAAAATCTGGATTTTTTTCTAAGTGTCAAAAAATCTGGATTTTTTTCTCAATCTCAAAAAAATCTGGATTTTTTTCTAAATGTCAAAAAATCTGGATTTTTTTTCTAAGTGTGAAAAATTCTGGATTTTTTCTAAATGTCCAAAAATCTGTTTTTTTCCAAGTGTCAAAAAGTCTGGATTTTTTCTAGGTGTCAAAAAGTCGGAAATGTGTTGGTCAAAAAGTCTGGATTTTTTTCTAAGTGTGAAAAAGTCGTGATTTTTTTCTAAGTGTGAAAAAGTCTGGATTTTTTCTAAATGTCCAAAAATCTGTTTTTTTTTCTAAGTGTCAAAAAGTCTGGATTTTTTCTAGGTGTCAAAAAGTCGAAATTTTTTTGTCAAAAAGTCGGGATTTTTTCTAAGTGTCAAAAAATCTGGATTTTTCTAAATGTAAGAAAATCTGGACTTTTTCTATGTGTCAAAAAATCTGTATTTTTTCTAAGTGTCAAAAAATCCGTATTTTTTCTAAGTGTCAAAAAATCTGGATTTTTTCTTAGTGTCAAAAAATCTGGATTTTTTTCTAAGTGTCAAAAAGTCGGACATTTTTTGGTCAAAAAGTCTGGATTTTTTCTAAGTGTCAAAAAGTCGGAAACATTTTTTGTCCAAAAATCTGGATTTTTTTAAGTGTCAAAAAATCTGGATTTTTTTCTGAATGTCAAAGAGTCTGGATTTTTTCTAAATGTCAAAAAGTCGGGAATGTTTTCGTCAAAAAGTCTGGATTTTTTTTGTAAGTGTCAAAAAAATCGGGAATTTTTCAATGTCAAAAAGTCTGACATTTTTTTGGTCAAAAAGTCGGGATTTTTTTTGAAAGTGTCAAAAAATCTTTGAAAAAATGATTTATATACTTTTTCCATTTTCATACATTTTTGAAAAAGCTGGAAAGGCCCTCACTCGACGTATTACGTACCGCGTTCCCGCACTTTCCCCAAAAATCCAAACTAACATCCAGTGTGACTCTCTTAACGCCGCCTGCATCCTCCTCGACAACATGACCTCTTTTGTCGTTATTAATAATTGAGTGCGGGGTCTGTCGGGCCGTTGACTTGGGATGGATGGTCCCCATCACGCCCTCTCGCCAAAAGCCACGACTCCCGGGACCCGTAAACGCCTCACAAACGGGCTCTTTATCCCCCCGCTATTGACTCAGTGCCTTAATTACTTCCCAGTTAAAACAAAAGCAGGGAGCCGATGTAGTCGGAGGCCATTAGATGCTCGTGTGTGTGTGTGTGTGTGTGTGTGTGTGTGTGTGTGTGTGTGTGTGTGTGTGTGTGTGTGTGTGTGTGTGTGTGTGTGTGTGTGTGTGTGTGTGTGTGCAACACATTATGGCCTCCTTTTTCCTTTGCGAGGCTTGTTGCGGTTATATGGCAATAGCCGGCGGTAATGGTGTCGTTAAAGAAGATATAGCTGCCAAATTAGACGTTCAGCCAGCATATTTGGCGGGGGCCTTTAATATCCATTCTCGTGTTGGCGACTGTCCGTCAGCGCCGCCTGCTTGTTTCGGGTTTGCTCTTATCAAGACACATGAGGATATTATTATGTAAGATTACTCATTTTGGAAGGGTTTAACCCCCCCCCCCACCGCCACCAATCCCTCTCACCGTCCCAGCCTCATCTGTCATCCCCGCCAGCAGGCGGCCGTAGCGGACATTTTTTAAATGACCTCGTGTTTTTGCCACAAGCGCTGTCGGGACGCTAAGAAGATTGTCATCTATTTTCCTTTCAAATTTCATATTCCAGCTCCGTGCCAGAGTGTTCTTAATGCTTAGGGATCTTTGGCTTAATGTCAAACATCAGGAAGGTGTGTGTGTGTGTGTGTGTGTGTGTGTGTGTGTGTGTGTGTGTGTGTGTGTGTGTGTGTGTGTGTGTGTGTGTGTGTGTGTGTGTGTGTGTGTGTGTGTGTGTGTGTGTGTGTGTGTGTGTGTGTGTTCTTGTATTGCTACCCTTCTTGAAACATCAACAAGGAAAAGTACTGTCCATATGAGGACCGGTGAAGAAGTTAGGACCCAAATCATCAATCAATCAATGTTTACTTATATAGCCCTAAATCACAAATGTCTCAAAGGGCTGCACAAGCCACAACGACATCCTCGGCTCAGATCCCACATCAGGGCAAGGAAAAACTCAACCCAATTGGACAATGAGAAACCTTGGAGGGGACCGCAGATGTGGGGGACCCCCCTGGGCAACCGGTGCAATGGACGTCGAGTGGATCAAGCACAATAGTGTGAGAGTCCAGTCCATAGTGGATCTAACATAATAGTGAGAGTCCAGTCCATAGTGGATCTAACATAATAGTGTGAGAGTCCAGTCCATAGTGGATCTAACATAATAGTGAGAGTCCAGTCCATAGTGGATCTAACATAATAGTGAGAGTCCAGTCTATAGTGGATCTAACATAATAGTGAGAGTCCAGTCTATAGTGGATCTAACATAATAGTGTGAGAGTCCAGTCCATAGTGGATCTAACATAATAGTGAGAGTCCAGTCCATAGTGGATCTAACATAATAGTGAGAGTCCAGTCCATAGTGGATCTAACATAATAGTGTGAGAGTCCAGTCCATAGTGGATCCAACATAATAGTGAGAGTCCAGTCCATAGTGGATCTAACATAATAGTTTGAGAGTCCAGTCCATAGTGGATCTAACATAATAGTGTGAGAGTCCAGTCCATAGTGGATCCAACATAATAGTGAGAGTCCAGTCCATAGTGGATCTAACATAATAGTGTGAGAGTCCAGTCCATAGTGGATCTAACATAATAGTGTGAGAGTCCAGTCCGTAGTGGATCTAACATAATAGTGTGAGAGTCCAGTCCATAGTGGATCTAACATAATAGTGTGAGAGTCCAGTCCATAGTGGATCTAACATAATAGTGTGAGAGTCCAGTCCATAGTGGATCTAACATAATAGTGTGAGAGTCCAGTCCGTAGTGGATCTAACATAATAGTGTGAGAGTCCAGTCCATAGTGGATCTAACATAATAGTGTGAGAGTCCAGTCCATAGTGGATCTAACATAATAGTGTGAGAGTCCAGTCCATAGTGGATCTAACATAATAGTGTGAGAGTCCAGTCTGTAGTGGATCTAACATAATAGTGTGAGAGTCCAGTCCATAGTGGATCTAACATAATAGTGGGAGAGTCCAGTCCATAGTGGATCTAACATAATAGTGTGAGAGCCCAGTCCATAGTGGATCTAACATAATAGTGTGAGAGTCCAGTCCGTAGTGGATCTAACATAATAGTGGGAGAGTCCAGTCCATAGTGGATCTAACATAATAGTGTGAGAGTCCAGTCCATAGTGGATCTAACATAATAGTGTGAGAGTCCAGTCCATAGTGGATCCAACATAATAGTGAGAGTCCAGTCCATAGTGGATCTAACATAATAGTTTGAGAGTCCAGTCCATAGTGGATCTAACATAATAGTGTGAGAGTCCAGTCCATAGTGGATCTAACATAATAGTGTGAGAGTCCAGTCCGTAGTGGATCTAACATAATAGTTTGAGAGTCCAGTCCATAGTGGATCTAACATAATAGTGTGAGAGTCCAGTCCATAGTGGATCTAACATAATAGTGTGAGAGTCTAGTCCGTAGTGGATCTAACATAATAGTGGGAGAGTCCAGTCCATAGTGGATCTAACATAATAGTGTGAGAGTCCAGTCCATAGTGGATCTAACATAATAGTGTGAGAGTCCAGTTCATAGTGGATCTAACATAATAGTGTGAGAGTCCAGTTCATAGTGGATCTAACGTAATAGTGAGAGTCCAGTCCATAGCGGGGCCAGCAGGAGACCATCCCGAGTGGAGACAGGTCAGCAGCGCAGATATGTCCCCAACCCATGCACAGACAAGCGGTCCACCCTGGGTCCCGACCATGGACAGCCAGCGCTTCATCCGTGGCCACCGAATCTGTGCCCCCCCCCAGTGTAGGTATATATATAGGTATATATGTATATAAAAGTATATACAGTATAGGCGTAATATGATCAAACTTTCTTTCTCTTGTCAAAAGTCTAGCAGCCACATTTTGTACCAATAACATTGCATCTAATAGAGAATGTCTCAGTTGCACCCCTGCTGGTGAAATCCATCAAATTTAGGGTGGTGCCAAAAAGGAGGGATTTTTTCAAATTGACTCTGTTGCAAGTCTTGGGTATTCTTTGTAACTTGTTTGTGCGTGTTATGGCTATTGTTTTTTTTTTCCTGGTCTCAGTCTGGACACCCTCCCCGGGAGTCCAGCCTTAGACTGAATATTGTTTTACTCACCCCCCCCCCTCCCCCACCTACCCCAATGTTTACCTGTTTCCCACCTTTTTTAAGGGGCGCCAGAAGTAGGCTGACCCGTCAGCGGTCCTGTTCTGTCTCCCTGTAATGTTTGTCTGCTCTTGAGTGGGACTGTGCTGAAAAGTGTGTGTCGGTTTTAAAAGTGCTCCCCATCTGGTCAACATATGAAATAACAAGTGTGTGTAAAAATTTGAAGTGCTCTCCCTCTGGCCAACATATGTAATAACAAGTGTGTGTAAGAAATTGAAATGCGCCCCCTTTGGCCACAATTAATTTAAAAAAAATATATATATATATATATATATATATATATATATATATATATATATATATATATATATATATATATATATATATATATATATATATATATATATATATATATATATATATATATATATATTAGGGCTGCAACAACTAATCGATTAAATCGATTAAAATCGATTATAAAAATAGTTGCCGAATAATGTAGTCATCGATTCGTTGGATCTATGCTATGCGCATGCGCAGAGGCTTTTTTAAAATAAAAAAAAATAATGTTTTTTTTGTTTGTTTTTTTTTTTTAAATCAACCTTTATTTATAAACTGCAACATGTACAAACAGCTGACAAACAATAATCAAAATAAGTATGGTGCCAGTATGCTGGTTTTTTTCAATAAAATACTGGAAAGGATAGAAATGTATTGTGTCTCTTTTATCCGATTATTAATCGATTAATCGAAGTAATAATCGACAGATTAATCGATTATCAAATTTATTGTTAGTTGCAGCCCTAATATATATATATATATATATATATATATATATATATATATATATATATATATATATATATATATATATATATATATATATATATATATATATATATATATATATATATATATATATATATATATATATATATATATATATGTGTATGTATATAGAGACATACTGTAATAACTTGAAGTAATTAATGAAGATTAAAAACCAATTACAAACAAAACATTTAATTAAATTAAAAAATTACTAAAACTTTTTCTCACAATGTGTCGACTTCCTTCTTACAAAATTGGGAAAAATTTCTCATATTCTTTCTGTTTCTGTAATATTGCAATATTTTCTCATAAAATATGACTTTTTTAATGTAAAATTATTACTTTTTAACGCAAAGTGGCGACATTTGTCATATAAAATTCTGACTTTTATCACAATATTGCCTATTTTTTGGTCGTTCTTGCAAAATAGAGACATTTTCTGAGTAAAACGATGACTTTTGTCATAAGTTTGTTCAGTCAAATTCCGATTATTATTATAACATTGCCAACATTTTTAAGTTTTCTTACGAAATTGTGACTTTCGTCGAGTAAAATTGCGACTCTTTTCATAAAATGTCCAACATTTTAAGCTTTTCTTGGAAAATTGCGACCGTTATTGAGTAAAATTCCAACTTTTATCATAATATTGCACAAATGTTCCGTTTTTCTTGTAAAATGTTGACTTGCGTTGAGTAGAATCACGACTTTTGTGACTTTTCTTGTGAGTTTGTGACCTTTTTCTTTTGAAATTCCAACTCATATTTCACAACGAGCTTTTTTATTTCTGCATGGTATGTATATATTATTAATGTTGTAAATACACATCTTTATATATCTAGAAAGGGTGGTCCTTAAGAGGTGGGCATTTTTCGGAGGTCTCAAGAAGGTAACAAATACAAGCGTGTGTGTGTGTGTGTGTGTGTGTGTGTGTGTGTGTGTGTGTGTGTGTGTGTGTGTGTGTGTGTGTGTGTGTGTGTGTGTGTGTGTGTCTGCTGGCCATTTGCAAGGTTAATGTTGTAGAAAACAGCATCCATCTCCCCCCTAAACACTTTCATTAGTCCCACATAGCGCCTCCTCTTACGGTGTTGTCGAGTGTGACGTGCATCATATTATCGGCCAGTTGCGCAATCAATAAAATTTCAAAGTCTGCACTGTTGTTTGGCACCGTGCATATTTTTGAACACACACACACACACACACACACACACACATGCACGCTGGCTGTGTCCCGTCCATCCCTGCAGCGTTGTGAAAAAGAGCACAGCCATCAATAATGATTGTGTTAATAATATCACGCTGAGTGCAGAGTGGGAGCGTGTGATGAACAATACAAAGCAGGTCAGCTTTGTACTTTCCATTTAAAACCTCACTAACATTCATTGACACGCGACCACGTGCAACATATGAAGAGTTCAGACGCAAAAAACATAAATCTCCATTTGCCTTGTTTTAAGTAACGTATTTTCCGGACTATAAGGCGCACTTAAAATCATTTTTTTTCCTCAAAACTCGACAGTGTGCCTTATAATGTACCTAATGTACGTAATAATTCCGGTTTTGCTTACCGACCTCGAAGCTATTTTATTTGGTACATGGTGTACTGGTAAGTGTGACCAGTAGATGGCAGTCAAACATAAGAGATATGTGTAGACTGCACTATGATGGCAATATGACTCAAGTAAACAACACCAACATTTTATATGTTCCATTGAAAATATAGAACGTTACACACGGCGCTCAAAAATCTATCAAACTGTTTCAGTAGGACTTTGGTAAGCTATGAAGCCACACCACTTGATGTGCTTCAACATAGGAGTATTATTATGATGTGTGTATAAGGTAAGACATATTATCTGCCATTTTGTTTCAGAATATTATGCAAAAGCAACTTTTCTTACCTTCTGGTACCCGCTGATCTGCATTTGGGTTCTGCATGAATCCTGAAAAATTGTGTGGGTTAGCCTTTGTAGTCCGTGGCAGTCGATAAGCTTCTTCTGTTTCTCTATCTTCTTGTTATGTGACATTCATCCTCCACTGTTGCCATTTCTAATATAAAGTAGTGTAAAGTTCTTACTTATATACACTACCGTTCAAAAGTTTGGGGTCACCCAAACAATTTTGTGGAATAGCCTTCATTTCTAAGAAGAAGAATAGACTGTCGAGTTTGAGATGAAAGCTCTCTTTTTCTGGCCATTTTGAGCGTTTAATTGACCCCACAAATGTGATGCTCCAGAAACTCAATCTGCTCAAAGGAAGGTCAGTTTTGTAGCTTCTGTAACGAGCTAAAGTGTTTTCAGATGTGTGAACATGATTGCACAAGGGTTTTCTAATCATCAATTAGCCTTCTGAGCCAATGAGCAAACACATTGTACCATTAGAACACTGGAGTGATAGTTGCTGGAAATGGGCCTCTATACACCTATGTAGATATTGCACCAAAAAGCAGACATTTGCAGCTAGAATAGTCATTTACCACATTAGCAATGTATAGAGTGTATTTCTTTCAAGTTAAGACTAGTTTCAAGTTATCTTCATTGAAAAGTACAGTGCTTTTCCTTCCAAAATAAGGACATTTCAATGCGACCCCAAACTTTTGAACGGTAGTGTATGTGTGAAATGATTAACACATTAGCGTAAAATATCAAATAATATTATTGATGTCATTCACGTAAGAGACTAGACGTATAATATTTCGTGGGATTTAGCGATTAGGAGTGACAGATTGTTTGGTAAACGTATAGCATGTTCTATATGTTATAGTTATTTGAATGACTCTTACCATAATATGTTACGTTAACATACCAGTTGGTTATTTATGCCTCATATAACGTACACTTATTCAGCCTGTTGTTCACTATTCTTTACACATTTTAAATTGCCTTTCAAATGTCTATTCTTGGTGTTGGCTTTTATCAAATAAATTTCCCCCAAAAATGCGACTTATATATAGGGATGATGTTCAAAACCGGTTCTCCCGGTTGTTCGATAAGAAAAGAACCGTTCGATAAGAAAAGAACCGATTCCATGGACTCGAATCCCTTTTTGAGAACCGGTTCCCGTTATCGAGGCCACTATAGTAAAGAAAAAGAGTTGGTTCTTTATTGGAATCCCCGGGAACGAATCCCGTCCCACAAGAAATGCCCTGTGGGACATCACAGGAAATGACGTAGCTCAGTCATTAGACTGAGCTACGTCACACAAGCAGCAAAAATAATGGACCGGAAAAAAACGCCTCAAGGCATGGCTATTCACCTATAGCAGGGGTCGGCAACCCGCGGCTCTTTAGCGCCGCCCTAGTGGCTCTCTGGAGCTTTTTCAACAATGTATGAAAAATCGAAAAAGATGAGGGGAAAAAATATTTTTTTTGTTTTAATATGGTTTCTGTAGGAGGACAAACATGACACAAACCTCCCTAATTGTTAAAAAGCACACTGTTTATATTAAACATGCTTCACTGATTCGAGTATTTGGCGAGCGCCGTTTCGTCCTACTAATTTTGGCGGTCCTTGAACTCATCGTAGTTTGTTTACATGTATAACTTTCCCCGACTTTCTAAGACGTGTTTTATGCCACTTCTTTTTCCGTCTCATTTTGTCCACCAAACTTTTAAGGTTGTGCATGAATGCACAAAGGTGAGTTTTGTTGATGTTATTGACTTGTGTGGAGTGCTAATCAGACATATTTGGTCACTGCATGACTGCGAGCTAATCGATGCTAACATGCTATTTAGGCTATCTATATGTACATATTGCATCATTATGCCTCGTTTGTAGCTTTATTTGAGGTAATTTAGCTTCCTTTAAGTCATCATTCAATTTATATCTCATGACACACTATCTGTGTGTAATATGGCTTTTAATTTTTTGCGGCTCCAGACAGATTTGTTTTTGTATTTTTGGTCCAATATGGCTCTTTCAACATTTTGGTTTGCCGACCCCTGACCTATAGTGATCTACTGTATATATTTGTTTTTCTGAAAAATCCCACTTAATATACTTTGGGTAACAACAGTCAATATTTATTTATTGTATTTTTGTAGGGGGGTAACAGTCAATATTTATTTATTCATTTTATTTTATTTTTTTCTTATAAAATAAAAGTGAGCTTTTGTTAAACCAAATATTGTGTTTTTTTCCATATACAACAACCTATCTGGACTCGATAAGAGAATCGATAAGGAATCGGTTCGATAAGAAGATTCGATAAGGGGCTCGAACTCGATATATTATAATAATCATCCCTACTTATAATCATCCCTACTTATATATGTTTTTTTCCTTCTTTATTATGCATTTTCGGCCGGTGCGACTTATATTCCGGAGCGATTTATACTCCGAAAAATACAGGTATATGTGTCCTCTTTTTGAGATTTCAGAATATGGTCAGCGTAATATAGGAGTGTGCGTTTACGCCGACTTGAAAAGCCCGGTAGTTCCCACATGGAGTGGCGCTGGTGTCCATAAAAGCCTGCCTTGTTCAAAACAGCCAGTTAGGCTAATAACTGCTGCTAGGAAGGAAGGGGGGGTCAGGGGTGAGGGAGAGGGAGCAAAAACAGGTAATTACTGGTAATTACTCGTCAGGGAAGAGTTGATGATCGCTACAGTTTGTCCTGTTCTCCGCTGGAAAACAGCCCGCCGGCAGCAACAATGGGCAAATTAATCCGTAACCTTACACCCCACTTGGCTATCGTGGAGAAAGGCTCTTCTTCTCTCACTTGTGCCGATGTTGCACCGGCTGAGGGCGGCGGGGGCTTTATTATTTGCCAATGTTGTGGCTTTAGATTGGACATGGAGGAGGTTGAAGAAGGACACGAGGTGACCACGCAGCAAACAGCCACACATTGCTTGTGGAACAAATATTCCGCAGGGAAGCACTCAAATATGCGCAGATATTTAACTACATTTTCAGACAGGAGCAGCGTCGCCTTTCACTTTCGTTCTTACAATGTATTGTCTAGATCACAGGTGTCAAACTCGATCCCCGGGGGCCGGATCTGGGCCGCCACATCAATTTGTGTGGCCCCCCCGAAATCGTGGAAATAATATGTGTAAGTAAAGTACTTTATCTTTTCTTAATAAATGTATTACACAAATAAATGTAATGCGTACAATTGCATATATTTACACTTTAATCATCTCTAATAACCTCCGAGGACAAAGCTACGAACAATGGGAGACCGGGCTTTCTGCTCCACCGCTCCCAGTCTGTGGAACGCTCTCCCTGACCACCTGAGGGCACCACAGACTGTGGATGCTTTTAAAAAAGGCTTAAAAGCCTCTTTTTTTTTTAGATATATGCATACTAATTATAGCTATTTGGCTGTTGTAGTTTTTATTTTTATTTATTTCTTTATTATCTTTTTTTTTATTTATTTATTTATTTATTTATTTTTTTAATACACTGTAGCACTTTGAGATTGTTTACTCAATATAAAGTGTTTTTTTACAAATAAAATCGATTATTATTATTAATAATAATAATAAAAAATATTATATCATCATACCAGTGTTGTCCCGATACCAATATTTTAGTACCGTTACCGGTACCAAAGTGTATTTCGATACTTCTCGGTACTGTTTCTAAATAAAGGGGACCACAAAAAAAAGTCATTATTGACTTCATTTTAACATAAAATCTTAGGGTACATGAAACATATGTTTATTATTGTAATTTAGTCCTTAAATGAAATAGTGAACATAC
Organism: Entelurus aequoreus; assembly: GCF_033978785.1. Lineage (NCBI taxonomy): Eukaryota > Metazoa > Chordata > Actinopteri > Syngnathiformes > Syngnathidae > Entelurus > Entelurus aequoreus. Next base: position 70,787,486 of record NC_084739.1, read on the forward strand.
TAGACAACTTGTCATTTAGTAGTAAGTAAACAAACAAAGACTCGTAATTAGTCTGCTGACGTATGCAGTAACATATTGTGTCATTTATACACCTATTATTTTGTACACATTATTTTTATTTATTTTTAAAGCTTTACTGCAAATTACACTTGTCAAAGATCCTCTATACAATATGACAGGAGTGATCTGCTCATTTTTGAAGCCTTACTGCAAACAACACAGGTCAAAGATCCTCTATATGACAGGAGCGATCTGCTCTTTTTGAAGCCTTACTGCAAACAACACCTGTCAAAGATCCTCTATATGACAGGAGCGATCTGCTCTTTTTGAAGCCTTACTGCAAACAATACCTGTCAAAGATCCTCTATATGACAGGAGCGATCTGCTCTTTTTAAAGCCTTACTGCAAACAACACTTGTCAAAGATCCTCTATATGACAGGAGCGATCTGCTCTTTTTAAAGCCTTACTGCAAACAACACTTGTCAAAGATCCTCTATATGACAGGAGCGATCTGCTCTTTTTAAAGCCTTACTGCAAACAACACTTGTCAAAGATCCTCTATACAATATGACAGGAGTGATCTGCTCTTTTTAAAGCCTTACTGCAAACAACACTTGTCAAAGATCCTCTATATGACAGGAGCGATCTGCTATTTTTAAAGCCTTACTGCAAACAACACTTGTCAAAGATCCTCTATATGACAGGAGCGATCTCGTCTTTTTAAAGCCTTACTGCAAACAACACTTGTCAAAGATCCTCTATATGACAGGAGCGATCTGCTATTTTTAAAGCCTTACTGCAAACAACACTTGTCAAAGATCCTCCATATGACAAGAGCGATCTGCTCTTTTTAAAGCCTTACTACAACAACACGTGTCAAAGATCCTCTATACAATATATCTGTCAGGTTTGTCCCTGACAGTTTGGTTATGTTTTAGGTTTTCCCTCTGTCTTTATTTCCTGTAAGCGCTCTTATTTTGGTTCAGTTTCCTGCTAGTCTCCCTGAGCGCTGTTCCCCTCAGCTGCGCTGATTGGCACCTGGCCACACCTGCTGTCAATCAGCCAGCTGCTATTTAGACCTGCTTTGACCTCCAGTCAGTGCTGGAGTATTGATTGTCGATGTCAGTGTCGCTGTATGCTGCAACTTGATGTCTTCTGTTTCCTGTTTGCTGGTTCCTGTTCGCTGTGCAGTTCACCTGTTTTCCTGGTATCCTGTTTCCTGTCTTCAAGTTCCGGGTTTGTGTTTTTTCTTAATTTCATGGACATTAAATCATGTTTTCCTGTACCATGCCTGCCTTCTCTGCATCTTGGGGTTCGTCACCAACACCATGTGACAATATCAGGAACAATCTGCTATTTTTAAAGCTTACTGCAAACAACACTTGTCAGAGATCCTCTATATGACAGGAGCAATCTGCTCTTTTTAAAGCCTTACTGCAAACAACACTTGTCAAAGATCCTCTATATGACAGGAGCAATCTGCTCTTTTTAAAGCCTTACTGCAAACAACACTTGTCAAAGATCCTCTATATGACAGGAGCAATCTGCTCTTTTTAAAGCCTTACTGCAAACAACACTTGTCAAAGATCCTCTATATGACAGGAGCAATCTGCTCTTTTTAAAGCCTTACCGCGAAGAACACTTGTCAAAGATCCTCTATACAATATGACAGGAACAGTCTGCTATTTTTAAAGCCTTACTGCAAACAACAATTGTCAAAGATCCTCTATACCAGGGGTCCTCAAACTACGGCCCGCCAGCATCCATAATCTGGCCCGCGCGTAGTCCAGAGTAAAAAAAAAAGAACTATATATTTTTTTATGTTTTTATTTTTTTTATCTGTCCTTTTTCGCCTATCCATCAATCCATTTTCTACCGCTTGTTACTGGGTCTCCTAGGCCAGGGGTCGGCAACCCGCGGCTCTTTGATCACTCTGATGCGGCTCAGCTGCACACTTGCCGACCCCCCCACAATTTTTCCGGGAGGTTTCCGGATTTCAGTGCCTCTCCTGGGGCAAACATTCTCCGATTTTCACCCGGCCAACAATATTGAGGGCGTGCCGTGATGGCACTGCCGGCCCGGTCACGTTGTATGCGGGTTCTGCTTACTCACGTAAGTGACTGCAAGGCATACTTGGTCAACAACCATACAGGTCACACTGAGGGTGACCGTATAAACAACTTTAACACTGTTACAAATATGCGCCACACTGTGAACCCACACCAAACAAGAATGACAAACACATTTCGGGAGAACATCCGCACCGTAACACAACATAAACACAACAGAACAAATACCCAGAATCCCATGCATCCCTAACTCTTCCGGGCTACATTCTACACCTCCGCTACCACCAAACCCCGCCCCCCGCCCCCCAACCCTGGCCACCTCAACCGACGCACGGATGTGTTTGTCATTCTTGTTTGGACTCCGAGTGTAGACTCGATTCTGACTCGTTGGACTCAGAGTGTAGAGTTTTTAAATATCTGTGGACATATGACTTTTTTTTGTTCAGTTCAAGGAAAAAGCAGTAGGAAAATAGGAAATAGATTCAGGGAAATTAATTCATACTGACCAAACTGGCTTCATGGAAGGTCCACAATTTTCAGACAATACAAGGAAATTGTTTAATGGTATTTACTATGCTAGAAGTCTCCCTTATCCCACAGCAGTATATACTGTTGATGCGGAGAAGCCATTCCACCGCATAAACTGCTCATTTATGTTTTGCACATTACGTAAATTTGGATTTGGAGATAATTTTATACAATGGATTAAGATGCTTTATACAAGAACCATGGCATCAGTCAAAACCAATAATCATATTTCACAACCTTTTTCATTAAAAAGAGGAGTAAAACAGGGATGTCCTGCATCTGGATTATTATTTCATTTGGTTATTGAACCCTTAGCTGCAAAAATAAGAAGTGAAAATAATATTCATGGTATAAAAATTGGCTCTCAGTATAATAAGCTATCGATGTATTGTGACGACATAATTCTCTACCTGTCACATGTTAACTCCTCTCTTCACTATATCAATAATGTCATCACTGAATATGGCTGTTTATCAGGGTATAAAGTCAATTGGGACAAATGTGAAATATTACCACTTAATAAACACTGCAAGAAATCACAAGTTCAGAACTACAAAATTAAATGGAAAGAGGCAGAAATCATATGTCTAGGACTACACATTACACCAAACCTTTATACAAGCAGAGATCTAAATATTAAACATTTAAAAAATAAGATAGAATCCAAAATGGAACACTGGTCACGTCTCCAAATATCACTTTGGGGTCGGGTGAACATAGTAAAAATGAGTATACTGCCAGCAGTTAATTATATACTGAAAATGATGCCTGTCCTAATTAATAAGAGTTGGTTTAAGAAAATACATACAATGATATCACATTTTATATGGTGTGGAAAGAAGGCCAGATGCTCATACTTAAGGTTGTCTTGTACACAAGATAAAGGAGGACTACAATGACCAAACTTCTTACATTATTATATCTCCTTCGGTTGTGAACAAGCAAGCCACTTATTTAATTATTCTGCAGATAAGGACTGGATCAACTAGAAAAAAATATGTTAATGAATTTGGACATTGATGTGGGGAGTTTATATTATATTAAAAAAAATACCTAATTAATTGAGGCAGAACCCAATAGAAGCCACCTTTAACATTCTAAAACTGTGTCAGAAAATACTAGGAATCAACCCAATGACATCTGTAAATCAACCGCTTTGGTACAATCCTAATATCATAATTAATAAAAATGTGGTTAAATGGACAACATGGAAAGACAGAGGTATTACTAAACCTCATCATATTATTAATAAAAACTCTTTTAAACCGTTCAATGATTTAGTTGATCAATATAATGTACTCAGAAATCATTTTTTAAATGTTATCTCTTTAAAACATGCTGTAAATAAATGCATATCCTCTGAAAGTATGTTTTTAAATAGCCATGAACTGGAAGATGCACTTTTTAATCAAGATACATTTAAGAAATTAATTAAACTATTTTATGGAATAATAAATGAACACCATACTAGAAATGCAAATAATAAATGTGTTCGGAAATGGATGATGGACTTGAACATTTTAGATGAAAGAGACATATCATGGAATGATATTTGGAAAAATGCCAAGAAGCCCTTTAGAAGCATTAAAGATAAACTGACTCAATTTAAGATATTGAATAGATTGTATTTTACATTTTCTCAGCTGTTTAAAATTGGTATAGTAGATAGCAAGTTATGTATGAAGTGAAGCAACTCTTGTTCATTTATCGTGGGAATGTCAGACAATAAAAGAGTTATGGTTGAAAACAACAAAAGAAGCAATCACATTCCTTAAAATAAATATCCCAATGACACTGCAAACTTGTATTCTTGGGGATCTCCATCAATTTAGTAACGTGTCATCAAAGAGTAAAAATGCATTTCTTTCAATATGCATAATAACATAAAGGGTAATATTAAAAAAATGGATAGATGTTGATAGTCCAACTCATACTGACTGGTACACACAAGCTATGGAGATGATATCAGTAGAAAAAACTGCATTTAGTTGAGATAATAATGAGTCATATATTGGAATATGGGATCCATTATTTAAATTTGTTTTAACTATTAAATTAACCTAAAATATGACTTATTATATCATTGTGGAAAATATTGGACACAATGTGTTACTAATATTGATACTGTTGTTGATAATATTCATTTTTGTCTCACTACTTTTAGATTGTTCCGTGTCCTCAATTGCTCTCAATTGCTCTGTTTATTGCTATTCTGAATGTTGCTGGGTCGGGTTTGGTTTCAAAATTGTATTGCATTATTATGGTATTGTTGTGTATTATTTCCATTTTAAAAATAAATAAATCGTTTTCGAATCGAGAATCGTGTTGAATTGAAAAAAAAATCAATTTTGAATCAAATCGTGACCCCAAGAATCGATTTTGAATGGAATCGTGGGACACCCAAAGATTCACAGCCCTAATAGATAGTACTTTATTGATTCCTTCAGGAGAGTTCCCTCAGGAAAATTAAAATTCCAGCAGCAGTGTACAGAATTGAGATCAAATTTAAAAAGTAAACAATGGGGGTATAAATGGAAACAAAATAGAAAAATATTACAGTAGAATAAAAATAAAAAGCAACAATGAAAATAAAAATATAACAGTAAATAAGAATATAACAAGAGAAACTATTGTGTTGGTCATGAGAATATGACAGGAACAATCTGCTATTTATAAAGCCTTACTGCAAACAACACTTGTCAAAGATCCTCTATACCATATGATGGGACACATCTGCTATTTTTTAAAACTTACTGTAAAGAACACTTGTCAAAGATCCTCTATACAACATGACAGGAACAGTCTGCTGTTTATTAAAGCCTTATTGCAAACAACACTTTGTCAAAGATCCTCTATATGACAAGAGTGATATGAGGACTCTGCTGTCATTCATTCATGGTTTCATTCGGTCCTGTCAATGTCATGTGACCCCTGAGGAAGTCCTGTGTGAGTATTTAGTGTCATGTAGCTTGGGCAGGTGTACCTAATGAAGTGTCTATGGGTGAGATGGTGGCTCCCAGGTGCCAAGAAGATGATTCATGGCTTCTCTCATTGGCCAAATGGCAGCGATGGCTGCAAGTGCGGTGGTTTGCCGAGAGCGTGTCGCTGGCAGGGTCCATTGATCCGGCCCGGCGTCGTGTCCCGGGTCCACGGTGACCAGACAGTTTCTTCCAGGCGGAGACGGTCTTTAGTGGATCAATGGGAGCACTTGAGATAAGACCTCACTTGGGAGAAGTGCTGGTGATTAGATCAGGACCAACACAATAGTTTCTCATGACCAACTCAATAGTTTCTCATGACCAACACAATAGTTTCTCATGACCAACACAATAGTTTCTCATGACCAACACAATAGTTTCTCATGACCAACACAATAGTTTCTCATGACCAACACCATAGTTTATCATGACCAACACCATAGTTTCTCATGACCAACACAATAGTATCTCATGACCAACACAATACTATCTCATGACCAACACAATAGTATCTCATGACCAACACAATACTATCTCATGACCTACACAATAGTTTCTCATGACCAACACCATAGTTTCTCATGACCAACACCATAGTTTCTCATGACCAACACCATAGTTTCTCATGACCAACACCATAGTTTCGCAGGACCAACACAATAGTATCTCATGACCAACACAATAGTTTCTCATGACCAACACAATAGTTTCTCATGACCAACACAATAGTTTCTCATGACCAACACCATAGTTTCTCATGACCAACACCATAGTTTCTCATGACCAACACAATAGTTTCTCATGACCAACACAATAGTTTCTCATGACCAACACAATAGTATCTCATGACCAACACCATAGTTTCTCATGACCAACACCATAGTTTCTCATGACCAACACCATAGTTTCTCATGACCAACACCATAGTTTCTCATGACCAACACAATAGTATCTCATGACCAACACAATAGTATCTCATGACCAACACCATAGTTTCTCATGACCAACACCATAGTTTCTCATGACCAACACCATAGTTTCTCATGACCAACACCATAGTTTCTCATGACCAACACCATAGTTTCGCAGGACCGACACCATAGTTTCTCATGACCAACACCATAGTTTCTCATGACCAACACAATAGTTTCTCATGACCAACACAATAGTTTCTCATGACCAACACAATAGTTTCTCATGACCAACACAATAGTATCTCATGACCAACACAATAGTATCTCATGACCAACACAATAGTTTCTCATGACCAACACAACCGTATCTCATGACCAACACAACAGTATCTCATGACCACCACAATAGTTTCTCATGACCAACACCATAGTTTCTCATGACCAACACAATAGTTTCTCATGACCAACACCATAGTTTCTCATTACCAACACAATAGTATCTCATGACCAACACAATAGTTTCTCATGACCACCACAATAGTGTCTCATGACCAACACAATAGTTTCTCATGACCAACAAATAGTTTCTCATGACCAACAAAATAGTTTCTCATGACCAATGCAATAGTTTCTCATGACCAACACAACAGTATCTCATGACCAACACAATAGTATCTCATGACCAACACCATAGTTTCTCATGACCAACACCATAGTTTCTCATGACCAACACCATAGTTTCTCATGACCAACACAATAGTTTCTCATGACCAACACAATAGTTTCTCAGGACCAACTCAATAGTTTCTCATTACCAACACAATAGTTTCTCACGACCGACACAATAGTTTCTCATGACCGACACCATAGTTTCTCATGACCGACACCATAGTTTCTCATGACCGACACCATAGTTTCTCATGACCGACACCATTGTTTCTCAGGACCAACTCCATAGTTTCTCAGGACCAACACAATAGTTTCTCATGACCAATGCAATAGTTTCTCATGACCAACACAACAGTATCTCATGACCAACACAATAGTTTCTCATGACCACCACAATAGTATCTCATGACCAACACAATAGTTTCTCATGACCAACACAATAGTTTCTCATGACCAACACAATAGTTTCTCATGACCAACACAAAGTTTTTCATGACCAACACAATAGTATCTCATGACCAACACAATAGTTTCTCATGACCACCACAATAGTTTCTCATGACCACCACAATAGTGTCTCATGACCAACACAATAGTTTCTCATGACCAATGCAATAGTTTCTCATGACCAACACAACAGTATCTCATGACCAACACAAAGTTTTTCATGACCAACACAATAGTATCTCATGACCAACACAATAGTTTCTCATGACCACCACAATAGTGTCTCATGACCAACTAAATAGTTTCTCATGACCAATGCAATAGTTTCTCATGACCAACACAACAGTATCTCATGACCAACACAATAGTATCTCATGACCAACACCATAGTTTCTCATGACCAACACCAGAGTTTCTCATGACCAACACAATAGTTTCTCATGACCAACACAATAGTTTCTCAGGACCAACTCAATAGTTTCTCATTACCAACACAATAGTTTCTCACGACCAACACAATAGTTTCTCATGACCGACACCATAGTTTCTCATGACCGACACCATAGTTTCTCATGACCAACACCATAGTTTCTCAGGACCAACACAATAGTTTCTCAGGACCAACACAATAGTTTCTCATGAACAACACAATAGTTTCTCATGAACAACACAATAGTTTCTCATGACCAACACAATAGTTTCTCATGACCAACACAATAGTTTCTCATGACCAACACAATAGTATCTCATGACCAACACAATAGTATCTCATGACCAACACAACAGTTTCTCATGACCAACACCATAGTTTCTCATGACCAACACAATAGTATCTCATAACCAACACAATAGTATCTCATAACCAACACAATAGTTTCTCATGACCAACACAATAGTTTCTCATGACCAACACAATAGTTTCTCATGACCAACACCATAGTTTCTCATGACCAACACCATAGTTTCTCATGACCAACACCATAGTTTCTCATGACCGACACCATAGTTTCTCATGACCGACACCATAGTTTCTCATGACCGACACCATAGTTTCTCATGACCGACACAATAGTTTCTCATGACCGACACAATAGTTTCTCATGACCGACACAATAGTTTCTCATGACCAACACAATAGTTTCTCATGACCAACACAATAGTTTCTCATGACCAACACAATAGTTTCTCATGACCAACACAATAGTTTCTCATGACCAACACAATAGTATCTCATGACCAACACAATAGTTTCTCATGACCAACACAATAGTTTCTCATGACCAACAGAATAGTTTCTCATGACAAAATAACAAAATAACAACAATGATGTAACATCCATGTTGGCCAGTAGGCGGTGGTATCATTTAAGTACCCTTTATTAGCGTCATTTTGACAGTAGGCTAATATAGCTAATATAGACACTTACATCATGTGTTGTCTTCATTGTAACACTTATATAAGACTTTTAAAGTCATTTTGACAGTAGGCTAATATAGCTAATATATACACTTACATCATGTGTTGCCTTCATTATAACACTTATATAAGACTTTTAAAGTCATTTTGTTAGTAGGCTAATATAGCTAATATAGACACTTACATCATGTGTTGCCTTCATTGGAACACTTATATAAGACTTTTAAAGTCATTTTGATAGTAGGCTAATATAGCTAATATAGACACTTACATCATGTGTTGCCTTCATTATAACACTTATATAAGACTTTTAAAGTCATTTTGTTAGTAGGCTAATATAACTAATATAGACACTTACATCATGTGTTGTCTTCATTATAACACTTATATAAGACTTTTAAAGTCATTTTGATAGTAGGCTAATATAGCTAATATAGACACTTACATCATGTGTTGTCTTCATTATAACACTTATATAAGACTTTTATAGTCATTTTGATAGTAGGCTAATATAACTAATATAGACACTTACATCATGTGTTGTCTTCATTATAACACTTACATAAGACTTTTATAGTCATTTTGATAGTAGGCTAATATAACTAATATAGACACTTACATCATGTGTTGTCTTCATTATAACACTTATATAAGACTTTTAAAGTCATTTTGATAGTAGGCTAATATAGACACTTACATCATGTGTTTTCTTCATTATAACACTTATATAAGACTTTTAAAGTCATTTTGATAGTAGGCTAATATAACTAATATAGACACTTACATCATGTGTTGTCTTCATTATAACACGTATTTAAGACTTTAAAGTCATTTTGATAGTAGGCTAATATAGACACTTACATCATGTGTTGTCTTCATTATAACACTTATTTAAGACTTTAAAGTCATTTTGATAGTAGGCTAATATAGCTAATATAGACACTTACATCATGTGTTGTCTTCATTATAACACTTGTATAAGACTTTTAAAGCCATTTTGATAGTAGGCTAATATAGCTAATATAGACACTTACATCATGTGTTGCCTTCATTATAACACTTATATAAGACTTTTAAAGCCATTTTGATAGTAGGCTAATATAGCTAATATAGACACTTACATCATGTGTTGCCTTCATTATAACACTTATATAAGACTTTTAAAGTCATTTTGATAGTAGGCTAATATAGCTAATATAGACACTTACATCATGTGTTGCCTTCATTATAACACTTATATAAGACTTTTAAAGTCATTTTGATAGTAGGCTAATATAGACACTTACATCATGTGTTGCCTTCATTGTAACACTTATATAAGACTTTTAAAGTCATTTTGATAGTAGGCTAATATAGCTAATATAGACACTTACATCATGTGTTGTCTTCATTATAACACTTATATAAGACTTTTATAGTCATTTTGATAGTAGGCTAATATAACTAATATAGACACTTACATCATGTGTTGTCTTCATTATAACACTTATATAAGACTTTTATAGTAATTCTGATAGTAGGCTAATATAACTAATATAGACACTTACATCATGTGTTGTCTTCATTATAACACTTATATAAGACTTTTAAAGTCATTTTGATAGTAGGCTAATATAGACACTTACATCATGTGTTGTCTTCATTATAACACTTATATAAGACTTTTAAAGTCATTTTGACAGTAGGCTAATATAGCTAATATAGACACTTACATCATGTGTTGTCTTCATTGTAACACTTATATGAGACTTTTAAAGTCATTTTGACAGTAGGCTAATATAGCTAATATAGACACTTACATCATGTGTTGCCTTCATTATAACACTTATATAAGACTTTTAAAGTCATTTTGTTAGTAGGCTAATATAGCTAATATAGACACTTACATCATGTGTTGCCTTCATTGGAACACTTATATAAGACTTTTAAAGTCATTTTGATAGTAGGCTAATATAGCTAATCTAGACACTTACATCATGTGTTGTCTTCATTGTAACACTTATATAAGACTTTTAAAGTCATTTTGACAGTAGGCTAATATAGCTAATATAGACACTTAGTAAGTCTGGAAGTGTATGTTGTGACATGTGCTCTTTTTGTACAGTTACACCTAAAACTCTGTGATTCGGACACTCGACACCGTCTTAAAAGTACGGTGGCTTCCGGCGACCCCCGGCCAGAGGTCCGGGGCACAGATAGCAGGCCCATCAAAATGTCCGCGGGAATTTTTTCAGTTAATAATGCAATCTGTTTATTAAAAAAAAAAAAGTCCTTCTCAATGTGCTGAATGGCCACGTTGTTGTCACTTTAGACTCATGAGATCATCCACATGCCACAATGGTGACATGGTGAGCCTGCTCCCGCTGAAAGGAAGTCATGAGATCTTCACCCGCACGCCGCAGCCGAGATGAGCCGTCCACGCCGCGTCTCGCTTTTTAAGCCACGCGAAAAAGGCCATGAAATATGCACGGGCGACGCGCGTGACAGCGCCGTTGAAAGGTGAAGCCCGTCACTCAATACGAGGCCGCGTGGAGAACGTCACGCCCTTTTCCAGCCCTGACCGCTTGCAAAAAGTCCTGTCGCCGGCACATGTTGACACCTCGTTTGGAAGCTTCCTACTCGCTGCGGTGGCCACTCAGAAGGAATTAGCAATAACACAGCTAATGATACACGGCCTGTAATTGATAGGCATGAGGGGGGGGGGGGGTTAGGGGGGTTGTCATCCTGCTACAGTTGAATCTGGCCTGCAGCTTCTACAAGAAACACGACACTCAAAGATTCGCCGCATTAGTTCTGCTTAGCTAACCGTGAATGCTAATTGCAGGAAGAACAACCTGCAACCCTCCTCCTCCTTCTTTGGTCACACACACACACACACACAGACACACACACACACACACACACACACACACACACACACACACACGGGGGGGGGTCTGCCGTGAGCAAGAACAAAGGGGGTTGTTCTTGTTGACATGGCGTGCTCGTGCATTGTGTGTGCTAGGACGGCATTAGTTAGCATGTAGCTAACTCTTTTGACTCGCGCTCGCACTTTTAGGATTCAGGCAAACAACATGCGGAACATGTTGTTTTTTAAACGGTCAAAGATCCTCTATATGACAGGAGCGATCTGCTCTTTTTAAAGCCTTGCTGCAAACAACACTTGTCAAAGATCCTCTATATGACAGGAGCAATCTGCTGTATTTAAAACTTAATGAAAACAACACTTGTCAAAGATCCTCTATATAACAGGAGCAATCTGCTGTATTTAAAACTTAATGAAAACAACACTTGTCAAAGATCCTCTATATGACAGGAGCAATCTGCTGTATTTAAAACTTAATGAAAACAACACTTGTCAAAGATCCTCTATATAACAGGAGCGATCTGCTCTTTTTAAAACTTAATGAAAACAACACTTGTCAAAGATCCTCTATATAACAGGAGCAATCTGCTGTATTTAAAACTTAATGAAAACAACACTTGTCAAAGATCCTCTGTATGACAGGAGCGATCTGCTCTTTTTAAAGCCTTGCTGCAAACAACACTTGTCAAAGATCCTCTATATGACAGGAGTGATCTGCTCTTTTTGAAGCCTTACTGCAAACAACACTTGTCAAAGATCCTCCGTATGACAGGAGCAATCTGTTGTTTTTAAAACTTACTGCATACAGCAGTTGTCAAAGATCCTCTATATGACAGGAACAATCTGCATTTTTTTAAAGCCTTACCGCGAAGAACACTTGTCAAAGATCCTCTATACAATATGACAGGAACAATCTGCTATTTTTAAAGCCTTATTGCAAACAACACTTGTCAAAGATCCTCTATATGACAGGAGCGATCTGCTCTTTTTAAAGCCTTACTGCAAACAACACTTGTCAAAGATCCTCTATATGACAGAACGATCCGCTATTTTTTAAACTGTCGAAGATCCTCTATGTGACAGGAACGATCTGCTCTTTTTAAAGCCTTACTGCAAATTACACTTGTCAAAGATCCTCTATACCATATGACAGGAAAAATCTGCTATTTTGTAAAGCCTTACTGCAAACAACACTTGTCAAAGATCCTCTATATGACAGGAGCAATCTGCTCTTTTTAAAGCCTTACTGCAAACAACACTTGTCAAAGATCCTCTATATGACAGGAGCGATCTGCTATTTTTTAAAGCCTTACTGCAAACAATATTCAATTGAAATGTGGACTTGTCGGACCACAGAACAATTTTCCACTTTGCATCAGTCCATCTTAGATGAGCTCGGGCCCAGCGAAGCGTTTCTGGGTGTTGTTGATAAAAGGCTTTGCATAATAGAGTTTTAACTTGCACTTACAGATGTAGCGACCAACTGCAAAGTTAAGTTAAAAGTGAAAGTAGCAATGATTGTCACACACACACACACTAGGTGTGGTGAAATTAGTCCTCTGCATTTGACCCGTCCCCTTGTTCACCCCCTGGGAGGTGAGGGGAGCAGTGGGCAGCAGCGGTGCCGCACCCGGGGATAATTTTTGGTGTTTTAACCCCCAATTCCAACCCTTGATGCTGAGTGCCAAGCAGGGAGGTAATGGTTCCCATTTTTATAGTCTTTGGTATGACTGTAGTTACTGACAGTGGTTTTCTGAAGTGTTCCTGAGCCCATGCGGTGATATCCTTTACACACTGATGTCGCTTTTTGATGCAGTACCGCCTGAGGGGTCCAAGGTCAGTAATATCATGGCTTACGTGAAGTGATTTCTCCAGATTCTCTGAACCTTTTGATGATATTACGGAGCGTAGATGGTGAAATTCTTAAATTTAAATCTTATTTCAAAGTCTTTTGAATTTCTTTTGAAATTTTTGTTCTGGAAAATCTAGAAGAAATAATGATTTGTCTTTGTTAGAAATATAGCTTGGTCCAATTTGTTATACATTCTAACAAAGTGCAGATTGGATTTTAACCTATTTAAAACATGTCATCAAAATTCTAAAATGAATCTTAATCAGGAAAAATGACTAATGATGTTCCATAAATTTATTTTTTTAATTTTTTCAAAAACATTTGAATTAGCTAGTTTTTCTCTTCTCTTTTTCGGTTGAATTTTGAATTTTAAAGAGTCGGAATTGAAGATAAACTATGTTTCAAAATTTAATTGTCATTTTTTTTCGTGTTTTCTCCTCTTTTAAACCGTTCAATTAAGTGTAAATATCATTAATTATTAATAATAACATAGAGTTGAAGGTAAATTGAGCAAATTGGCTATTTCTGGCAATTTATTGAAGTGTGTATCAAACTGGTAGCCCTTCGCATTAATCAGTACCCAAGAAGTAGCTCTTGCTTTCAAAAAGGTTGGTGACCCCTGCTCTAGACGTAGAAGAACACAAATACGGGGGAACCAGACCAAGAAGTGACTAAATATCTATAAAACACATCCGTCGAGAAAATGTGTGTGCTGATAAAGATGGACAGTTTGCCTTTGCATATAAAGTGCAATGGTGGACAAGGTTGCCACAACCAGTAATTCATTGTAAGGTACGGTGATATACACTATCCACTTTTTTCAAATAAGTGTGAGGTGCATTCATAAAAAGGTAAGTCGCCATAGTCCAGCAAAGGCATGAAAGTGGTCAGAATGAAGCGTTTTTGAAAGAAAAATCCCAATTTAATTTTAAGTTTAGCTACAAGTTTTTCTGTGTGAGATTTAAAAGACAAGTATCAGTTCAGTTTATTTATTTATATAGCACATTTAAAAACAAGCCCAGTTGGCCAAAGTGTTGTACTGACATGGTGTCACATTTACATGTATAATGCAAATGTTCCTTTTTGACTGTACCTGAATCTATAATAGACTGTATTTATATTATTCACATGTGAATAATGCTGTATAATAGACTGTATTTATATTATTCACATGTGAATAATGCTGTATAATAGACTGTATTTATGTTATTCACATGTGAATAATGCTGTATAATAGACTGTATTTATATTATTCACATGTGAATAATGCTGTATAATAGACTGTATTTATGTTATTCACATGTGAATAATGCTATATAATAGACTGTATTTATATTATTCACATGTGAATAAGGCTGTATAATAGACCATTTATATTATTCGCATGTGAATAATGATGTATAATAGACTGTATTTATATTATTCACATGTGAATAATGCTGTATCATAGACTGTATTTATATTATTCACATGTGAATAATGCTGTATAATAGACTGTATTTATGTTATTCACATGTGAATATTGCTGTATACTAGACTGTATTTATGTTATTCACATGTGAATAATGCTGTATAATAGACTATTTATATTATTCACATGTGAATAATGCTGTATAATAGACTGTATTTATATTATTCACATGTGAATAATGCTATATAATAGACTGTATTTATGTTATTCACATGTGAATAATGCTGTATAATAGACTATTTATATTATTCACATGTGCATAATGCTGTATAATAGACTGTATTTATGTTATTCACATGTGAATAATGCTGTATAATAGACTGTATTTATGTTATTCACATGTGAATAATGCTGTATAATAGACTATTTATATTATTCACATGTGAATAATGCTGTATAATAGACTGTATTTATATTATTCCCATGTGAATAATGCTGTATAATAGACTATATTTATACTATTCACATGTGAATAATGCTATATAATAGACTGTATTTATGTTATTCACATGTGAATAATGCTGTATAATAGACTATTTATATTATTCACATGTGAATAATGCTGTATAATAGACTGTATTTATGCTATTCACATGTGAATAATGCTGTATAATAGACTGCATTTATGTTATTCACATGTGAATAATGCTGTATAATAGACTGTATTTATATTATTCACATGTGAATAATGCTGTATAATAGACTATCTATATTATTCGCATGTGAATAATGATGTATAATAGACTGTATTTATATTATTCACATGTGAATAATGCTGTATAATAGACTGTATTTATATTATTCACATGTGAATAATGCTGTATAATAGACTGTATTAATATTATTCACATGTGAATAATGCTATATAATAGACTGTATTTATGTTATTCACATGTGAATAATGCTGTATAATAGACTATTTATATTATTCACAATTTAATAATGCTGTATAATAGACTGTATTTATATTATTTACATGTGAATAATGCTTTATAATAGACTGTATATATGTTATTCACATGTGAATAATGCTGTATAATAGACTGTATTTATATTATTCACATGTGAATAATGCTGTATAATGGACTGTATTAGTATTATTCACATGTGAATAATGCTATATAATAGACTGTATTTATGTTATTCACATGTGAATAATGCTGTATAATAGACTATTTATATTATTCACATGTGAATAATGCTGTATAATAGACTGTATTTATATTATTCACATGTGAATAATGCTGTATAATAGACTGCATTTATGTTATTCACATGTGAATAATGCTGTATAATAGACTGTATTTATATTATTCACATGTGAATAATGCTGCATAATAGACTGCATTTATGTTATTCACCTGTGAATAATGCTGTATAATAGACTGTATTTATATTATTCGCATGTGAATGATGCTGTATAATAGACTATATTTATACTATTCACATGTGAATAATGCTATATAATAGACTGTATTTATGTTATTCACATGTGAATAATGCTGTATAATAGACTATTTATATTATTCACATGTGAATAATGCTGTATAATAGACTGTATTTATGTTATTCACATGTGAATAATGCTGTATAATAGACTGTATTTATATTATTCACATGTGAATAATGCTGTATAATAGACTGTATTTATGTTATTCACATGTGAATAGTGCTGTGTAATAGACTATTTATATTATTCACATGTGAATAATGCTGTATAATAGACTATTTATATTATTCACATGTGAATAATGCTGTATAATAGACTGTATTTATATTATTCACATGTGAATAATGCTGTATAATAGACTGCATTTATGTTATTCACATGTGAATAATGCTGTATAATAGACTGTATTTATATTATTCACATGTGAATAATGCTCCATAATAGACTGCATTTATGTTATTCACATGTGAATAATGCTGTATAATAGACTGTATTTATATTATTCGCATGTGAATAATGCTGAATAATATACTATATGTATACTATTCACATGTGAATAATGCTATATAATAGACTGTATTTATGTTATTCACATGTGAATAATGCTGTATAATAGACTATTTATATTATTCACATGTGAATAATGCTGTATAATAGACTGTATTTATGTTATTCACATGTGAATAATGCTGTATAATAGACTGTATTTATATTATTCACATGTGAATAATGCTATATAATAGACTGTATTTATGTTATTCACATGTGAATAATGCTGTATAATAGACTGTATTTATGTTATTCACATGTGAATAATGCTGTATAATAGACTGTATTTATATTATTCACATGTGAATAATGCTGTATAATAGACTGTATTTATATTATTCACATGTGAATAAATCTGTATAATAGACTGTATTTATGTTATTCACATGTGAATAATGCTGTATAATAGACAGTATTTATATTATTCACATGTAAAAAATATGTTATTGTTTATTGTGAGCGAACTGTGGTGCTGAATTTCCCCCAGGGATCAATAAAGTACTTTCTATTCTATTCTATGGTAACACGGAAGGATGAATAAAATACAGTAGTAAAATATACCTTCAAAGAAGTGCAGAATATATCACCTAAAATGTAATAAATAATTAAAAAACGATAAAACAAGAAATAAAAACAACCAAGATATCCTGTCTAACTGGATTTTAATGCCAGGGAATAAAAATATGTTTTTAACCTAGATTTAAATTGACTCAGAGACTGGGAGGACCTAATATTCTTATTTTTTACTGTTATACTTTTATTCTTATTGTTATATTTTCTATTTTATTTCCATTTATACCCCCATTATTTACTTTTTACTTTTTAGATTCAATCTCAATTCTGTACACTGCTGCTGGAATTGTAATTTTCCTGAGGGATCTCTACTGAAGGAATCAATAAAGTACTATCTATCTATCTATCTACCTAATAGATAATGGAAGGTTGTTGTTGTTGTTGTTGATGAGAGGTATAATAGATTAGTCTAGCTTAACAAGTTAGTTTTTGTAGACAACAGTGACTAACGTTTGTTGATAATTGGCTCTCTTTCTGGGGCAAACTGGGCTTGCTGATGAGGGACGGCCTTCACTCTAACCAGGAAGGCGCCATCACTCTATCTAGAAACATAGATTACTGGTTGAGTCACACTTGACTAACTACACAGGCAATTACAGTGTCTGTTAACCGGGTGAGGAGTCAGTTAAGCTAGAACTAACCAGCGCCAGGCTGGAAAATTCCTGCACACATAGCATTTCTCTGTGCCAGAGGTGGACATGCATTTTACTGAGGTGGCAAATTATGACTTGTTCAATTTATCGCCGCACCAAGCAGACAATTTGAAGATCCCCATCATATCAAATCCTAGATATGGTCGAAATTATTTAAGGCGCATTACACAAAATAAATATAACGTTATTAATATCACTACCAGGGATAACATTAACAAGAATCCCTCTAAACAGCCCACTACCTATAATATGGGCTTTTTAAACATCAGATCATTGTCACTGAAAAGGTTCTATCTCCTCTCGTTTTAGCCTAGTTTTTGGGACAGCCAGGAGGAGCTGGTCTGAAGACCTCAGACACACCATATTGCCAAAAGTATTTGGCCACCTGCCTTCACTCACATATGAACTTGAAGTGCCATCCCATTCCTAACCCATAGGGTTCGATATGATGTGGGTCCACCTTTTGCAGCTATTACAGCTTCAACTCTTCTGGGAAGGCTGTCCACAAGGTTGCCGAGTGCGTTTGTAGGAATTTTCCACCATTCTTCCAAAAGCACATTGATGTTGGTGGAGAAGGCCTGGCTCTCAGTCTCCGTTCTAATTCATCCCAAAGGTGTTCTATCGGGTTGAGGTCAGGACTCTGTGCAAGCCAGTCAAGTTCATCCACACCAGACTCTGTCATCCATGTCTTTATGGACCTTGCTTTGTAAATGTTGTAAGACGAAGGGGCCCGCTCCAAACTGTTCCCACAACGTTGGGAGCATGGAATTGTCCAAAATGTTTTGGTATCCTGGAGCATTCAAAGTTCCTTTCACTGGAACTAAGGGGCCAAGCCCAACTCCTGAAAAACAACCCCACAGCATAATTCCTCCTCCACCAAATTTCACACTCGACACAATGCAGTACGAAACGTAGCGTTCTCCTGGCAACCTCCAAACCCAGACTGGTCCATCAGATTGCCAGATGGAAAAGTGTGATTCATCAGTCCAGAGAAGGCGTCTCCACTGCTCTAGAGTCCAGTGGTGATGTCCTTTACACCTCTGCATCCCACGCTTTGCATTGGACTTGGTGATGTATGGCTTAAATGCAGCTGCTCGGCCATGGAGACTCATTCCATGAAGCTCTCTGCGTACTGTGCGTGGGCTAACTGGAAGGTCCCATGAAGTTTGGCGCTCTGTAGCAACTGACTGTGCAGGAAGTCTTTGCCCTATGCTGACCTCTCTGTCAGTTTACGTGGCCTACCACTTGGTGGCTGAGTTGCTGTTCTTCCCAAACTCTTCACTTTTCTTAGAATAAAGCCGACAGTTGACTTTGGAATATTCAAAGTTCCTTTCACTGGAACTAAGGGGCCAAGCCCAACTCCTGAAAAACAACCCCACACCATAATTCCTCCTCCACCAAATTTTACACTCGGCACATTGCAGTCCAAAATGTAGCGTTCTCCTGGCAACCTCCAAACCCAGACTGGTCCATCAGATTGCCAGATGGAAAAGTGTGATTCATCAGTCCAGAGAAGGCGTCTCCACTGCTCTAGAGTCCAGTGGTGATGTCCTTTACACCTCTGCATCCCACGCTTTGCATTGGACTTGGTGACGTATGGCTTAGATGCAGCTGTAGCTCTCTGCGTACTGTGCGTGGGCTAACTGGAAGGTCCCATGAAGTTTGGCGCTCTGTAGCAACGGACTGTGTAGAAAGTATTTACACTATTCTGACCTCTCTGTCAGTTTACGTGGCCTACCACTTGGTGGCTGAGTTGCTGTTGTTCCCAAACTCTTCACTTTTCTTAGAATAAAGCCGACAGTTGACTTTGGAATATTCAAAGTTCCTTTCACTGGAACTAAGGGGCCAAGCCCAACTCCTGGAAAAACAACCCCACACCATAATTCCTCCTCCACCAAATGTTACACTCGGCACATTGCAGTCCAAAATGTAGCGTTCTCCTGGCAACCTCCAAACCCAGACTGGTCCATCAGATTGCCAGATGGAAAAGTGTGATTCATCAGTCCAGAGAAGGCATCTCCACTGCTCTAGAGTCCAGTGGTGATGTCCTTTACACCTCTGCATCCCACGCTTTGCATTGGACTTGGTGACGTATGGCTTAGATGCAGCTGTAGCTCTCTGCGTACTGTGCGTGGGCTAACTGGAAGGTCCCATGAAGTTTGGCGCTCTGTAGCAACGGACTGTGTAGAAAGTATTTACACTATTCTGACCTCTCTGTCAGTTTACGTGGCCTACCACTTGGTGGCTGAGTTGCTGTTGTTCCCAAACTCTTCACTTTTCTTAGAATAAAGCCGACAGTTGACTTTGGAATATTCAAAGTTCCTTTCACTGGAACTAAGGGGCCAAGCCCAACTCCTGAAAAACAACCCCACACCATAATTCCTCCTCCACCAAATTTTACACTCGGCACATTGCAGTCCAAAATGTAGCGTTCTCCTGGCAACCTCCAAACCCAGACTGGTCCATCAGATTGCCAGATGGAAAAGTGTGATTCATCAGTCCAGAGAAGGCGTCTCCACTGCTCTAGAGTCCAGTGGTGATGTCCTTTACACCTCTGCATCCCACGCTTTGCATTGGACTTGGTGACGTATGGCTTAGATGCAGCTGTAGCTCTCTGCGTACTGTGCGTGGGCTAACTGGAAGGTCCCATGAAGTTTGGCGCTCTGTAGCAACGGACTGTGTAGAAAGTATTTACACTATTCTGACCTCTCTGTCAGTTTACGTGGCCTACCACTTGGTGGCTGAGTTGCTGTTGTTCCCAAACTCTTCACTTTTCTTAGAATAAAGCCGACAGTTGACTTTGGAATATTCAAAGTTCCTTTCACTGGAACTAAGGGGCCAAGCCCAACTCCTGGAAAAACAACCCCACACCATAATTCCTCCTCCACCAAACTCTTTCATTTTCTTATAATAAAGGCAACAGTTGACTTTGGAATATTTAGGAGCGAGGAAATTTCCCGACTGGATTTGTTGCACAGGTGGCATCCTGTGACAGTTCCACGCTGGAAATCACTGAGAGCGGCCCATTCTTTCACAAATGTTTGTAGAAACAGTCTCCATGCCTAAGTGCTTGATTTGATACACCTGTGATTAGGACACCTGACTCTCATCATTTGGACGGGTGGCCAAACACTTTTGGCAACATAGTGTATATTCAAGGCCGTCGTTTATTTGTGTCAATACAGCATGACATCACTTTTAAAGTCGGTTTGTTTACTTAGTTTTCCCAGTCCTTGATACACCTGTTGCCCAAATGACACACTTTGAATCCAATAAAGTGGCTATAATCAAAAACAATCATCATCATATTGCTACGTCATAGAAACTCCTCAAGTGTTCCATTGAGAGTAAACCAATAGAAAGGTAGAGTTCAATCCCGTACTAACCCTGATAGTGATACTAATCTGAGAGTGGGGGTGTGGGGGGGGGGCAAGGTCAAAGACCCAGTTACACACCAGAGGCTATGTGGGCCCACGGGTGCTGATCAGCCTCATTCAGCGAGCCGTGATCCTCCTCTCGGAGGTTCTGACCTGCCCGGCAAAGCACAGCCACCAGCTCCTATCAGTCTTGAACGGAGGACTTCTATAGGCCGGCTGCAGGGGCCCTGGGCGGGGACCTATCAGGTGGCCCCTGTATCACACACTTAGCTCGCAGTGGAGATTTATTGGAATTAGAAGGTTCCTTTACAAAAGCCGAGGGATCAGCGTTCCCTCAATGATCCCGGTGCGGTCCCGTGGGGGACACCCTTTGATGGCCACCTCGCGGCCCTCAGGCTGGAGCCGTGCCTTTGCAAATGAGTTTGACATGACGGCCCACTTCCTAATTGGCCAATTGCTCAGTGCTCTTTTCTTAACCGGCGTGGGGTTTTCCCTCTGCACTCTCACACGTCTCCACGCATTAGCAGGGGAGCTTCTTTTGTTCCTTTCCAATGTGACGCTCACACGCGCTACCGAGTGTTCATGTCACCGTCGCACTAACCCCAACACCAGTCAAGTTGTCACGTTGTGTAAATGGTCAATAAAAGGAGAATACAACAAATCCCTTTCAACTTATATTCATTTGAATAGACTGCAAAGACAAGATATTTCACGTTCACGCTGGAAAACTGTTATTTTTTGCAAATATTAGCTCATTTGGAATTCGATGCCTGCAACATGTTTCAAAAAACCTGGCACAAGTGGCAAAAAAAAGACTGAGAAAGTTGAGGAATGCTCATCAAAGACTTATTTGGAACATCCCCACAGGTGAACAGGCTAATTGGGAACAGGTGGGTGCCATGATTGGGTATAAAAGCAGCCTCCATGAAATGCTCAAACAAGGACGGGACGAGGGTCACCACTTTGTCAACAAATGCCTGAGCAAATTGTTGAAGAACAACATTTCCCAACCAGCTATTGCAAGGAATTTAGGGATTTCAACATCTACGCTCCGTAATATCATCAAAAGGTTCAGAAAATCTGGAGAAATCACTGCACGTAAGCCATGATATTACGCACCTTGGATCCCTCAGGCGGTACTGCATCAAAAAGCAACATCAGTGTGTAAAGGATATCACCACATGGGCTCAGGAACACTTCAGAAAACCACTGTCCGTAATTACAGTTGGTCATTACATTTGTAATTTCAAGTTAAAACTCTCCTATGCAAAGTCAAAGCCATTTATCAACAACACCCAGAAACACAGCCTGCTTCACTGGGCCCGAGGTCATCTAAGATGGACTGATGCAAAGTGGAAAAGTGTTCTGTGGTCTGACGAGTCCACATTTCAAATTGTTTTTGGAAATTGTGGACGTTGTGTCCTCCGGACCAAAGAGGAAAAGAACCATGATATTGCTTAGGCGGTACTGCATCAAAAAGCGACATCGGTGTGTAAAGGATATCACCACATGGGCTCAGGAACACTTCAGAAACCCGCTGTCAGTAGCTACAGCTGGTCGCTACATCTGTAAGTGCAAGTTAGAACTCTACTATGCAAAGCGAAAGCCATTTATCAACAACACCCAGAATCGCCGCCGGCTTCACTGGGCCCGAGCTCATCTAAGATGGACTGATGCAAAGTGGAAAAGTGGTCTGACGAGTCCACATTTCAAATTGTTTTTGAAAACTGTGGACGTGGTGTCCTCCAGACCAAAGAGGGAAAGAACCATCCGGATTATTCTAGGTGCAAAGTGTAAAAGGCAGCATGTGTGATGGTATGGGGGTGTATTAGTGGCCAAGACATGGGTAACTTACACATGTGTGAAGGCACCATTAATGCTGAAAGGTACATACTGGCTTTGGAGCAGCAATGTTGCCTTCCAAGCAACGTTACCATGGACGCCCCTGCTTATTTCAGCAAGACAATGCCAAGCCAGGTGTTACAACAGCGTGGTCTCATAGTAAAAGAGTTATGGAAGTTTGACGTCCATCCATCCATTTCCTACCGCTTATTCCCTTCGGGTCGCGGGGGGCGCTGGAGCCTATCTCAGCTGCAATCGGGCGGAAGGCAGTGTACACCCTGGACAAGTCGCCACCTCATCGCAGGGCCAACACAGATAGACAGACAACATTCACACTCACATTCACACACTAGGGCCAATTTAGTGTTGCCAATCAACCTATCCCCAGGTGCATGTCTTTGGAGGTGGGAGGAGCCTATCCCCAGGTGCATGTCTTTGGAGGTGGGAGGAGCCTATCCCCACGTGCATGTCTTTGGAGGTGGGAGGAAGCCGGAGTACCCGGATGGAACCCACGCAGTCACGGGGAGGACATGCAAACTCCCCACAGAAAGATCCCGAGCCCGGGATTGAACTCACGACTACTCAGGACTTTCGTATTGTGAGGCAGACGCACTAACCCCTCTGCCACCGTGCTGCCCGGAAGCTTGACGTTTTGAATGGAATTATGGAAATAAATACACTTTCCCATGATATTAAAATTGTTTGGAAAGGGTCTGCACGATCAGAAGTTGTTGGAATAGTTGACCCAGACCGTACGTAGTGAAGTTGTAACTGCCTCACAATCTGACAGAAATAGAAAAATGCACATATAAAAAAAAAGCACATCAAATGTGCATGTATTCCTCGGGGAGTCTCCCATCTTCTGTCCTTTGTCCGTGTCCCTTTCCTCATGCTGAAGGCTACTGAGACCATCAGAGGGCGAGACCAGAACAGAGAGGGTGTCGAGTCCCACCCTGCAGCATGCGGCTTGTAAGGCAACCCCGCCCCCCCACCTTATCCAACCTCTCCCACCTCCATCTTCCTTCCAATCAGATTAGAGAGGAGAGCGTGTGGCCCCTGCAGGCCCGCAAGAACAAGAACAGGTGGGCCGTGTGCTGAAATGGCTTCCTAGCGCCAACGTGCAACAACAACGTCTGTTTCAGCCTCTCCAATCTGCAATAGTGCGCCGTGTCGGTGTGGGGATGTTTGCTCATGAGTCTCCCCCCCCCCCCCCCCCGTGTCGTCATCTTTAAACCGAACCGTTAGGATCAGATGGATGACCTTGTAACCTTTCCCCATGACCTCTCCGGGGCCGTTCACCTGCACCAGCATGGGAATCTCCCCCCCCCC
>NC_084739.1:70819969-70822469 GCF_033978785.1 Entelurus aequoreus
ACCATATACATAGTCCATATAAAACCAGTGACACCATAGCATAGAGTCCATATAAAACCAGTGACACCATAGCATGGAGTCCATATAAAACCAGTGACACCATAGACATAGTCCATATAAAACCAGTGACACCATAGACATAGTCCATATAAAACCAGTGAGACCATAGACATAGTCCATATAAAACCAGTGACACCATAAACATAGTCCATATAAAACCAGTGACACCATAGACATAGTCCATATAAAACCAGTGACACCATAGACATAGTCCATATAAAACCAGTGACACCATAGACATAGTTCATATAAAACCAGTGACACCATAGACATAGTCCATATAAAACCAGTGACACCATAAACATAGTCCATATAAAACCAGTGACATCATAGACATAGTCCATATAAAACCAGTGACACCATAGACATAGTCCATATAAAACCAGTGACACCATAGACATAGTCCATATAAAGCCAGTGACACCATAGACATAGTCCATATAAAACCAGTGACACCATATACATAGTCCATATAAAACCAGTGACACCATAGACATAGTCCATATAAAACCAGTGACACCATAGCATAGAGTCCATATAAAACCAGTGACACCATAGACATAGTCCATATAAAACCAGTGACACCATATACATAGTCCATATAAAACCAGTGACACCATAGCATAGAGTCCATATAAAACCAGTGACACCATAGCATAGAGTCCATATAAAACCAGTGACACCATAGACATAGTCCATATAAAACCAGTGACACCATATACATAGTCCATATAAAACCAGTGACACCATTGACATAGTCCATATAAAACCAGTGACACCATAGACATAGTCCATATAAAACCAGTGAGACCATAGACATAGTCCATATAAAACCAGTGACACCATAGACATAGTCCATATAAAACCAGTGACACCATAGACATAGTCCATATAAAACCAGTGACACCATAGACATAGTCCATATAAAACCAGTGACACCATAGACATAGTCCATATAAAACCAGTGACATCATAGACATAGTCCATATAAAACCAGTGACACCATAGACATAGTCCATATAAAACCAGTGACACCATATACATAGTCCATATAAAACCAGTGACACCATAGACATAGTCCGTATAAAACCAGTGACACCATATACATAGTCCATATAAAACCAGTGACACCATAGCATAGAGTCCATATAAAACCAGTGACACCATAGCATAGAGTCCATATAAAACCAGTGACACCATAGACATAGTCCATATAAAACCAGTGACACCATAGACATAGTCCATATAAAACCAGTGACACCATAGACATAGTCCATATAAAACCAGTGACACCATAGCATAGAGTCCATATAAAACCAGTGACACCATAGACATAGTCCATATAAAACCAGTGACACCATATACATAGTCCATATAAAACCAGTGACACCATAGCATAGAGTCCATATAAAACCAGTGACACCATAGCATGGAGTCCATATAAAACCAGTGACACCATAGACATAGTCCATATAAAACCAGTGACACCATAGACATAGTCCATATAAAACCAGTGAGACCATAGACATAGTCCATATAAAACCAGTGACACCATAAACATAGTCCATATAAAACCAGTGACACCATAGACATAGTCCATATAAAACCAGTGACACCATAGACATAGTCCATATAAAACCAGTGACACCATAGACATAGTTCATATAAAACCAGTGACACCATAGACATAGTCCATATAAAACCAGTGACACCATAAACATAGTCCATATAAAACCAGTGACATCATAGACATAGTCCATATAAAACCAGTGACACCATAGACATAGTCCATATAAAACCAGTGACACCATAGACATAGTCCATATAAAGCCAGTGACACCATAGACATAGTCCATATAAAACCAGTGACACCATATACATAGTCCATATAAAACCAGTGACACCATAGACATAGTCCATATAAAACCAGTGACACCATAGCATAGAGTCCATATAAAACCAGTGACACCATAGACATAGTCCATATAAAACCAGTGACACCATATACATAGTCCATATAAAACCAGTGACACCATAGCATAGAGTCCATATAAAACCAGTGACACCATAGCATAGAGTCCATATAAAACCAGTGACACCATAGACATAGTCCATATAAAACCAGTGACACCATATACATAGTCCATATAAAACCAGTGACACCATTGACATAGTCCATATAAAACCAGTGACACCATAGACATAGTCCATATAAAACCAGTGAGACCATAGACATAGTCCATATAAAACCAGTGACACCATAGACATAGTCCATATAAAACCAGTGACACCATAGACATAGTCCATATAAAACCAGTGACACCATAGACATAGTCCATATAAAACCAGTGACACCATAGACATAGTCCATATAAAACCAGTGACATCATAGACATAGTCCATATAAAACCAGTGACACCATAGACATAGTCCATATAAA
>NC_084739.1:70829969-70834969 GCF_033978785.1 Entelurus aequoreus
ATATTGTTATGAAGGTGTCTGTTATTACATTATATATATACTAGCAGTGTGTATATTGTACATATTACATATTGTTATGAAGGTGTCTGTTACAACATTATATATATAAACTTGCAGTGTGTATATTGTACATATTACATATTGTTATGAAGGTGTCTGTTACAACATTATATATATAAACTTGCAGTGTGTATATTGTACATATTACATACTGTTATGAAGGTGTCTGTTACTACATTATATATATAAACTTGCAGTGTGTATATTGTACATATTACATATTGTTATGAAGGTGTCTGTTACTACATTATATATATAAACTTGCAGTGTGTATATTGTACATATTACATATTGTTATGAAGGTGTCTGTTACTACATTATATATATACTTGCAGTCTGTATATTATACATATTACATATTGTTATGAAGGTGTCTGTTACTACATTATATATATACTTGCAGTGTGTATATTGTACATATTACATATTGTTATGAAGGTGTCTGTTACTACATGATATATATACTTGCAGTGTGTATATTGTACATATTACATATTGTTACTACATTATATATATACTTACAGTGTGTATGTTAAACATTGATGGAATGTTTTGAAGTTGTTTTAGAGACTTTGAAGGCGACAACGGTGACTCCCATTAGCCACATCTTCCAAGTCTTCAAGACTCTTATAGCTGGAACCATTTCGGGTCTCAGGGACTTATAACATTCCCCGCATTTGAGGGATCCCTAAGGGTTAAAGGATGGCAGCTCCCTACTATGCCAGCAGCACTCATGCAACCCCAGCCCATGATGCCACCACCACCCACCACCACCACCCACCACCACCACTACACTGTAGGCAGGACTCAACTTTATCTCCCCACTCACACAGTGGATAGTGAATGTGTTGAACACTGACTACTTTAAAGTATACCCAAGTTTCTATCCTATTATTCCTTGAAGAGATAAAATACAAGTCCTTCCCTCCCAAAGCGGCGCTGCTGTGAGTGAATAAGTGAGTTGCCACGTTGAGCCACAATGGAAAGTGTCCCCATCACCTCGTTAAACCCGCCCAGAACAATATTTAACCAAACATTTTGGGGATTTTTTTTTTTTTTTTTTTTTTTTTTTTTTGTGGGGGGAGGATGTAATGGGCAAAAATGCCCGTGGGGGCCTCATTGTTAAAGTAGCAGGCATTTCTTGTGTAAAGTGGCGCCCTCGCCCGTGCAATATGCACGCCACTATTAGAGGCCACGCTGCAGCTGAAGAGAAGCGGGCTATTACGGGCCAGATAAGTCCATTAGCATTACCTTTGACACAATAATGGATGGCAGATACCATTTTCTGCTCTCCATTCTGTATTTCTAAGGATAATAGGGGGATTATCTGGAAGGCCTGATGCCGCGCACTCAAGAGCGAGACCGCGGCGAGGACAGAGAGGCCCCGCAACAGTTGTTTTTACGTCTACTCCAAGACCCTCTCTGGCAACATAAAGCATGTCATTATTCTATTAAAGAGCTACAATTTTTTTGTAATGGCGCTGGCAGAAGTGCAGGCAGCTTCTTCAATATCCTGGACATGATTTGCTCGTTTAGTGAAATGATGTTTCTAATTACTCCTAATGAGGCCACGTCTTAATACCTCCTCTAATGACCTCTGCGGCGCACACGTGGCAAATTGCTCTGTTTCCTGCCATCTTGTCTTCCTGCTCCTTGCTTAAATGACCTTTCTGCATGGACCGGAGCTTTACAAGGCTTAAGTTGGCTCCTGCATGGGCTCCGTCACGTGATTGGCCCCCACTCTGCTCTTCTTCACCACTTTATGCCCCACACCCCCTTTTTTTTTAAAGGCCTACTGAAATTAAATTTTTTTATTTAAACGGGGATAGCAGATCTATTCTATGTGTCATACTTGATCATTTCGCGATATTGCCATATTTTTGCTGAAAGGATTTAGTAGAGAACAACGACGATAAAGATCGCAACTTTTGGTATCTGACAAGAAAAAGCCTTGCCCCAGTTGTACATTTCCGCAAAGTTCCCTATTGTTTACAATGATGGCCGCATGAAGTGAGAGAGATTCGGACCGAGAAAGCGACGATTTCCCCATTAATTTGAGCAAGGATGAAAGATTTGTGGATGAGGAAAATGCAAGTGAAGGACTAGTGGGGAGTGGAAGCTATTCAGATAGGGAAGATGCTGTGAGAGCCGGGGGTGACCTGATATTCAGCTGGGAATGACTACAACGGTAAATAAACACAAGACATATATATACTCTATTAGCCACAACACAACCAGGCTTATATTTAATATGCCACAAATTAATCCCGCATAAAAAACACCTAGATGTTTGTTATGCTAGCTCCTAGCTCCTAGCTCCTAGCTCCCGTCCATATAACCCGCCAATACAATTCGAACACCTGCACAACACACACACTCACTCAGCCCAAAGGACCGTTCACCTGACCCAAGGTTCATAAAGCTTATATATTTACCCAAAGTTACGTACGTGACACGCACGTACGGGCAAGCGATCAAATGTTTGGAAGTGCAGCTGCGTACTCACAGTACCGCGTCTGCGTCTGTGTATCCAAATCAAAGTAATCCTGGTAAGAGTCTGTGTTGTCCCAGTTCTCTACAGGCGTCTGCGTATCGAAGTCAAAGTCCTCCTGGTAAGAGTCTCTGTTGTCCGAGTTCTTCAAAATATCCCCTTCGCACCGACAACTTTCTTCTTTGCTTGCTCAGCTTCTTTCTCCATAATGCAATGAACAAATTGCAACAGATTCACTAACACAGATGTCCAGAATACTGTGGAATAATGAGATGAAAACAGAGCTATTTCGTATTGGCTTCAATGGGCTACCGATACTCCTGTTTCACTGGCTACGTCACGCGCATACGTCATCATCCAAAGGAGTTTTCAAGCGGAAGTTTAGCGGGAAATTTAAAATGTCACTTTATAAGTTAACCCGGCCATATTGGCATGTGTTGCAATGTTAAGATTTCATCATTGATATATAAACTATCAGACTGCGTGGTCGCTAGTAGTGGCTTTCAGTAGGCCTTTAAAGCTTTTCGCCAAACATTCGTAAAATAACCACGTCCTCATTTCAAATGTATTGACCAGCAATTGTATTGATTATCTAAAGTTTCATCAGTAAATAAGCAATTAGAGTACATGCTACCTTGCATAGAGGATCTTTGTCAAGCCTTTTTGCAGTACAGCGCTCCTTTTACACAGAGGATCTTTGACTACTGTTTTGGCAGCATGTCTTTTAGAAATAGCAAAGCTCTCCTGTCGTACAGAGAATCTTTGATGTTGCAGTGAATCCTTGAAAACAGCCGAGCACTCTTGTTCTATACAGGATCTTTGACTCGCTTTGTTGCTGTAGGTCCTTAAAAACAGCTGAGCACTACTCTTGATATATTTAGAGGATCTTTGACTAGCTTTGTTTCTTTAAGTCATTTAAAACAGCCGAGCACTACTTTTGGTATACAGAGGATCTTTGACTAGCTTTACTTCTTCAATTCCTTTTAAGTCCATAGTGGATCTAACATAATAGTGAGAGTCCAGTCCATAGTGTATCTAACATAATAGTGTGAGAGTCCAGTCCATAGTGGATCTAACATAATAGTGTGAGAGTCCAGTCCATAGTGGATCTAACATAATAGTGTGAGAGTCCAGTCCATAGTGGATCTAACATATTGTGAGAGTCCAGTCCATAGTGGATCTAACATAATAGTGTGAGAGTCCAGTCCATAGTGGATCTAACATAATAGTGTGAGAGTCCAGTCCATAGTGGATCTAACATAATAGTGTGAGAGTCCAGTCCATAGTGGATCTAACATAATAGTGAGAGAGTCCAGTCCATAGTGGATCTAACATAATAGTGTGAGAGTCCAGTCCATAGTGGATCTAACATAATAGTGAGAGAGTCCAGTCCATAGTGGATCTAACATAATAGTGTGAGAGTCCAGTCCATAGTGGATCTAACATAATAGTGTGAGAGTCCAGTCCATAGTGGATCTAACATAATAGTGTGAGAGTCCAGTCCATAGTGGATCTAACATAATAGTGAGAGAGTCCAGTCCATAGTGGATCTAACATAATAGTGTGAGAGTCCAGTCCATAGTGGATCTAGCATAATAGTGTGAGAGTCCAGTCCATAGTGGATCTAACATAATAGTGTGAGAGTCCAGTCCATAGTGGATCTAACATAATAGTGTGAGAGTCCAGTCCATAGTGGATCTAACATAATAGTGTGAGAGTCCAGTCCATAGTGGATCTAACATAATAGTGTGAGAGTCCAGTCCATAGTGGATCTAACATAATAGTGAGAGAGTCCAGTCCATAGTGGATCTAACATAATAGTGTGAGAGTCCAGTCCATAGTGGATCTAACATAATAGTGTGAGAGTCCAGTCCATAGTGGATCTAACATAATAGTGAGAGTCCAGTCCATAGTGTATCTAACATAATAGTGTGAGAGTCCAGTCCATGGTGGATCTAACATAACAGTGAGAGTCCAGTCCATAGTGGATCTAACATAATAGTGTGAGAGTCCAATCCATAATGGATCTAACATAATAGTGTGAGAGTCCAGTCCATAGTGGATCTAACATAATAGTGTGAGAGTCCAGTCCATAGTGGATCTAACATAATAGTGAGAGAGTCCAGTCCATAGTGGATCTAACATAATAGTGTGAGAGTCCAGTCCATAGTGGATCTAACATAATAGTGTGAGAGTCCAGTCCATAGTGGATCTAACATAATAGTGTGAGAGTCCAGTCCATAGTGGATCTAACGTAATAGTGTGAGTCCAGTCCATAGTGGATCTAACATAATAGTGAGAGAGTCCAGTCCATAGTGGATCTAACATAATAGTGAGAGAGTCCAGTCCATAGTGGATCTAACATAATAGTGAGAGAGTCCAGTCCATAGTGGATCTAACATAATAGTGTGAGAGTCCAGTCCATAGTGGATCTAACATAATAGTGTGA
>NC_084739.1:70844969-70869969 GCF_033978785.1 Entelurus aequoreus
TAAGTATGCAAAACATTGACTTTGCATAAGATTTTATGTTAAATTAACTCGTGCTTTCATGCAATGGACTTAAAATATTAAGTTAATTAAGTATGCAAAGCATTGACTCTGCAAAAGATTTTAAGTTAAATTAACTTGTGCTTTCATGCAATGGACTTAAAATATTAAGTAAATTAAGTATGCAAAGCATTGACTTTGCATAAGATTTTAAGTTAAATTAACTTGTGCTTTCATGCAATGGACTTAAAATGATTAAGTTAATTAAGCATGCAAAGCAATTGACTTTGCAAAATATTTTGAATCAAATCAACTTGTGCTTTCATGCAATGGACTTAAAATATTAAGTAAATTAAGTATGCAAAACAATTGACTGCAAAAGATTTTAAGTGAAATCAACTTATACTTTCATGCAATGGACTTAAAAATATTAAGTTAATTAAGTATGCAAAGCATTGACTCTGCAAAAGATTTTAAGTAAATTAACTTGTGATTTCATGCAATGGACTTAAAATATTAAGTAAAGTATGCAAAACAATTGACTTTGAAAAAGATTTGAAGTTAAAACAACCTGTGCTTTCATGCAATGGACTTAAAATTCTAAGTAAAGTATGCAACGCAATTGACTTTGCAAAATATTTTTAATTAAATCAACTTGTGCTTTCATGCAATGGACTTAAAATATTTAAAAAATTAAGTATGCAAAGCATTGACTTTGCCTAAGATTTTAAGTTAAATTAACTTGTGCTTTCATGCAATGGACTTAAAATGATTAAGTTAATTAAGTATGCAAAGCAATTGACTTTGCAAAATATTTTTAATCAAATCAACTTGTGCTTTCATGCAATGGACTTAAAATATTAAGTAAATTAAGTATGCAAAGCATTGACTCTGCAAAAGATTTTAAGTTGAATTAACTTGTGATTTCATGCAATGGACTTAAAATATTTAAAAAATTAAGTATGCAAAGCATTGACTTTGCCTAAGATTTTAAGTTAAATTAACTTGTGCTTTCATGCAATGGACTTAAAATGATTAAGTTAATTAAGTATGCAAAGCAATTGACTGCAAAAGATTTTAAGTGAAATCAACTTATACTTTCATGCAATGGACTTAAAAATATTAAGTTAATTAAGTATGCAAAGCATTGACTCTGCAAAAGATTTTAAGTAAATTAACTTGTGATTTCATGCAATGGACTTAAAATATTTAGTTAAGTCTGCAAAACAATTGACTGCAAAAGATTTTAAGTGAAATCAACTTGTACTTTCATGCAATGGACTTAAAAATATTAAGTTAATTAAGTATGCAAAGCAATTGACTTTGCAAAAGATTTTAAGTGAAATCAACTTAGCATTTAGTTTATTGTACTCAAATATTTAAGTTAAATTGACTCAAGTTTTCACAATACCTTATTCATTTTTTTAGGGCAAGTGGTTTCCTCAATTGTTTTAAGTACACTCAACTCATAAGAGTGTATCACTTGCCATCGACCACATGACAATCAGTGTGTGTGTGTGTGTGTGTGTGTGTGTGTGTGTGTGTGTGTGTGTGTGTGTGTGTGTGTGTGTGTGTGTGTGTGTGTGTGTGTGTGTGTGTGTGTGTGTGTGTGTGTGTGTGTGTGTGTGTGTGTGTGTGTGTGTGTGTGTGTGTGTGTGTGTGTGTGTGTGTGTGTGTGTGTGTGTGTGTGTGTGTGTGTGTGTGTGTGTCACTTTGGCAGAGAATGCGAGGCCTTAAAAAGGGATGGCGTGGCTCAGTTGCTAGACCGGCCGTGCCAGCAACTTGAGGGTTCCTGGTTCGAATCCAGCTTCTGCCATCCTAGTTGGGTCCTTTGGGCAAGACACTTGGCCCAGCTCACTCCTGTTGGGTCTTGGTTGGCGCCTTGCAGGTAGCTCCCGCCGTCAGGTGAGTGTGACGTAAGCAAAGCGCTTTAGTATTGGTCCAGGTATTGAAAGAAGCGTAATATAATCATTTAAAAAAGATTTTAAATCATGATGAATAATATAATTTCATTTATTTTCATGATTTGTGGATAAATTGCTTTGAAATCGTGAGCAGATAATTATTTTTATCAAGACAATTTTGGGGGTAAAATCAGTTAATATAAAGTTTTTACATGTTCAATAATAAAGTTTAAAAGACATTAACTTTTCTGGAGTTGATGCAATTTTTCGGTCAAAAAACTTGAATATGTTTAGTGAGAAAAATGAAGTGCTTTATTTACGCACTTTATTTGCAGGCTTTTGCGGGCCACATAAAACCACGCGGCGGGCCGTTATTGGCCCCCGGGCCATGAGTTTGATACGGGTGATGAAGAGCAGGGGTGTCAAAGTCATTTTAGCTGAGGGGCCGCATGGAGGAACATCTGAGCACACGGACTATTAAAATCATGGCATTAAAACTAAAAAAATAAAGACAACTTCAGATTGTTTTCTTTGTCTTACTTTGGCCAAAAATGTTCTGAAAATATTACAATAAAAATATAAAAATATAGTTGTAAAGTTTAGATCCAAGAACGTTAATGAATATTTATAACGGAATACATTTACATATGCATAAAAATGTGTTTTCTTTTTGTATTTTTTTTTTTTTTAATGAATGAAGTAACGTTTATGACAACCTTTTTCCAAGGGATGTCCGATAATGCTTTTTTGCCGATATCCGATATTCCGATATTGTCCAACTCTTAATTACAGATACCGATATCAACCGATACCGATATATACAGTCGTGGAATTAACACATTATTATGCCTGATTTGGACAACCAGGTATGGTGAAGATAAGGTCCTTTTTTTAAAAATTAATAAAATAAAATAAGATAAGATAAATACATTTTAAACATTTTCTTGAATAAAAAAGAAAGTAAAACAATATAAAAACAGTTACATAGAAACTAGTAATTAATGAAAATTTGTAAAATTAACTGTTAAAGGTTAGTATTATTAGTGGACCAGCAGCACGCACAATCATGTGTGCTTACGGACTGTATCCCTTGCAGACTGTATTGATATATATTGATATATAATGTAGGAAGCAGAATATTAATAACAGAAAGAAACAACCCTTTTGTGTGAATGAGTGTAAATGGGGGAGGGAGGTTTTTTGGGTTGGTGCACTAATTGTAAGTGTATCTTGTGTTTTTTATGTGGATTTAATTTTTTTTAAAAAGAAGAAAAAAAAAGATACTGATAATAAAAAAACCGATAGCGATAATTTCCGATATTACATTTTAACGCATTTATCGTCTGATAATATCGGCAGACCGATATTATCGGACATCTCTAATAAAAATATTAGAGATGTCCGATAATATCGGCAGACCGATAAATGCGTTAAAATGTAATATCGGAAATGATCGGTATCGGTTTTTTTATTATCAGTATCGTTTTTTTGGGGTTTTTTTTTAATTAAATCCACATAAAAAACACAAGATACACTTACAATTAGTGCACCAACCCAAAAAACCTCCCTCCCCCCATTTCTTTCTGTTATCAATATTCTGGTTCCTACATTATATATCAATATATATCAATACAGTCTGCAAGGGATACAGTCCGTAAGCACACATGATTGTGCGTGCTGCTGCTCCACTAATAGTACTAACCTTTAACACTTAATTTTACTCATTTTCATTCATTACTAGTTTCTATGTAACTGTTTTTTTTATCTTATTTTATTTGATTCATTTTTTTAAAAAGTACCTTATCTTCACCCTACCTGGTTGTCCAAATTAGGCATAATAATGTGTTAATTCCACGACTGTATATATCGGTTGATATCGGTATCGGTTGATATCGGTTTCAGTAATTAAAGAGTTGGACAATATCGGCATATCGGATATCGGCAAAAAGCCATTATCGGACATCCCTAAAAAATATAGTTGTAAAGTTTAGATCCAAGAAGGAAAGAAGAAAGTGAATGAATGTTTATAACTGAATACATTTACATATGCATAAAAATATATTTTCTTTTTGTATTATTTTTTTTTTAATGAATGAAGTAACGTTTATGACAACCTTTTTCCAAGGGATGTCCGATAATGGCTTTTTGCCGATATCCGATATTCCGATATTGTCCAACTCTTAATTACCGATACCGATATCAACCGATACCGATATCAACCGATACCGATATATACAGTCATGGAATTAACACATTATTATGCCTAATTTGGACAACCAGGTATGGTGAAGATAAGGGCCTTTTTTTTTAAAAATAATAAAATAAAATAAGATCAATAAATTAAAAACATTTTCTTGAATAAAAAAGAAAGTAAAACCATATAAAAACAGTTACATAGAAACTAGTAATGAATGAAAATGAGTCAAATGAAGTGTTAAAGGTTAGTACTATTAGTGGAGCAGCAGCACGCATGTGTGCTTACGGACTGTATCCCGTGCAGACTGTATTGATATATATTAATATATAATGCAGGAAGCAGAATATTAATAACAGAAAGAAACAACCCTTTTGTGTGAATGAGTGTAAATGCAGGAGGGAGATTTTTTGGGTTGGTGCACTAATTTTCGTCAGTCTACCCCAGGGCAGCTGTGGCTACGAAAGTAGCTTACCACCACTAGGTGTGAATGAATGATGGGTTTTTAACATGTAAAGCGACTTTGGGTACTTAGAAAAGCGCTATATAAATCCCAGGTATTATTATTATTATTAATTGTAAGTGTATCTTGTGTTTTTTATGTTGATTTAATAAAAATAAAAAATAAAAAACGATACCGATAAATAAAAAAAAACGATACCGATCATTTCCGATATTACATTTTAAAGCATTTATCGGCCGATAACATCTCTACTTTTTCCAAAACACAATATAGAATGTGAGACATAAGAGGATAATGCAAACATTTATCATTTGTTTTCCAAAAAAGTGGGACTCCAAATATTTACAGGGAGACCCCATTTGTATGACTTGATGGGGTCCCTGGGACCCCATTTTGATTATTTCCTAGCGCCAACACTGATGGAGTATTGGTGCATGCAAAACAATAGCATGTGGCTGTGTTCTAATACTAATCAAATATCATCCCGGGGGCCACAGATCATTCATTCCCGGGCCGGATCTGGCCCGCGGGCCTCGACTTTGACACTCCTGATGTAGACTGCACAGGGGTGGCAAAGTCCTTTTAGCTGAGGGGCCGCATGGAGGAACATCTGTGGACTATTAAAATCATGGCATTAAAACTACAAAATAAAGACAACTTCAATTTGTTTTCTTTGTCTTACTTTGGCCAAAAATATGCTGAAAATATTACAATAAAAATATAAAAATATAGTTGTAAAGTTTAGATCCATGAAGGAAAGAAGAAAGTGAATGAATGTTTATAACTGGATACATTTACATATGTTTTCTTTTGTATTATTTTTTTTAATGAATGAATTAACGTTTATGACAACCTTTTTCCAAAACCCAATGAGATATAAGAGGACTGTGAGATATAAGAGGATCGTGGGCATCCTTCCGTCTCGATGGGGTAGATCCTTTAAAGTGCCGCTGGAGTGACCTCTCTAGTGGATAGTGCATATGTGACAGGGTCAATTATGTCATGTAAATAATGTATTTTATCATGTTTTATTATTGTTACAATTACACACAATGTGTAACTTACATGTAAATACCCGAAGTTTGTTTGATGTTTTTTCAATATGTGGAACCATACTTAATGCAATAATTGTTGTCTTTTTATACGTGTTGGACACGCCTTCCTACTTCCCTTTTGTCCACGATAACGGGAGAGGACTCTCACTATTATGTTAGATCCACTATGGACTGGACTCTCTCACTATTATGTTAGATCCACTATGGACTGGACTCTCACACTATTATGTTAGATCCACTATGGACTGGACTCTCACTATTATGTTAGATCCACTATGGACTGGACTCTCACACTATGTTAGATCCACTATGGACTGGACTCTCACTATTATGTTAGATCCACTATGGACTGGACTCTCACTATTATGTTAGATCCACTATGGACTGGACTCTCTCACTATTATGTTAGATCCACTATGGACTGGACTCTCACACTATTATGTTAGATCCACTACGGACTGGACTCTCACACTATTATATTAGATCCACTATGGACTGGACTCTCCCACTATTATATTAGATCCACTATGGACTGGACTCTCACACTATTATGTTAGATCCACTACGGACTGGACTCTCACACTATTATATTAGATCCACTATGGACTGGACTCTCACACTATTATATTAGATCCACTATGGACTGGACTCTCACACTATTATGTTAGATCCACTATGGACTGGACTCTCTCACTATTATGTTAGATCCACTATGGACTGGACTCTCACTATTATGTTAGATCCACTATGGACTGGACTCTCACACTATTATGTTAGATCCACTATGGACTGGACTCTCTCACTATTATGTTAGATCCACTATGGACTGGACTCTCACTATTATGTTAGATCCACTATGGACTGGACTCTCACACTATTATGTTAGATCCACTATGGACTGGACTCTCACTATTATGTTAGATCCACTATGGACTGGACTCTCACACTATTATGTTAGATCCACTATGGACTGGACTCTCACTATTATGTTAGATCCACTATGGACTGGACTCTCACACTATTATGTTAGATCCACTATGGACTGGACTCTCACTATTATGTTAGATCCACTATGGACTGGACTCTCACTATTATGTTAGCTCCACTATGGACTGGACTCTCACACTATTATGTTAGATCCACTATGGACTGGACTCT
The DNA here is from genome assembly GCF_033978785.1 of Entelurus aequoreus. NCBI lineage: Eukaryota > Metazoa > Chordata > Actinopteri > Syngnathiformes > Syngnathidae > Entelurus > Entelurus aequoreus. The sequence continues at coordinate 70,851,741 of NC_084739.1, forward strand.
CACTATTATGTTAGATCCACTATGGACTGGACTCACACTATTATGTTAGATCCACTATGGACTGGACTCTCACACTATTATGTTAGATCCACTATGGACTGGACTCTCACTATTATGTTAGATCCACTATGGACTGCACTCTCACTATTATGTTAGATCCACTATGGACTGGACTCTCACTATTATGTTTGATCCACTATGGACTGGACTCTCTCACTATTATGTTAGATCCACTATGGACTGGACTCTCACACTATTATGTTAGATCCACTACGGACTGGACTCTCACACTATTATGTTAGATCCACTATGGACTGGACTCTCACACTATTATGTTAGATCCACTATGGACTGGACTCTCACACTATTATGTTAGATCCACTATGGACTGGACTCTCTCACTATTATGTTAGATCCACTATGGACTGGACTCTCACACTATTATGTTAGATCCACTACGGGCTGGACTCTCACACTATTATATTAGCTCCACTATGGACTGGACTCTCACACTATTATGTTAGATCCACTACGGACTGGACTCTCACACTATTATATTAGATCCACTATGGACTGGACTCTCACACTATTATGTTAGATCCACTATGGACTGGACTCTCTCACTATTATGTTAGATCCACTATGGACTGGACTCTCACTATTATGTTAGATCCACTATGGACTGGACTCTCACACTATTATGTTAGATCCACTATGGACTGGACTCTCACTATTATGTTAGATCCACTATGGACTGGACTCTCACTATTATGTTAGATCCACTATGGACTGGACTCTCACACTATTATGTTAGATCCACTACGGACTGGACTCTCACACTATTATATTAGATCCACTATGGACTGGACTTTCACACTATTATATTAGATCCACTATGGACTGGACTCTCACACTATTATGTTAGATCCACTACGGACTGGACTCTCACACTATTATGTTAGATCCACTATGGACTGGACTCTCACACTATTATGTTAGATCCACTATGGACTGGACTCTCTCACTATTATGTTAGATCCACTATGGACTGGACTCTCACTATTATGTTAGATCCACTATGGACTGGACTCTCACACTATTATGTTAGATCCACTATGGACTGGACTCTCACTATCATGTTAGATCCACTATGGACTGGACTCTCACACTATTATGTTAGATCCACTATGGACTGGACTCTCACTATTATGTTAGATCCACTATGGACTGGACTCTCACTATTATGTTAGATCGACTATGGACTGGACTCTCACACTATTATGTTAGATCGACTATGGACTGGACTCTCACTATTATGTTAGATCCACTATGGACTGGACTCTCACTATTATGTTGGATCCACTATGGACTGGACTCTCACACTATTATGTTAGATCCACTATGGACTGGACTCTCACTATTATGTTAGATCCACTATGGACTGGACTCTCACTATTATGTTAGATCCACTATGGACTGGACTCTCACTATTATGTTAGATCCACTATGGACTGGACTCTCACTATTATGTTAGATCCACTATGGACTGGACTCTCACTATTATGTTAGATCCACTATGGACTGGACTCTCACTATTATGTTAGATCCACTATGGACTGGACTCTCTCACTATTATATTAGATCCACTATGGACTGGACTCTCACACTATTATGTTAGATCCACTACGGGCTGGACTCTCACACTATTATATTAGATCCACTATGGACTGGACTCTCACACTATTATGTTAGATCCACTACGGACTGGACTCTCACACTATTATATTAGATCCACTATGGACTGGACTCTCTCTATTATGTTAGATCCACTATGGACTGGACTCTCACACTATTATGTTAGATCCACTATGGACTGGACTCTCACACTATTATGTTAGATCCACTATGGACTGGACTCTCACTATTATGTTAGATCCACTATGGACTGGACTCTCACTATTATGTTAGATCCACTATGGACTGGACTCTCACACTATTATGTTAGATCCACTATGGACTGGACTCTCACTATTATGTTAGATCCACTATGGACTGGACTCACACTATTATGTTAGATCCACTATGGACTGGACTCTCACACTATTATGTTAGATCCACTATGGACTGGACTCTCACTATTATGTTAGATCCACTATGGACTGCACTCTCACTATTATGTTAGATCCACTATGGACTGGACTCTCACTATTATGTTTGATCCACTATGGACTGGACTCTCTCACTATTATGTTAGATCCACTATGGACTGGACTCTCACACTATTATGTTAGATCCACTACGGACTGGACTCTCACACTATTATGTTAGATCCACTATGGACTGGACTCTCACACTATTATGTTAGATCCACTATGGACTGGACTCTCACACTATTATGTTAGATCCACTATGGACTGGACTCTCTCACTATTATGTTAGATCCACTATGGACTGGACTCTCACACTATTATGTTAGATCCACTACGGGCTGGACTCTCACACTATTATATTAGCTCCACTATGGACTGGACTCTCACACTATTATGTTAGATCCACTACGGACTGGACTCTCACACTATTATATTAGATCCACTATGGACTGGACTCTCACACTATTATGTTAGATCCACTATGGACTGGACTCTCTCACTATTATGTTAGATCCACTATGGACTGGACTCTCACTATTATGTTAGATCCACTATGGACTGGACTCTCACACTATTATGTTAGATCCACTATGGACTGGACTCTCACTATTATGTTAGATCCACTATGGACTGGACTCTCACTATTATGTTAGATCCACTATGGACTGGACTCTCACACTATTATGTTAGATCCACTACGGACTGGACTCTCACACTATTATATTAGATCCACTATGGACTGGACTTTCACACTATTATATTAGATCCACTATGGACTGGACTCTCACACTATTATGTTAGATCCACTACGGACTGGACTCTCACACTATTATGTTAGATCCACTATGGACTGGACTCTCACACTATTATGTTAGATCCACTATGGACTGGACTCTCTCACTATTATGTTAGATCCACTATGGACTGGACTCTCACTATTATGTTAGATCCACTATGGACTGGACTCTCACACTATTATGTTAGATCCACTATGGACTGGACTCTCACTATCATGTTAGATCCACTATGGACTGGACTCTCACACTATTATGTTAGATCCACTATGGACTGGACTCTCACTATTATGTTAGATCCACTATGGACTGGACTCTCACTATTATGTTAGATCGACTATGGACTGGACTCTCACACTATTATGTTAGATCGACTATGGACTGGACTCTCACTATTATGTTAGATCCACTATGGACTGGACTCTCACTATTATGTTGGATCCACTATGGACTGGACTCTCACACTATTATGTTAGATCCACTATGGACTGGACTCTCACTATTATGTTAGATCCACTATGGACTGGACTCTCACTATTATGTTAGATCCACTATGGACTGGACTCTCACTATTATGTTAGATCCACTATGGACTGGACTCTCACTATTATGTTAGATCCACTATGGACTGGACTCTCACTATTATGTTAGATCCACTATGGACTGGACTCTCACTATTATGTTAGATCCACTATGGACTGGACTCTCTCACTATTATATTAGATCCACTATGGACTGGACTCTCACACTATTATGTTAGATCCACTACGGGCTGGACTCTCACACTATTATATTAGATCCACTATGGACTGGACTCTCACACTATTATGTTAGATCCACTACGGACTGGACTCTCACACTATTATATTAGATCCACTATGGACTGGACTCTCTCTATTATGTTAGATCCACTATGGACTGGACTCTCACACTATTATGTTAGATCCACTATGGACTGGACTCTCACACTATTATGTTAGATCCACTATGGACTGGACTCTCACTATTATGTTAGATCCACTATGGACTGGACTCTCACTATTATGTTAGATCCACTATGGACTGGACTCTCACACTATTATGTTAGATCCACTATGGACTGGACTCTCACACTATTATGTTAGATCCACTATGGACTGGACTCTCTCACTATTATGTTAGATCCACTATGGACTGGACTCTTACACTATTATGTTAGATCCACTACGGACTGGACTCTCACACTATTATATTAGATCCACTATGGACTGGACTCTCACTATTATGTTAGATCCACTATGGACTGGACTCTCACACTATTATGTTAGATCCACTATGGACTGGACTCTCACTATTATGTTAGATCCACTATGGACTGGACTCTCACACTATTATGTTAGATCTACTATGGACTGGACTCTCACTATTATGTTAGATCCACTATGGACTGGACTCTCACACTATTATGTTAGATCCACTATGGACTGGACTCTCACACTATTATGTTAGATCCACTATGGACTGGACTCTCACACTATTATGTTAGATCCACTATGGACTGGACTCTCACACTATTATGTTAGATCCACTATGGACTGGACTCACACTATTATGTTAGATCCACTATGGACTGGACTCTCACACTATTATGTTAGATCCACTATGGACTGGACTCTCACTATTATGTTAGATCCACTATGGACTGTACTCTCACACTATTATGTTAGATCCACTATGGACTGGACTTTCACAATGTTATGTCAGACCCACTGGACGTCCATTGCATCCGGTCTCCCCTAGAGGAGGGTGCGGGGGGGTCACCCACGTATGTGGTCCTCTCCAAGGTTTCTCATAGTCATTCACATCGACGTCCCACTGGGGTTGGGAGTTTTTCTTGTGGCTTGTGCAGCCCTTTGAGACACTTGTGATTTAGGGCTATATAAATAAACATTGATTGATTGATTGATTGATTGATTGATTGAGAGGTGGCGTCCATGCGACGACAGAATTGTCTTGTTAAGAACTTAAGTTCACTTTCTTGTTCTGGGGGTCCGTAGATCATTCATTCACGAGGATAATGCATACATTTATTGTTTGTTTTCAAAACGCTTACAAAAACCCTCTGCATTTGACCCATCCCCTTGATCACCCCCTGGGAGGCGAGGGGAGCAGTGGGCAGCAGCGGTGGCCACGCCCGGGAATCATTTTTGGTGGTTAATGACAACCTTTATCCAAAACACAATATAGAATGTGAGATATAAGAGCAGACCTGGGCAAATTAAGGGCCGGGGGCCACATGCGGCCCGTTAAGCTTTTCAATCTGGCCCGCCGGACATTCCCAAATAATGTTTTTAGATGTTTAAGATGTAAAGTGTAGCTGCCATTATGATGTGCACTCATGTTTTATAATGACCGTAAGTCTTGAACTATACTAAGTATTTCCATGCTTGGAATCTGCGCTCTCGAATGATATACTACACTGTAAAAAAAAATTACGTTAAAAAAAACGGTCTTCTACTGGCAGCTACGGCTGCCAAACGAAAACCATAAAATTAAAGTAAAACATTGTAAAGCAAATAATGACCAAAAACATATTTACAGAAATTTTCATGAAATGTTTTGCGGAAAAATATCGTGATTTTACATGAATTTGAAAGTAATTTAAGAAAACAGAAAATGCTATGTATAATTAATTTGGTATTTTTCTGTAAAAAAAAAAATAGAAATATACATAGTTTGTCATTACTGGCATATTACTTAAAATAACAGGCGGATTGTTTATTTACAGATAATGTCTTCAATTCTACAGTTTTATAAACTATTTTTAAAAAAATAGAAAAATTACAGTAGAAATTTAGAGTAAATTAACCATAAAAATAGGATTTTTTTTTTTTACAGTGTAGTTACTATGGTCATCTAATTAGTTACTAAGGTAATCTACTTAGTTACTATGGTAATGTAGGTCACAGCAGCTCAGACGAGGCACCAAGCAGTGTGGGCGGGGAGCGTTTCCACAGAGTGGCCTGAAATACGGGTGTCAGGGACAGACGCGGAAGGAGATTGCCTTTGAAAGTAACACTCCAATGTCCATTCGTGGAGCTCTACACATTGTTTTTGTGTGTGCGTGCGTATATTTATATTTGTATATATAAAAAAACGTATAGATATATATATATACATACCGGCCCCCAGACACATTTTTTTCTCTAAATGTGGCCCCCCGAGTCAAAATAATTGCCCAGGCCTGTATAAGAGGATAATGCATACATTTATCATTTGTTTTCAAAACGCTTACAAAAAAGTGGGACCCCAAAAATTGACTGTGGGACCCCATTTAGAAAATTCCTAGTGCCAACATGGATGGAGTATTGGTGCGTGCAAAACAGCTGTGTTCTAATACTAATCAAATATCATCCCGGGGGCCATAGATCACTCATTTGCGGGCCGAATCTGGCCCGTGGGCCTTGACTTTGACACCCCTGAAAGGGTTAAATAATAATTCAAACAAATGGGAAGCAACGCTGATCAATGACAATAATGTTTGTGTCTCATTACAACGTTATTGCTGCATGTTTTGTTTAATAATAAACCTGGTACAGTACACTAATAAATGTCCCCAGATAAAATATTGACAAGAAAAATAAAATCCCATGGTTCAACATATAACGCTATGCAAATGTTATTAAAGCTATATCTTTTTACGTGTCAAATTAGCTTTTTTTGTCACTCAAAATGCACAAAGCGTGTCGGACTGAAATAGAAAATGTATTGAATGAGGTTCTTATTATTCCTGCAGATTACAGAACAAACAATGAAATGGTTTCCCTTCGATGGAAGAATGAGGGGTTTTTAATTGTTAAAAATAGGAGGATTGAAAGGTGATGTGAAGGCTAAAAAAAAAAAAAAATAAGTATAAAATTATTGATAATACACATGGTGTATTTAATACATATCGGGAAGCGTCATATTTAAGAAGAGTCCGTCACGTCAGTACTCCACCTTGTTGTACAGGTTGTACAAAGGCAGGGCCGGCAGGTTGCTCCCGGGGTAGTAGAGGGGCGTCGGGAAGGCGATGGAGCGAGGGACCGGGACGCGCAGCAAGGAGCTGTCCCTGAAAACCAGCGGCATGCCCACGAGTGTCTGCGCCGAGGCGTGCGCCATGTTGGCCGCCTCCAGCTCGGCGGACAGCTGCCGCTTCCACTTGTTCCTGCGGTTCTGAAACCAGGTCTTGACCTGCGTCTCGGTCAGCTGCAGGCTGGAGGCCAGGCAGGCGCGCTCCGAGCTGCTCAGGTAGCGCTTCATGTCGAAGGTGGACTCCAGCTGGTACACCTGGCTGCGGGAGAAGACGGTGCGCGTCTTCTTCTTGGCCGAGCCGCCCTGCAGATGCTTGTCGTCCGCCCGCCGCTCCTCGGGGGACGCGCAGCCTCGGTCCTCATGCGCCTCCTTGTAGTCCTGCCTCCTGGCCAGACCCTCGGCGGCGGACAGGAGCCCCTTGGTCGCACCTGCCCGGAGACACACCTCGTTACCATTACGCGGAGGAAAAAAAAAAAAAAACATAATTTACGCGGGAAATTTTTTTTTTTTAGCGGGAAATTAAAAAAAAATCTAATTTACGCGGGGAAAAACAACATCCAATTTACGCGGGGGAAAAAAAACAAATCCCCCAATTTACGCGGGGAAAAAAATTTACACGGGAAAAAAAACAAAAAAAAAAACATTTAATTTACGCGGGGAAAAAAAAAAAATCCAATTACCTCACTTTTTGTCCCTCTCAGTGAAGTGTGCACTCTTGCACTAAATCGACCGTGACTTTTTAAATCAACCAGCAGCCCCACCACGTATTCATCCAAGCGCCATTTAACGGCCAATTGACGAGCACTCTGCCGAACACGTCCCATCAATTAGCCGCCTCAATTAGATTACAAATATAAGCGCGCGGCATCATTACTTGCCACCACGCACGCTGCTCGGGTCGTCACGAGGACCTCCACAATAAAACGCAAATCACTAATAAAAACCAAAACCGACCAAAACAAGCCGTCATTAAAAAAAACACTTTCTTACCCCCCCCCCCCCCCCCCCCCCCCCCCCCCCCCCAGGCAATCACTCTAATTATAGCCTGTAATAACAAGTGTGTGTAAGAAATGGAAATGCGCCCCCTTTGGCCAGAATGTATGAAAAAAATTAATTAATAAATATGCCGAAAGGGACAAGCGGTAGAAAATGGATGTATATGGAGACATACTGTAATAACTTCAAGTAAATAATGAAGATTAAAAAACAATTAATTACAAACAAACAAAAATATTAACTAAAAGCTTACCTTTTGTATATTTGCATAGTTTGTATATATTATTAATGTTGTAGATACAAATATTGATATATATCAAATTTTTCAAATTGACTGCATTTCGCTTTTAAAAGGGCTCCCCCTCTGGCCAACATATGAAATAACAAGTGTGTGTAAGAAATTGAAATGCGCCCCCTTTGGCCAAATTATTTTTTTTTTTTAAATAAATAAATACGTATATAGAGACATACTGTATTGACTTGAAGTAAATAATGAAGATTAAAAAAACAATTACAAAAAATTAACAAAAGGCTTACCTTTTGTTATATTTGCATAGTATGTATATATTATTAATGTTGTAAATACACATCTTTATATATCTAGAAAGGCTGGTCCTTAAGAGGGAGGCATTTTTATCAGGTCTCAAGAAGGTAACAAATACAGGTGTGTGTGTGAGTGTGTGCGTGTGCGTGTGCGTGTGTGCGTGTGCGTGTGTCATTTTGCCCTGCACACGACGTGACACCTGAGAAATGAGAGACTTAACAAAAAAGGTTGAATACCTTAAAAGCTTGCAGTTGATATTAAAACAAGGTCCGATTTTCTTGACTTTTTCATGCTTTAGTTTGAAGTTGCAACTTCTGACGTGAAAGAGAGTAAGATTGTCATTTTGTCATTTGCTTTTTATTGTCAATTATGATTTTATGGTTATATAAAAAAAAAACGAAACCGACCAAAACAAGCCGTCATAAAAAAAGACTTTCATCCCCCTCCAGGCAATCAGTCTAATTATAACCTAACTCATGTTCACGTCATCATCTCTTTGCTAGGCACGGTTATTTATTAGCGTTGCACTTATTAGTTACTATTTAGTGTATTGAACAAGAGAGTCAAATTCCTTTTTTTTCCGTTTATTAAAAATAAGTGCAAAATAGCTCCTAATATTTGCCTATAAAAGAAGCTTAGGTTGGTATTTAGTTCATAATAATAATAATGTATGTCAAAATTGAGCTTTATTCTAATAATTGTCATCACCAAAAAAAAAAATTTTTTTTTTAAACATGCTTAATAACGGGACAAGCGGTATAAAATGGACGGCTGGAATAATCACCTAAACATGAGAAGTTGTGTTCCCGGTGACCCGGTGGTTCCGAGCAGGAGAAGCAGTCCGCCGAGTCCTCCCCGCCGCTGCAGTCTTCCTCCGAGGACACCGACAGCGTCCTCCTCCGTGGCGGGGCACCGGTGGTCGTCGTCGCCGCCGCCGCCGCCTGCACCGCCTGCACCGCATGCCCCTTGGAGAGCTCCTTGCTCCCGGTGCGCGTCGCCTGGACGGGCGTGCCCAGGATGGACTGGATGGTGAAGCTGCTGACGGGCCCCGACGCGCACTTGCTGCCGCTGACTTGTGCGCTGCTCATCGTCGCCTCATAACAGTGGAAGCCCTCGCAGCCGCCTCGGATTGTCGCGGTATTAAGGATGGAGAAACCACACATCAAACCACATCTATCACGGCGTCTTTGTCCGCTTGATTGCAGGCTTTTACTCTGAAGTTGGGAGTTGGGAGATGTTTTTTTGTCCAGCTGGGAGAAGGTGAGTGTTGTTCCTGGGACTGCCTCCTCCTCGCAGACGCCCGAGTCGCGTCGGCTCATTTGCATGAAGGTAAGCTCCTCCTGGTCCAATCACAGCCTGCATGCAGCGCGGCCCCGCAAACTTCAAACTCACCTTAGGAGAGAGAGAGAGAGAGAGAAGGAATGTCTGGTTGGTCTCAAAGTCGAGGCCCGCGGGCCACACCCGGCCCGGGAATTAATGGTCAATGACCCCCGGGATGATATTTGATTAGTATTAGAAGCAACCCGCAGGCAGGGCCGGCCTGTGGCATAGGCCGTATAGGCAAATGCTAAGGGCGCCGTCCATCAGGGGGCGCCACGCCAGTGCCACAAATGTTGGAGAGAAAAAAAAGAATTAAAAAAAAAAGTAGGTACTATTATTTCTAAATACAAAAAATAATCCCACGTTAATTAAAATGCAAAGTAAAGCCCCCTCCCTTCCCGTATCATGACTCTTTTTGGACGTCACCACATCAAAAAATCAACACAAGATGTCAAAACGGCCAAAACTGTCAGGTGCCCAGGGAAGAAAAAGGAGAAAAGAGGAGGAGAAACGAGAAAAAGACAGAGGTAGCAGGTAGGTAACGTTAGCCTACATGAAATTATGTGTCTGTTACAGAATGTGATAGCAACATGGCTTTTTAGCATTAAGCTAATGTTACATGATTCGGCAATTGCTAATCAATAAATAGCTAGTTCTGTTTTAACGTCGGGTTAATATTGTGGAGGGGGCTAAATTGTTATGGAAAATAATAATGTAACGTTAGGTAATTACAGTACTCCCACCTTACATTCCTCAGGGACATTTGTATTAGATCTTTTAAGCTGGTGTTTTTTGTTTACATTGTTATTGCCTTCTGGTTAGCTAATGTTTGCCCTGCAGGTAATAGTCACTTTTCCACCCCTTTATATATAAGGTATAGTTGTAAGCCTAGTTGTTAATGTGCACATCATTAATGTTAATTAAGCAATATCACATGAGAGGGAATGCTGTTTTTTTAATTTGAGCACTGCTGTGATGCGGTTAAAGATATAATGTGTTAATTTGCTTTCTTTAAGTAAAAAAAAAAGGTAAAAGACAAAGCTATTCGGTTTCTTGTGAGTATATACACTTCACTGCCGATGTGGGGGGGGGGCGCCACCTAAAATCTTGCCTAGGGCGCCAGATTGGTTAGGGCCAGGCCTGCCCGCAGGCCACAGTTTTGCACGCACCAATACTTCATCAGTGTTGGTGCTAGGAATGTTGAAAATGGGGTCCCAGGGACCCCATAAATTCATAAAAATGGGGTCCCACAGCTCTGTCATCCGGGAGGAGCTCAAAGTAAAGCCGCTGCTCCTCCACATGGAGAGGAGCCAGATGAGGTGGTTCGGGCATCCGGTCAGGATGCCACCCGAACGCCTCCCTAGGGAGGTGTTTCACGCACGTCTGACCGGTAGGAGGCCACGGGGAAGACCCAGGACACGTTGGGAAGACTATGTCTCCCGGCTGGGCTGGGAACGCCTCGGGATCCCCCGGGAGGAGCTGGACCAAGTGGCTGGGGAGAGGGAAGTCTGGGCTTCCCTGCTTAGGCTGCTGCCCCCGTGATCCCAACTCGGATAAGCGGAAGAAGATGGATGGATGGAAGGGGTCCCAAAGTAAATCTTTGGGGTCCCACTTTTTTTAAAAACAAATGATAAATGTATGCATTATCCTCTTATCCAATCCAATCCACTTTATTTATTTAGCGCATTTAAACAACAAAAATGTTTCCAAAGTGCTGCACAACAATATTAAAAACAGTATTGAAAACAATATTAAAAACAATAAATCAAATATTATCCTTAGCTCCACCAATGACTGAATAAAAACAAAAAATAAATAAATATAGGACCAATATAAAAACAATATAAAAATAAATATGAATAAAAACAATTTTAAAGGGAAAAACCAATGAAAACAGTAAATAGAAATCAAAATGTATTAAAAAAAAAACACAGAGGACAGAGGACCACACAACTCACGTAGTGTTAAAAGCCAAAGAATAAAAGTGGGTCTTAAGACGAGACTTGAGACCCACTTATATCTCACATTCTATATTGTGTTTTGGAAAAAAGTTGTCATAAACGTTACTTCATTCATTAAAAAAAATAATATAAAAGAAAACAAATTTTTATATATATATATATATATATATATATATTTGCTGTGGGACTATTTTTAAATGACGCTTCCCTATATGTATAAAATACACCATGTGTATTATCAATCATTTTATACTTTTTTTTTGTTTTTTTAGCCTTCACATCACCTTTCAATCCTCCTATTTCTAACAATCAAAAACCCTCATTCTTCCATCTCAGGGAAACCATTTTATTGTTTGTATTGTATGATATTTGATTAGTATTAGAACACTGCTGCTGTTTTGCACGCACCAATACTACATCAGTGTTGGCGCTAGGAATGTTCACAATGGGGTCCCAGGGACCCCATCAAGTCATAAAAAATGGGGTCCCACAGTAAATCTTTGGGGTCCCACTTTTTTGTAAGCGTTATGAAAACAAATGATGAATGTATGCATTATCCTCTTATACACAGATCCGGCCCGGGAATGAATGATCTATGGCCCCCGGGATGATATTTGATTAGTATTAGAAGCGGCCCGCAGGCCACGGTTTTGCACGCACCAATACTCCATCAGTGTTGGCGCTAGGAATGTTCTTGATGGGGTCCCAGGGACCCCACCAAGTCATACAAATGGTGAAATGATTTGCACCGTTTTTGAAAACCAATGATAAATGTATGCATTATCCTCTTATATCTCACATTCTATATTGTGTTTTGGAAAAGGGTTGTCATATACGTTACTTTATTCATTAAAAAAATAATACAAAAGAAAACACATTTGTATATATATATATATACATATTTGCAGTGGGACTATTTTTAAAATGACTCTTCCATATATGTGTGTCTAATTAGCTTTTTTGTCACTAAAAATGCACAAAGCGTGTCGGACTGAAATAGAAAATGTATTGAATGAGGTTCTTATTATTCCTGCAGATTACAGTAGAAACAGTGAAATGGTTTCCCTTAGATCAAGGGATCCTCAAACTTTTTGACTCGGGGGCCGCGTTGGGTTAAAAAAAAATTGGCCGGGGGCCGGGCTGTATATATATATATATAAATGTAAATGACAAAACGGATTAACTCACTGGAATATAAAGACAATGTGTATATATATATATATATATATATATATATATATATATATATATATATATATATATATATATATATATATATATATATATATATATATATATATATATATATATATATATATATATATATGTATATATATATATATATATATGTATATATATATATATATATGTATATATATATATATGTATATATATATGTATATATATAATATATATATATATATATATATATATATATATATATATATATATATATATATATATATATATATATATATATATATATATATATATATATATACATTGTCTTTATAATCCAGCGAGTTAATCCGTTTTGTCATTTAACATCAATTAACATTGATGTTCATCAACATTTAACATTGTCACGTTATCGATGGGAAAATTCATTTTTAGACAATATGATTTGCCTGAGCGGCTAGGAGACACCGAGAGTAACAAGCGGTATAAAATGGATTGGAAAGGAAAGATAAAATAAATAAATAAATAAAAACATAAATAAAAATTAAAACACTTTTTTTTTTAACTTGGGACTTCCCGTGGGCCTGATTTTGGATGCTGGGGGGCCGGATCCGGCCCGCGGGCCGTAGTTTGGGGACCCCTGCCTTAGATGGAAGAATGAGGGTTTTAAATTGTTAGAAATAGGAGGATTGAAAGGTGATGTGAAGGCTAAAAAAAAATCAATCATTTAATCCTTTTTTTTTTTATACAGCAAGTAATTGTAACATTACACACAGTTTGAACGGTAACACTGTGTTTTACAGAAAAACAAAATTGTTCCATTCCAAAAATGAATTAAATTCAGTTCGAGAATCGCTGTCCTAAAACAATTTAAACATACAGTAATTATTAATTAGAGGTCTCAAAAAATAAATTTTTGAATGATTCGCGATTCCTATTTGTAATGATTCTTAATCGATTAAAATATATGTATATATATATACATATGCGTTAAAATGTAATATCGGAAATTATCGGTATCGTTTTTTTTGCTATCGGTATCGTTTTTTTTTTTTTTTTTTTTTTTTAAATCCACATAAAAAACACAAGATACACTTACAATTAGTGCACCAACCCAAAAAACCTCCCTCCCCCATTTACACTCATTCACACAAAAGTGTTGTTTCTTTCTGTTATTAATATTCTGCTTCCTACATGAAATATCAATATATATCAATACAGTCTGCAAGGGATACAGTCCGTAAGCACACATGATTGTGCGTGCTGCTGCTCCACTAATAGTACTAACCTTTAACACTTCATTTGACTAATTTTCATTAATTACTAGTTTCTATGTAACTGTTTTTATATTTTTTTACTTTCTTTTTTATTCAAGAAAATGTTTTTAATTTAATTATCTTATTTTATTTTATTATTATTTTTTAAAAAGGATCTTATCTTCACCATACTTGGTTGTCCAAATTAGGCATAATAATGTGTTAATTCCACGACTGCATCTATCGGTTGATATCGGTATCGGTTGATATCGGTATCGGTAATTAAAGACTTGGACAATATCGGAATATCGGATATCGGCAAAAAGCCATTATCGGACATCCCTAATATAAATATATATATATATATATATATATATATATATATATATATATATATATATATATATATATATATATATATATATATATATATATATATATATATATATATATATATATATATATATATATATATAAAGAGAAGAGTTGGATTCTTCCCTCGTTGTATTATTTCTATTTAAATTTATTAAATGTTTGGGTAGAATTGTATTTAAAAAAAAACAGTTTTATTTTAAGTAATGTAAAAATGTATTTAAAATTATTTCTTGGGCCTAAAGATCTGTGTGTGTATATTTTAATGTATTTAACTATGTAATGTAGCTGAGATAGGCTCCAGCACCCCCTGCGACCCCGAAAGGGACAAGCGGTAGAAAATGGATGGATGGATGTATTTTTCATTCCCTTTGCCAGTTGGAACAACGACTAATTGGGACGTTAGCACCTTCTGGATGCTAATTTAGCTAAGTCAGGTGTGAAAGGCATTATTTCCACATCACAACCCAAACAATGTTTACATTTATTGTACCGAATTGTCAGTTTATGTGAGTATATTTACATCTTTAAATACAAACCCCCAAAAGCAGTGAAGTGGTCACGTTGTGTAAATGGTAAATAAAAAGAGAATACAACAAATCATTTTCAACTTATATTCAATTGAATAGACTGCAAAGACAAGATATTTAACGTTCCAACTGGTAAACGTTGTTATTTTTGGCAAATATTAGCTCATTTGGAATGTGATGCCTGCAACATGTTTCAAAAAGGCTGGCACAAGTGGCAAAAAAGACTGAGAAAGTTGAGGAATGCTCATCAAACACTTATTTGGAACATCCCACAGGTGAACAGGCTAATTGGGAACAGGTGGGTGCCATGATTGTGTATAAAAGCAGCTTCCATGAAATGCTCAGTCATTCACAAACAAGGAC
This sequence comes from Entelurus aequoreus, assembly GCF_033978785.1. Classification (NCBI taxonomy): domain Eukaryota; kingdom Metazoa; phylum Chordata; class Actinopteri; order Syngnathiformes; family Syngnathidae; genus Entelurus; species Entelurus aequoreus. The sequence goes on from NC_084739.1 coordinate 70,867,259, forward strand.
GGGGCGAGGGTCACCACTTTGTCAACAAATGCCTGAGCAAATTGTTTAAGGACAACATTTCTCAAGCAGCTATTGCAAGGAATTTAGGGATTTCACCATCTACGCTCCGTAATATCATCAAAAGGTTCAGAGAATCTGGAGAAATCACTGCACGTAAGCCATGATATTACGGACCTTGGATCCCTGCATCAAAAAGCGACATCAGTGTGTAAAGGATATCACCACATGGGCTCAGGAACATTTCAGAAAACCACTGTCAGTAACTACAGTTGGTCGCTACATCTGTAAGTGCAAGTTAAAACTCTACTATGCAAAGTCAAAGCCATTTATCAACAACACCCAGAAATGCGGCCGGCTTCTCTGGGCCCGAGCTCATCTAAGATGGACTGATGCAAAGTGGAAAAGTGTTCTGTGGTCTGACGAGTCCACATTTGAAATTATTTTTGAAAACTGTGGACGTTGTGTCCTCCGGACCAAAGAGGAAAAGAACCATCCGGATTGTTCTAGGGTCAGAGTGTAAAAGGCAGCATGTGTGATGGTATGGGGGTGTATTAGTGGCCAAGACATGGGTAACTTACACATCTGTGAAGGCACCATTAATGCTGAAAGGTACATACAGCAACATACGTTGCCTTCCAAGCAACATTATCATGGACGCCCCTGCTTATTTCAGCAAGACAATGCCAAGCCATGTGTTACAACAGTGTGGCTTCATAGTAAACGAGTGCAGGTACTAGACTGGCCTGCCTGTAGTCCAGACATTGAAAATGTGTGGTGCAATTTGGAGGCTAAAATATCAAGCAAGAATGGGAAAGAATTCCACTTCAAAAATGTGTCTCCTCAGTTCCCAAACCTTTACTGAGTGTTGTTAAAAGGAAAGGCCATGTAACACAGTGGTAAAAATGCCTTTTTTTGCAATGTGTTGCTGACATTAAATTCTAAGTTCATGATTATTTGCACAAAAAAAAAAGTAGTTTCTCAGTGTGAACATGAAATATCTTGTCTTTGCAGCGACCAACTGTAGTTACTGACAGTGGTTTGCTGAAGTGTTCCTGAGCCCATGTGGTGATATCTTTTACACGCTGATGTGGCTTTTTGATGCAGTACCGCCTGAGGGATCCAAGGTGCGTAACATCATGGCTTACGTGCAGTGATTTCTCCAGATTCTCTGAACCTTTTGATGATATTACGGAGCGTAGATGGTGAAATCCCTAAATTCCTTGCAATAGCTGGTTGAGAAATGTTGTTCTTAAAACAATTTGCTCAGGCATTTGTTGACAAAGTGGTGACCCTCGCCCCCGTCCTTGTTTGTGAACGACTGAGCATTTCATGGACGCTGCTTTTATACCCAATCATGGCACCCACCTGTTCCCAATTAGCCTGTTCACCTGTGGGATGCTCCAAATAAGTCTTTGACGAGCATTCCTCAACTTTCTCACTCTTTTTTGCCACTTGTGCCAGCTTTTTTTAAACATGTCGCAGGCATCAAATTCCAAATGAGCTAATATTTGCAAAAAATAACAAAGTTTACCAGTTCGAACGTTAAATATCTTGTCTTTGCAGTCTATTCAATTGAATATAAGTTGAAAAGGATTTGTTGTATTCTCTTTTTATTTACCATTTACACAACGTGACAACTTCACTACTTTTGGCTTTTGTTAAGTTACCGTAAGTTAAGTTAAGTTAAGTTAAGTTAAGTTAAGTTAAGTTAAGTTAAGTTAAGTTAAGTTAAGTTAAGTTAAGTTAAGTTAAGTTAAAGTTCCAATGATTGTATATGTTGCCATTTATCAGTGCCTTGAACCTTTTGGAACAGGACTTTTGCATCTTTTGGATGCTAATTTAGCTGAACGGGTGTCTAAAATCTAGTGCTAATTTAGAATGGTAAATGCTAAAATGTTAAAGGCCTACTGAAAGCCACTACTAGCGACCACGCAGTCTGATAGTTTATATATCAATGATGAAATCTTAACATTGCAACACATGCCAATACGGCCGGGTTAACTCATAAAGTGACATTTTAAAATTCCCGGGAAATATCCGGCTGAAACATCGCGGTATGATGACGTATGCGCGTGACGAAGTCCGAGTAACGGAAGTTATGGTACCCCGTAGAATCCTATACAAAAAGCTCTGTTTTCATTTCATAATTCCACAGTATTCTGGACATCTTTTGCAATTTTTTTAATGAACAATGAAGGCTGCAAAGAAGACAGTTGTAGGTGGGATCGGTGTATTAGCAGCGGACTACAGCAACACAACCAGGAGGACTTTGTTGGAGCGCTAGCCGCCGACCTCACCTTGACTTCCTACGTCTCTGGGCCGCCAAACGCATCGGGTGAAGTCCTTCGTCCTTCTGCCGATCGCTGGAACGCAGGTGAGCACGGGTGTTGATGAGCAGACGAGGGCTGGCTGGCGTAAGTGGAGAGCTAATGTTTTTAGCATAGCTCTGTGCAGTCCGGTTGCTAAGTTAGCTTCAATGGCGTCGTTAGCACAGCATTGTTAACCTTCGCCAGGCTGGAAAGCATTAACCGTGTATTTACATGTCCACGGTTTAATAGTATTGTTGATTTTCTATCTATCCTTCCAGTCAGGGGTTTATTTCTTTTGTTTCTATATGCAGTTAAAGCAAGATGCTATCACGTTAGCTCGTAGCTAAAGCATTTCGCCGATGTATTGTCGTGGAGATAAAAGGCACTGAATGTCCATTTCGC
>NC_084739.1:70874969-70894969 GCF_033978785.1 Entelurus aequoreus
ACCAATTGGAACAACGACTAATTGGGACGTTAGCATCTTCTGAATGCTAATTTAGCTAAGGCAGGTGTAAAAGGCATTATTTCCACATCACAACCCAAACAATGTTTACATTTATCGTACTGTATTGTCACTTTATGTGGGTATATTTACATTTTAAAATATTTTGCGATTTATCAGTGCCTTGACCCTTTTGGAACAATGACCAATTGGGACTTTAGCATCTTTTGGATGCTAATTAAGCTAAATGAGGGTTCAAATACAGTTTTCCAACATCGCAACCCCCAACAATTTAATTATTTTGTGGGAATAAACATCTGTTTATGTGTATTTTTTATGTATTTAACTATAGTATGTTTTTTTTCATTCCCTTTACCAATTGGAACAACGACTAATTGGGACGTTAGCATCTTCTGAATGCTAATTTAGCTAAGGCAGGTGTAAAAGGCATTATTTCCACATCACAACCCAAACAATGTTTACATTTATCGTACTGAATTGTCACTTTATGTGGGTATATTTACATTTTAAAATATTTTGCGATTTATCAGTGCCTTGACCCTTTTGGAACAATGACCAATTGGGACTTTAGCATCTTTTGGATGCTAATTAAGCTAAATGAGGGTTCAAATACAGTTTTCCAACATCACAACCCCCAACAATTTAATTATTTTGTGGGAATAAACATCTGTTTATGTGTATTTTGTATGTATTTAACTATAGTATGTTTTTTTTCATTCCCTTTACCAATTGGAACAACGACTAATTGGGACGTTAGCATCTTCTGAATGCTAATTTAGCTAAGGCAGGTGTAAAAGGCATTATTTCCACATCACAACCCAAACAATGTTTACATTTATCGTACTGAATTGTCACTTTATGTGGGTATATTTACATTTTAAAATATTTAGCGATTTATCAGTGCCTTGACCCTTTTGGAACAATGACCAATTGGGACTTTAGCATCTTTTGGATGCTAATTAAGCTAAATGAGGGTTCAAATACAGTTTTCCAACATCACAACCCCCAACAATTTAATTATTTTGTGGGATTAAACATCTGTTTATGTGTATTTTTAATGTATTTAACTATAGTATGTTTTTTTTCATTCCCTTTACCAATTGGAACAACGACTAATTGGGACGTTAGCATCTTCTGAATGCTAATTTAGCTAAGGCAGGTGTAAAAGGCATTATTTCCACATCACAACCCAAACAATGTTTACATTTATCGTACTGAATTGTCACTTTATGTGGGTATATTTACATTTTAAAATATTTTGCGATTTATCAGTGCCTTGACCCTTTTGGAACAATGACCAATTGGGACTTTAGCATCTTTTGGATGCTAATTAAGCTAAATGAGGGTTCAAATACAGTTTTCCAACATCACAACCCCCAACAATTTAATTATTTTGTGGGAATAAACATCTGTTTATGTGTATTTTGTATGTATTTAACTATAGTATGTTTTTTTTCATTCCCTTTACCAATTGGAACAACGACTAATTGGGACGTTAGCATCTTCTGAATGCTAATTTAGCTAAGGCAGGTGTAAAAGGCATTATTTCCACATCACAACCCAAACAATGTTTACATTTATCGTACTGAATTGTCACTTTATGTGGGTATATTTACATTTTAAAATATTTTGCGATTTATCAGTGCCTTGACCCTTTTGGAACAATGACCAATTGGGACTTTAGCATCTTTTGGATGCTAATTAAGCTAAATGAGGGTTCAAATACAGTTTTCCAACATCACAACCCCCAACAATTTAATTATTTTGTGGGATTAAACATCTGTTTATGTGTATTTTTAATGTATTTAACTATAGTATGTTTTTTTTCATTCCCTTTACCAATTGGAACAACGACTAATTGGGACGTTAGCATCTTCTGAATGCTAATTTAGCTAAGGCAGGTGTAAAAGGCATTATTTCCACATCACAACCCAAACAATGTTTACATTTATCGTACTGAATTGTCACTTTATGTGGGTATATTTACATTTTAAAATATTTTGCGATTTATCAGTGCCTTGACCCTTTTGGAACAATGACCAATTGGGACTTTAGCATCTTTTGGATGCTAATTAAGCTAAATGAGGGTTCAAATACAGTTTTCCAACATCACAACCCCCAACAATTTAATTATTTTGTGGGATTAAACATCTGTTTATGTGTATTTTTAATGTATTTAACTATAGTATGTTTTTTTTCATTCCCTTTACCAATTGGAACAACGACTAATTGGGACGTTAGCATCTTCTGAATGCTAATTTAGCTAAAGCAGGTGTAAAAGGCATTATTTCCACATCACAACCCAAACAATGTTTACATTTATCGTACTGAATTGTCACTTTATGTGGGTATATTTACATTTTAAAATATTTTGCGATTTATCAGTGCCTTGACCCTTTTGGAACAATGACCAATTGGGACTTTAGCATCTTTTGGATGCTAATTAAGCTAAATGAGGGTTCAAATACAGTTTTCCAACATCACAACCCCCAACAATTTAATTATTTTGTGGGAATAAACATCTGTTTATGTGTATTTTTTATGTATTTAACTATAGTATGTTTTTTTTCATTCCCTTTACCAATTGGAACAACGACTAATTGGGACGTTAGCATCTTCTGAATGCTAATTTAGCTAAAGCAGGTGTAAAAGGCATTATTTCCACATCACAACCCAAACAATGTTTACATTTATCGTACTGAATTGTCACTTTATGTGGGTATATTTACATTTTAAAATATTTTGCGATTTATCAGTGCCTTGACCCTTTTGGAACAATGACCAATTGGGACTTTGGCATCTTTTGGATGCTAATTAAGCTAAATGAGGGTTCAAATACAGTTTTCCAACATCACAACCCCCAACAATTTAATTATTTTGTGGGATTAAACATCTGTTTATGTGGATTTTTAATGTATTTAACTATAGTATGTTTTTTTTCATTCCCTTTACCAATTGGAACAACGACTAATTGGGACGTTAGCATCTTCTGAATGCTAATTTAGCTAAAGCAGGTGTAAAAGGCATTATTTCCACATCACAACCCAAACAATGTTTACATTTATTGTACTGAATTGTCAGTTAATGTGGGTATATTTACATTTTAAAATATTTTGCGATTTATCAGTGCCTTGACCCTTTTGGAACAATGACCAATTGGGACTTTAGCATCTTTTGGATGCTAATTAAGCTAAATGAGGGTTCAAATACAGTTTTCCAACATCACAACCCCCAACAATTTAATTATTTTGTGGGATTAAACATCTGTTTATGTGTATTTTTAATGTATTTAACTATAGTATGTTTTTTTTCATTCCCTTTACCAATTGGAACAACGACTAATTGGGACGTTAGCATCTTCTGAATGCTAATTTAGCTAAAGCAGGTGTAAAAGGCATTATTTCCACATCACAACCCAAACAATGTTTACATTTATCGTACTGAATTGTCACTTTATGTGGGTATATTTACATTTTAAAATATTTTGCGATTTATCAGTGCCTTGACCCTTTTGGAACAATGACCAATTGGGACTTTAGCATCTTTTGGATGCTAATTAAGCTAAATGAGGGTTCAAATACAGTTTTCCAACATCACAACCCCCAACAATTTAATTATTTTGTGGGATTAAACATCTGTTTATGTGTATTTTTAATGTATTTAACTATAGTATGTTTTTTTTCATTCCCTTTACCAATTGGAACAACGACTAATTGGGACGTTAGCATCTTCTGAATGCTAATTTAGCTAAGGCAGGTGTAAAAGGCATTATTTCCACATCACAACCCAAACAATGTTTACATTTATCGTACTGAATTGTCACTTTATGTGGGTATATTTACATTTTAAAATATTTTGCGATTTATCAGTGCCTTGACCCTTTTGGAACAATGACCAATTGGGACTTTAGCATCTTTTGGATGCTAATTAAGCTAAATGAGGGTTCAAATACAGTTTTCCAACATCACAACCCCCAACAATTTAATTATTTTGTGGGAATAAACATCTGTTTATGTGTATTTTTTATGTATTTAACTATAGTATGTTTTTTTTCATTCCCTTTACCAATTGGAAAAACGACTAATTGGGACGTTAGCATCTTCTGAATGCTAATTTAGCTAAGGCAGGTGTAAAAGGCATTATTTCCACATCACAACCCAAACAATGTTTACATTTATCGTACTGAATTGTCACTTTATGTGGGTATATTTACATTTTAAAATATGTTGCGATTTATCAGTGCCTTGACCCTTTTGGAACAATGACCAATTGGGACTTTAGCATCTTTTGGATGCTAATTAAGCTAAATGAGGGTTCAAATACAGTTTTCCAACATCACAACCCCCAACAATTTAATTATTTTGTGGGAATAAACATATGTTTATGTGTATTTTTTATGTATTTAACTATAGTATGTTTTTTTTCATTCCCTTTACCAATTGGAACAACGACTAATTGGGACGTTAGCATCTTCTGAATGCTAATTTAGCTAAGGCAGGTGTAAAAGGCATTATTTCCACATCACAACCCAAACAATGTTTACATTTATCGTACTGTATTGTCACTTTATGTGGGTATATTTACATTTTAAAATATTTTGCGATTTATCAGTGCCTTGACCCTTTTGGAACAATGACCAATTGGGACTTTAGCATCTTTTGGATGCTAATTAAGCTAAATGAGGGTTCAAATACAGTTTTCCAACATCGCAACCCCCAACAATTTAATTATTTTGTGGGAATAAACATCTGTTTATGTGTATTTTTTATGTATTTAACTATAGTATGTTTTTTTTCATTCCCTTTACCAATTGGAACAACGACTAATTGGGACGTTAGCATCTTCTGAATGCTAATTTAGCTAAGGCAGGTGTAAAAGGCATTATTTCCACATCACAACCCAAACAATGTTTACATTTATCGTACTGAATTGTCACTTTATGTGGGTATATTTACATTTTAAAATATTTTGCGATTTATCAGTGCCTTGACCCTTTTGGAACAATGACCAATTGGGACTTTAGCATCTTTTGGATGCTAATTAAGCTAAATGAGGGTTCAAATACAGTTTTCCAACATCACAACCCCCAACAATTTAATTATTTTGTGGGAATAAACATCTGTTTATGTGTATTTTGTATGTATTTAACTATAGTATGTTTTTTTTCATTCCCTTTACCAATTGGAACAACGACTAATTGGGACGTTAGCATCTTCTGAATGCTAATTTAGCTAAGGCAGGTGTAAAAGGCATTATTTCCACATCACAACCCAAACAATGTTTACATTTATCGTACTGAATTGTCACTTTATGTGGGTATATTTACATTTTAAAATATTTAGCGATTTATCAGTGCCTTGACCCTTTTGGAACAATGACCAATTGGGACTTTAGCATCTTTTGGATGCTAATTAAGCTAAATGAGGGTTCAAATACAGTTTTCCAACATCACAACCCCCAACAATTTAATTATTTTGTGGGATTAAACATCTGTTTATGTGTATTTTTAATGTATTTAACTATAGTATGTTTTTTTTCATTCCCTTTACCAATTGGAACAACGACTAATTGGGACGTTAGCATCTTCTGAATGCTAATTTAGCTAAGGCAGGTGTAAAAGGCATTATTTCCACATCACAACCCAAACAATGTTTACATTTATCGTACTGAATTGTCACTTTATGTGGGTATATTTACATTTTAAAATATTTTGCGATTTATCAGTGCCTTGACCCTTTTGGAACAATGACCAATTGGGACTTTAGCATCTTTTGGATGCTAATTAAGCTAAATGAGGGTTCAAATACAGTTTTCCAACATCACAACCCCCAACAATTTAATTATTTTGTGGGAATAAACATCTGTTTATGTGTATTTTGTATGTATTTAACTATAGTATGTTTTTTTTCATTCCCTTTACCAATTGGAACAACGACTAATTGGGACGTTAGCATCTTCTGAATGCTAATTTAGCTAAGGCAGGTGTAAAAGGCATTATTTCCACATCACAACCCAAACAATGTTTACATTTATCGTACTGAATTGTCACTTTATGTGGGTATATTTACATTTTAAAATATTTTGCGATTTATCAGTGCCTTGACCCTTTTGGAACAATGACCAATTGGGACTTTAGCATCTTTTGGATGCTAATTAAGCTAAATGAGGGTTCAAATACAGTTTTCCAACATCACAACCCCCAACAATTTAATTATTTTGTGGGATTAAACATCTGTTTATGTGTATTTTTAATGTATTTAACTATAGTATGTTTTTTTTCATTCCCTTTACCAATTGGAACAACGACTAATTGGGACGTTAGCATCTTCTGAATGCTAATTTAGCTAAGGCAGGTGTAAAAGGCATTATTTCCACATCACAACCCAAACAATGTTTACATTTATCGTACTGAATTGTCACTTTATGTGGGTATATTTACATTTTAAAATATTTTGCGATTTATCAGTGCCTTGACCCTTTTGGAACAATGACCAATTGGGACTTTAGCATCTTTTGGATGCTAATTAAGCTAAATGAGGGTTCAAATACAGTTTTCCAACATCACAACCCCCAACAATTTAATTATTTTGTGGGATTAAACATCTGTTTATGTGTATTTTTAATGTATTTAACTATAGTATGTTTTTTTTCATTCCCTTTACCAATTGGAACAACGACTAATTGGGACGTTAGCATCTTCTGAATGCTAATTTAGCTAAAGCAGGTGTAAAAGGCATTATTTCCACATCACAACCCAAACAATGTTTACATTTATCGTACTGAATTGTCACTTTATGTGGGTATATTTACATTTTAAAATATTTTGCGATTTATCAGTGCCTTGACCCTTTTGGAACAATGACCAATTGGGACTTTAGCATCTTTTGGATGCTAATTAAGCTAAATGAGGGTTCAAATACAGTTTTCCAACATCACAACCCCCAACAATTTAATTATTTTGTGGGAATAAACATCTGTTTATGTGTATTTTTTATGTATTTAACTATAGTATGTTTTTTTTCATTCCCTTTACCAATTGGAACAACGACTAATTGGGACGTTAGCATCTTCTGAATGCTAATTTAGCTAAAGCAGGTGTAAAAGGCATTATTTCCACATCACAACCCAAACAATGTTTACATTTATCGTACTGAATTGTCACTTTATGTGGGTATATTTACATTTTAAAATATTTTGCGATTTATCAGTGCCTTGACCCTTTTGGAACAATGACCAATTGGGACTTTGGCATCTTTTGGATGCTAATTAAGCTAAATGAGGGTTCAAATACAGTTTTCCAACATCACAACCCCCAACAATTTAATTATTTTGTGGGATTAAACATCTGTTTATGTGGATTTTTAATGTATTTAACTATAGTATGTTTTTTTTCATTCCCTTTACCAATTGGAACAACGACTAATTGGGACGTTAGCATCTTCTGAATGCTAATTTAGCTAAAGCAGGTGTAAAAGGCATTATTTCCACATCACAACCCAAACAATGTTTACATTTATTGTACTGAATTGTCAGTTAATGTGGGTATATTTACATTTTAAAATATTTTGCGATTTATCAGTGCCTTGACCCTTTTGGAACAATGACCAATTGGGACTTTAGCATCTTTTGGATGCTAATTAAGCTAAATGAGGGTTCAAATACAGTTTTCCAACATCACAACCCCCAACAATTTAATTATTTTGTGGGATTAAACATCTGTTTATGTGTATTTTTAATGTATTTAACTATAGTATGTTTTTTTTCATTCCCTTTACCAATTGGAACAACGACTAATTGGGACGTTAGCATCTTCTGAATGCTAATTTAGCTAAAGCAGGTGTAAAAGGCATTATTTCCACATCACAACCCAAACAATGTTTACATTTATCGTACTGAATTGTCACTTTATGTGGGTATATTTACATTTTAAAATATTTTGCGATTTATCAGTGCCTTGACCCTTTTGGAACAATGACCAATTGGGACTTTAGCATCTTTTGGATGCTAATTAAGCTAAATGAGGGTTCAAATACAGTTTTCCAACATCACAACCCCCAACAATTTAATTATTTTGTGGGATTAAACATCTGTTTATGTGTATTTTTAATGTATTTAACTATAGTATGTTTTTTTTCATTCCCTTTACCAATTGGAACAACGACTAATTGGGACGTTAGCATCTTCTGAATGCTAATTTAGCTAAAGCAGGTGTAAAAGGCATTATTTCCACATCACAACCCAAACAATGTTTACATTTATCGTACTGAATTGTCACTTTATGTGGGTATATTTACATTTTAAAATATTTTGCGATTTATCAGTGCCTTGACCCTTTTGGAACAATGACCAATTGGGACTTTGGCATCTTTTGGATGCTAATTAAGCTAAATGAGGGTTCAAATACAGTTTTCCAACATCACAACCCCCAACAATTTAATTATTTTGTGGGATTAAACATCTGTTTATGTGTATTTTTAATGTATTTAACTATAGTATGTTTTTTTTCATTCCCTTTACCAATTGGAACAACGACTAATTGGGACGTTAGCATCTTCTGAATGCTAATTTAGCTAAGGCAGGTGTAAAAGGCATTATTTCCACATCACAACCCAAACAATGTTTACATTTATCGTACTGAATTGTCACTTTATGTGGGTATATTTACATTTTAAAATATTTTGCGATTTATCAGTGCCTTGACCCTTTTGGAACAATGACCAATTGGGACTTTAGCATCTTTTGGATGCTAATTAAGCTAAATGAGGGTTCAAATACAGTTTTCCAACATCACAACCCCCAACAATTTAATTATTTTGTGGGAATAAACATCTGTTTATGTGTATTTTTTATGTATTTAACTATAGTATGTTTTTTTTCATTCCCTTTACCAATTGGAACAACGACTAATTGGGACGTTAGCATCTTCTGAATGCTAATTTAGCTAAAGCAGGTGTAAAAGGCATTATTTCCACATCACAACCCAAACAATGTTTACATTTATCGTACTGAATTGTCACTTTATGTGGGTATATTTACATTTTAAAATATTTTGCGATTTATCAGTGCCTTGACCCTTTTGGAACAATGACCAATTGGGACTTTGGCATCTTTTGGATGCTAATTAAGCTAAATGAGGGTTCAAATACAGTTTTCCAACATCACAACCCCCAACAATTTAATTATTTTGTGGGATTAAACATCTGTTTATGTGTATTTTTAATGTATTTAACTATAGTATGTTTTTTTTCATTCCCTTTACCAATTGGAACAACGACTAATTGGGACGTTAGCATCTTCTGAATGCTAATTTAGCTAAGGCAGGTGTAAAAGGCATTATTTCCACATCACAACCCAAACAATGTTTACATTTATCGTACTGAATTGTCACTTTATGTGGGTATATTTACATTTTAAAATATTTTGCGATTTATCAGTGCCTTGACCCTTTTGGAACAATGACCAATTGGGACTTTAGCATCTTTTGGATGCTAATTAAGCTAAATGAGGGTTCAAATACAGTTTTCCAACATCACAACCCCCAACAATTTAATTATTTTGTGGGAATAAACATCTGTTTATGTGTATTTTTTATGTATTTAACTATAGTATGTTTTTTTTCATTCCCTTTACCAATTGGAACAACGACTAATTGGGACGTTAGCATCTTCTGAATGCTAATTTAGCTAAGGCAGGTGTAAAAGGCATTATTTCCACATCACAACCCAAACAATGTTTACATTTATCGTACTGAATTGTCACTTTATGTGGGTATATTTACATTTTAAAATATTTTGCGATTTATCAGTGCCTTGACCCTTTTGGAACAATGACCAATTGGGACTTTAGCATCTTTTGGATGCTAATTAAGCTAAATGAGGGTTCAAATACAGTTTTCCAACATCACAACCCCCAACAATTTAATTATTTTGTGGGAATAAACATCTGTTTATGTGTATTTTTTATGTATTTAACTATAGTATGTTTTTTTTCATTCCCTTTACCAATTGGAACAACGACTAATTGGGACGTTAGCATCTTCTGAATGCTAATTTAGCTAAAGCAGGTGTAAAAGGCATTATTTCCACATCACAACCCAAACAATGTTTACATTTATCGTACTGAATTGTGAGTATTTTAATGTTGGTCATTATGGTGCTACTTGGAGAGCCAAGTGTTTTCTGGGTTTGAGTACCACTATGCTAGACCCTCAAGGGACCAGCAGTGATTCGGTATCTGCTCGGTTCACTTGGCAACATTAAGCATGCACAGTACAAATACTGTATGTCCAAAATATTGTGGATATTTTTGCGCAGTGTGTATTGTGTTACTTTTAAAAGGTTTGGATTGTTTGCGTCAAACTTATCGGAGCGTTTATTACCTCTGCCAGGAAGTCATGTATTGGCTGGTGCTTGTCTGTCAGTTTGTTATGGGCAGATTTTGATGAAACTTTCCAAAAGTGTCAAAAATGGGACAAGGAACAAGTGATGAGATCTTGGGGCTGATTCGGATCACTGGTTTCTGTTTTTTTTCAATTACTATTCGGAGATAGGGCTTAAAGTGGAGGTCTCCAAGTGCTATACTAGTTATTATTGATTTTTTTTATCATCATTATTAATAATATTATTACCATCCTCTGCATTGTTTGGGTCATTAACATGCATGGAAACTCACCAAAGTTCCAAAACGGATCTGGAACCCAGGAAATGTTGATATTATGGAACTAATGGTGGGAAATTAGCCCTTGCCACTGGTTTCACGGATCGCAAAAGAATGTAGGAAATTTGGTGAGGTTACGCGGGGAAAAAAATCTAAAGAATGGCCATTTTGGTTTGGACCAGGGACTTTGACCGAGTGAGGCCACGTCGATATGTTAGGATTATATAGTAGGTGTTTTTCAAATATATACATATACCGTATTTTCCGGACTATAAGGCGCACTTAAAATCCTTTTTTTAAATCAAAACTCGACAGTGCGCCTTACATTATTAATGTACGGAATAATTCTGGTTTTGATTACTGACCTCGAAGCTATTTTATTTGGTACATGGTGTAATGATAAGTGTGACCAGTAGATGGCAATCGCACATAAGAGATACGTGTAGACTGCACTATGATGGCAATATGACTCAAGTAAACGACACCAACGTTTTATATGTTCCATTGAAAATATAGAACGTTACACACGGCGCTCAAAAATGGATCAAAAATGTTTTAGCAGGACTTTGGTAAGCTATGAAGCCACACCGCTTGTTGTGCTTCAACATAGGAGTATTATTATGGTGTGTGTATAAGGTAAGACGTATTACCTGGCGTTTTGTTTCGTAGTATTATGCAAAATAAACTTTCCTTACCTTCTGGTACCTGCTGATCTGTATTTGGGATCTGCATAAATCCTGAAAATGTGCGTGCGTCCGCCTTTGTAGTCCGTGTCGACACCGTAGTCGATAAGCTTCTCTATCTTCTTGTTATGTGACATTCATCCTCCACTGTTGCCATTTCTAATATAAAGTAGTGTAAAGTTCTTACTTATATCTGTCAGTAAACTCGCCATGAAAGCACTAAAACATACCGGTGTAGTGACTATACATTATTCACTCAAGGAACTTTAGTTATTAGAGAGTTCCGGTCGGACGCTTTTTCACGGGACACGTTTCCGGGTGTTGTTGTAGTTGTTGTTTCCGGATGAGGAGACGCTGCTCCGTTATTGATTGAAGTAAAGTGTGAATGTCATTAAAACAGTTAGCGCCATCTTTTGACACTTCTTCCACTCCCGTCCTTGCACGCCACATCCGCTACAACAAAGATGACACTGTCGAAGTGGAGGCACGTAAATAAGAGCGCCCACAATACGGTGCATCCTGAAGAGATTGTCAGAAAGTGACTTGAAGAGGATGAGTAAAACATCATCCATGCAACATTTTGAGCAAAGAACCACCATCACATGTTATGTAGACCAGTGGTCCCCAACCTTTTTGTAGCTGCGGACCGGTCAACGCTTGAAAATTTGGCCCACGGACCGGTGGGGGGGGGGGTGGTTTGTATTTTAATTTTTTTTTTTTTTTTTTTTTTACATAAATAAATACAATCATGTGTGCTTACGGACTGTATCCCTGCAGACTGTATTGATCTATATTGATATATAATGTATATATTGTGTTTTTTATGTTTATTTCATAAAAAAAAAAAAAAAAAAATTTTTGTTTTGTTTTTTTTTTATTTCTTGTGCGGCCCGGTGGTTGGGGACCACTGATGTAGACCACAAGAAAAGAAAAAAAAATAATAATATGACTCCTTTACTGCGCCTTATAATCCGGTGCGCCTTATGTATGAAAAAAAAATAGAAAATAGACCATTCATCGGCAGTGCGCCTTATAATCCGGTGCGCCCTATGGTCGGGAAAACAGGGTAGTTGTTAATGCCACGTCTGAGGTCTTCATCTACGTGGCAACGAGAGGACGTTTTTTTACCCGGCAGCGTTTTGAACGCGGGCGCGGTGATGAAGTCATGTGCAAGATGTGGGGAATCGAGCCTCGATAAATATTAAACCGCGCGCCCGAATTATGATCTATGGCGCGCCCCGGCGTGCGGAATAAGGAAATTAGCAGGCAAAATGATATCGATGAATTTTCTAAGTACAAACGTTGATGATGTTTCGATTTCCATTCAAGAAAAGAGAGGGACCCTACTTTTTTTTCCCCCCCCCTTTACTTCTTCTGGTGGGTGAGAGAGAGAAGTAGAGAGAGAGAGAGAGAGAGAGAGAGAGAGAGAGAGAGTTGTAAATGCAAGAGCCCTGGAGGTGCACCATTTATGTAATGTGAGTGTGGAAATGAACTGGGTAATTTATTGGAAAACACAAAGTCAGGGAGATTGGATCAGCACCGCCTATCCAAGGGCCCCAATCCATCAAGTTCCAATTAACAAGCTAACCATTGACTTTTAATGGCTTTCCAATCTACTGCCCTGATAGACTCATCAATTCCTCGGGGAGAAATTAAGAAAATCGACCGCAGGAAACCCGCCCCCCCTCCTCCTCCTCCACGCCCCACCCCCTCGCGGCGCGCCGGCGTCGTTCTTCAGCGCAACTATATGTCAAATTAAAAACACAATTAAAATTTAAACTGTTCCAATCAGACGCGGCCGGCGCAACCTATGTTTCACTTAATGGAACCTTGATGAAAATCGGATGCTCGCCTTCCATCAAGCGTCGGGGCGGAGTTCTTTTTTTTTTTTTTTTTTTTTTTTTTTTGCAAACACCAACATTTTTACTGCGTGCGCGCGCCTTCGGTGACGTTCCCGTGACACGTTGGAGATTTAAAAATAAATGTAAAAAAAAAAAAAAAAAAAAATACAAAATAAAATCACCTACGTGTGTACGTGCGAGTGACGTATTTTGCAGGTGGCGTGCGTAATTACGCACGGCTCCGAAGTGCGCATTTTGCACTGTGGATCAAATTGGTGCGTCATTTTTTCAAATTAACCCCCCCCCCCCCCTTCCATTTCGTATTGAGCCTTACATTTAACGTAAAAAAATAATAATAATACTTTAAGTCGAATTGTGCAAAAACGTAGCCAAAATAAGCTTATTACAGCCCTAAAATCATCAATAAAGCTTAAAAAAAAAAATAGCCTCCAAAATCCACGCCTGATCATGTAATCGGATTTTTTTTTGTTTTGTTTTGTTTTGTTACATAGACACACAAATGGAAATTATCGAGTGGTCATTTAATTTCCAATTTATGCACACAGTGTGGCCATCAAGGTCATCATCC
Organism: Entelurus aequoreus; assembly: GCF_033978785.1. Taxonomy (NCBI): domain Eukaryota; kingdom Metazoa; phylum Chordata; class Actinopteri; order Syngnathiformes; family Syngnathidae; genus Entelurus; species Entelurus aequoreus. The sequence continues at coordinate 70,888,757 of NC_084739.1, forward strand.
GTGGAGTTGTGCATGTTGGCCTATAACTTCACGCACCCAAAGCCCCCCTCCCCTGACACCCCACCCCCCCACACACACTTCCCACGCCAGGTCGATATGTGCCAGAGGAATAATGCCGCCCTATAATCTATTAATTTGCAGTAATGGAGTGGCGTGGAGCGTGCGTGGGATAAGGTGCACGTCAATACTAGTGCTGATCCGAGCATATTGTCTCCTGATGAGGTCATCATGATGTGAGCAGCAATAATATTATTAGTATTATTGTTGTTGTTGTTATTAGCATTCATATTATGATTATCACGCACGCGTGTTGGTTGTTGCAGTACACGTAACAACATCATCGTCATCATGTTGCCACGCAGAAGGACTACTTTTTGTAATTATCTACATTAATCATAATATATGTGATGAGGTTTTTAAGCTACAAATATTTTTGCTTCATTTTTCGAATTAAATTGTAATTTATTTAAGAAAAATCTTCTCTAAAATGTATTCTGCTTGTCTGTAAAGAAAGAAAGAAAGAGGGGAAAAACAAGTATTTAAAAGCTGTTCATTTCATGGTTATTTTAGTATAATAAAAATTATATTGTGCGTTTTTTTCCCCCAAAAAATGACACATTTTGCAATCAATCAATTATATTTAAATGTATCATTATTTGGTCTTGAAACACATTCAAGCCTACATACATTTGTATTTATTGTTTCATTTTAAACATGCATTAAAATCCAATTGCATGCAAAAAAAAAATTGCAATATTTCTTCCCGGTGGACGTGGACGTGATTTCAAAGGAAGAACACGCGGCTCTGGACGGGCATCAAGTGTCAGGTGCACACCTGCAGGATGTGCTACAAAGTGGAAGCTCCATATGTCATATCATCTCTATATTAAGTTTGAAATTATTGCTTCATTTTATTGTCTGCATGTGTGTGAGTTTTAATTGTCAGAATTAATTTGACATATTTTTTTAAATGAGTTTTATAGTGAAATTGGAATGAATATACCTGCAGCAACGACAAAGAAAACGTACAAAGGTGGAGATTATTGCAGAAAAACATTCATCACACACACACACACACACACACACACACACGTGCAGTAATGTCCTCTTTTGAATACATAACAGACCATAATTTAGGCAAGATGGTGGCAATTACGCATCTAATTGAAAGGACCATTTTCATGCTAAACAGCATTTTCAGTGGATTCCACCTGTCCATCGTTTTGTTGTTGTCGTATAATTAAATGTATACAATTAAAAAACAACAAATAAAGCGGAATAATTCTACAATTCAAAAAAATGTAGGGAATATTCTCCATTTATTTTGCACCACATCGGTTCATCAATACAATATCAAAAAGCGTTTTTTTTTTTCTGTACAAAGAAAATCTCCTCCCTCGTCCTCCTTAATTAAATATATACATTTACATTATTTTATACACCAGTGTAGTCGACACCTTATTATAAAAAAAAAAAAAGAAGAAAGGAGCAGAATTCCCTAAAACTAAACAGCAACAACATTTACAGTTGAGAGTGTCTTGATTGTCACCCGTCAAGCTCTTGGTCAAAGATGAACAAAACAGAAATAATAATCCAATAAAAAATGATTATTGATGACTGGGAATGGGCTTGGATGTATTGCACGTCATGGTAAATACAGCAGGTGCGTCTCAATCATTAAATATGCTGGGAAAGTTCATTAATTGCAGCAGTTATGACTCTTAAATGATAGATTGACTGTGTAATTAATTCATATTATTTTGTACCTTAATGCAGTTGATTAAAAAAAAAAAGTGTAATAATGTAAATTTCGGTCAGAAAATGAATAGCAAAAAGGTATTTTACCTGAAATAAGTTGTAGTTAATATTGTAGTGCAGGGGTGTCAAACTCCTTTTAGACCACACGGAGGGAAAATGTACTCCCAATCACGGCAGGATAACTACAAAATAAAGACAACTTCAGATTGTTTTCTTTGTTTAAAAATAGAACTGGCTCATTCTGAAATTGTAGGACTCATAATGTTGTTGGGTTAGTAGTACTCCATGTCGTTATTTGTATATTGTACAGGATCGCTTATTGTTTTTATTGGATAGTTGTCCGTTTATTTCAATTCTTATTTTTTATCTTTATTACTTCTTATGTGATATATTTTTATTCCATATTTGTTTCCACATAAATTGGAGTCCTTAATCTCGTTATATGCAAATATGATGACAATAAAGTCCATTCTATTTATATTATAAAGTATATGATAATGTCCATCAGTTAACTCATTTGGTGTTAATTATCTATGAAGATTAAAAAAAAATGATATATTAAAATCAAATGACAGGATGTTATTTATGCAGTTTGATCATTTTTCCTGGACTGGTGCACTAACATGTGGTTTATTTCGTTGTACATATGTAGCATCATCTACAAGGATACAAATAATTGCTATTGCGACATCTAGAGGACACATTTAGAACAGCTGTTTCTTTCATTCAAAAATGTCAGCTTAATTGACCAGACTAGACTCAGCGAGAACGTCCAGAAGCTTACAGAATAAGTGCTGCTAGGATCCTGATGAGAGTGCGCAAATACGACCACGCCGCGCCTCCGAGGACAAAGCTCCGAACTTTCTGATCCGCCGCTCCCAGTCTGTGGAACGCTCTCCCTGACCACCTGAGGGTACCACAGACTGTGAATGCTTTTTAAAAAAGGCTTAAAAACCCTTCTTTTTTTAAAAAAAAGCCTTCTTTTTTTTTTTAGACATATGCGTGCTAGTTCTAGTTTTTATTTTTATTTATTTTAATTTTATTTTTTTAATACACTGTAGCACTTTGAGGTTGTTTGCTCAATGTAAAGTGTTTTTTTTACAAATAAAATCTAATATTATTAGAAATGTCGATATATGCGTTAAAATGTAATATCGGAAATTATCGGTATCGGTTTTTTTTATTATCTGTATCGTTTTTTTGTTTGTTTGTTTGTTTTTTTTATTAAATCAACATAAAAAACACAAGATACACTTACAATTAGTGCACCAACCCAAAAAAACCTCCCTCCCCCATTTACACTCATTCACACAAAAGGGTTGTTTCTTTCTGTTATTAATATTCTGCTTCCTACATTACATATCAACATATATCAATACAGTCTGCAAGGGATACAGTCCGTAAGCACACACGATTGTGCGTGCTGCTGCTCCACTAATAGTACTAACCTTTAACACTTCATTTTACTCCTTTTCATTCATTACTAGTTTCTATGTAACGGTTTTTATATTGTTTTACTTTCTTTTTTATTCAAGAAAATGTTTTTAATTTATTCATCTTATTTTACTAATTTTTTTTTTAAAAGTACCTTATCTTCACCATACCTGGTTGTCCAAATTAGGCATAATAATGTGTTAATTCCATAACTGCATATATCGGTTGATATCGGTATCGGTAATTAAAGAGTTGGACAATATCGGAATATCGGATATCGGCAAAAAGCCATTATCAGACATCCCTAATTATTATTATTAATTGTTATACTTAGCAAACTCATCCCGCGGGCCGGGTAAAAACCTGTTGGCGGGCCTGATCCGGCCCTCGGGCCGTACGTTTGACACCCCTGCCCTAGGGTATTGATGATGCACCATGTATGACATGAACACGTGATTTGGGCTGTAAACAAGATGACAATAAAATATATTTTTCAAAGAAATAAATAAAAGACACTCTTTAGGCAGTGTGAGCAGGTAGACTCCTGAGATGAAACTCTATCATAATAATAATAATAATAATATGTGATGGGAAAAATATGGAGTATAAAAATAGAGTTTTTAGTGGGATGGGTGGGGGTCTCAGACGGGTCTCAGCAGGGGCACGGAGGTGACGATGGGGTGCGAGTAGTAGACGCCGGGGTGCGGGAAGGTGAGCAGCGGCTGGCTGGCGGGCACCGAGGAGGAGGAGGAGGAGGAGGAGGCCGCGCCGCCGCCCTCCGAGGCCGAGTTCTCGTGGTAGAGGATGGGGACGCGGACTATCCTCTGCGCCGTGGCGTGGCTGAGGTTGGCGGCCTCCAGCTCCGCCGCCAGCTGCCGCTTCCACTTGTTCCTGCGGTTCTGGAACCAGATCTTGACCTGGGTCTCGGTCAGGTGCAAGGAGGCGGCCAGGCCGGCGCGCTCCGAGCTGCTGAGGTAGCGCTTCATGTCGAAGGTGGACTCCAGCTGGAAGACTTGACTGCGCGAGAAGACCGTGCGCGTCTTCTTCTTGCGGCACGGCTTCTTGTCCGAGTCCGCGTCCGCGTCCGCGTCCTTCTTGGGCTCCTCCGAGTCGCTCTCCTCCAGGATGATCTCGTCGCCGCTTTTGCTGGCCGCCTGCTCGTCGTCGTCGTCCTCGTCCTTGGCCTCGGCCTCGGACTTCAGGACCAGTTCTGGGGAGTCTCGGTCTGTGCCAGATGTGGGGGACGAGTCTCTGGCCGACAGCTTGTCTGCGACTGCATGGGAGGACAACCATTCATGCTTATTAGTGCACTTTATCCAGATGTATAAGTGCACTTTATTCATATTTATTAGTGCACTTTATTCATACTTATTAGGGCACTTTATTTATTATTATTAGTGAACGTTATTTACATTTATTAGTGCACGTTATTTATATGTACTAGTGCACTTTATTTATGCTTATTAGTGCAATTAATTCATATTTATTAGTGCACTTAATTCATATTTATTAGTGCACTTTACTTATATTTATTAGTGCACTTTATTTATACTTATTAGTCCACTTTATTCATATTTATTAGTGCACTTAATTCATATTTATTAGTGCAATTTATTTATTATTATCAGTGCACGTTATTTATATTTATTAGTGCAATTTATTTATTAATATTAGTGCACTTTATTTATATTTATTAGTGCATGTTATTTATATTTATTAGTACACGTTATTTATATTTATTAGTGCACTTAATTTATCATTATTAGTGCACTTAATTCATATTTATTAGTGCACTTTACTTATATTTATTAGTGCACTTTATTTATACTTATTAGTGCAATGTATTTATTATTAGTAGTACACGTTATTTATTATTATTAGTGCGCTTAATTGATATGTATTAGTGTACTCAATTCATATTTATTAGTGCACTTTACTTATATTTATTAGTGCACGTTATTTATATTTATTAATACACGTTATTTATATTTATTAGTGCACTTTATTTATGCTTATTAGTGCACTTAATTCATATTTATTAGTGCACTTTACATATTTATTAGTGCACTTTATTTATACTTATTAGTGTAATGTATTTATTATTATTAGTGCATTTTATTTATATTTATTAGTGCATGTTATTTATATTTATTAGTGCAATTTATTTATTAATATTAGTGCACTTTATTTATATTTATTAGTGCAATTTATTTATTGTTATTAGTGCACATTTTTTATAGTTATTAGTGCAATTTATTTATTCTTATTAGTGCACGTTATTTATATTTATTAGTGCAATGTATTTATTAATATTAGTGCATTTTATTTATATTTATTAGTGCAATTTATTTATAATTATTAGTGCACGTTATTTATATTTATTAGTGCAATGTATTTATTAATATTAGTGCAATTTATTTATAATTATTAGTGTATGTTATTTATATTTATTAGTGCAATGTATTTATTGATATTAGTGCACTTTCTTTATCTTTGTTAGTGCAATTTATTTATTTATTATTAGAGCACTTTATTTATGCATATTAGTGCACTTCATTTATTATTGGTGCACGTAATCTATGCATATTAGTGCATTTTATTTATATTTGTTAGTGCACTTTATATTTATTAGTGCACTTTATTTGTACTCAATAGTGCACTTTGTCATTATTAGTGCGCTTTATTTATTGTTATTAGTGTGTTTTAATTATACTTATCAGTGTGTTTTATTTATTATTATTATTAGTGCACTTTATTTATTATTTGTGTGTTTTATTTATATTTGTTAGTGCGTTTTATTTGTACTTGTTAGTGTGTTTTTTATATTTATTAGTGCACTTTATTCATAATTATTAGTGCACTTTATTTATTATTATAAGTGCGTTTTAATTGTACTTATTTGTGCACTTTATTATACTTACTAGAGCACTTTATTATTATTAGTGTGTTTTATTTATACTTATTAGTGCACTTTATTTATTGTTATTAATACGTTTTATTTGTACTTATTAGTACACTGTA
>NC_084739.1:70902469-71119969 GCF_033978785.1 Entelurus aequoreus
GTTCCTGTTAGGTATTTGTAGTTTGCTTTCTCCTAGCTCTTTTGTTTCGTCTTTTCTTGTTAGCCATTAGCTGTTTCCAGTTGTTTCTGTTTGCTGGTTCCTGTTTTCAGTTTTGGCTGTTCCTAGTTCCTGGTTTGTAGTGATGGGTTGACGAGGCGTCATGAAGCGTTTCGACACATTGCAAAACTGTATTGATACTGTGTCGATACTGTGTCACTAAATACTGACATCTGCTGGCCATTAAAAATCCTTACAGGCAACCTATGGACCGACTCAACTGACACTGATTTTATGACCTAGTATATACAGTAATATAAACCAAGTATTTCATTTAGGATTATTTCATATCTTTATTTAAATAAAAATATATTTTTATCTTTTTTAGATACAGTCAATAAATAATGTGAACATGTATCGTGACTAGGATGATAGAAGGTGGGGATTGAACCCCAGTAACCAGCAACCCTCCAATTGTTGGCACGGCCACTCTACCAACTTCGCCACCCCGTCATTCCTGTAACTTTCTCTAGTAACAGCATTCCATGATTAATATCAATAAATTACCATTAATAATAAATGACATAAATATAAGCACACGTATGACTGAGGAGTCATAGTGTAACTTTGTGTGGTGTTTTGAGTTGTCCGACTTTTTGTGTGGCCATAAACGCACCAGTGGCTTAGTGGTATGCGTGTTGTTGACGAACACAGTTAGGGTCGCTTGTTGTCACTGTCACTCAAAGTTGCATTTCAAAATTACACAGAATAAATGTGTTTATTTTGTTTAGAATTCAGATGGGTTTGATTTGGTGCGCGGCATATATTTAGTGCGCGGCATATATTTGCTGTGCGCAGAGGACGCTTGAGCAGTGCGCAATTGCGCAGGCGCGCACCTTAGAGGGAACGTTGCTCACAGGGCACAGAGGAGGCGTCAGTGCGATACAGTTCGCGTATCGGTCACGTGACCAAAGCAGCTCATGATCGGTCACGTGACTTTTTAAAAGCGGTACGCGCACCGACACAGGGTATCGCTCTATGAGCTCGACGCATGCGCCGATGCATCTGTGTTGCCGGACCCATCACTACTGGTTTGTGTTTTTACCTTTATTTTATGGACATTAAATCGTGTTTTCCTGGACAAAGCCTGCCATCTCTGCATCTTGGGGTTGGTCACCAACAACACATTGTGACAGAAAGGATTTTAAAGGCCTACTGAAATGAATTTTTTTTATTTAAACGGGGATAGCAGATCTATTCTATGTGTCATACTTGATAATTTCGCGATATTGCCATATTTTTGCTGAAAGGATTTAGTATAGAACAACGACGATAAAGATTGCAACTTTTGGTATCTGATAAAAAAAAGGCTTGCACCTACCGGAAGTAGCGTGACGTAGTCAGTTGAACATATACGCAAAGTTCCCTATTGTTTACAATGATGGCCGCATGAAGTGAGAGAGATTCGGACCGAGAAAGCGACAATTTCCCCATTAATTTGAGCGAGGATGAAAGATTTGTGGATGAGGAAAGTGCAAGTGAAGGACTAGTGGGGAGTTGAAGCTATTCAGATAGGGAAGATGCTGTGAGAACCGGGGGTGACCTGATATTCAGCTGGGAATGACTACAACAGTAAATAAACACAAGACATATATATACTCTATTAGCCACAACACAACCAGGCTTATATTTAATATGCCACAAATTAATCCTGCATAAAAACACCTGCGTGTTTGTTATGCTAGCTCCTAGCTCCTCTGCTAGCTCCTAGCTCCATAGAACACACCAATACAATTCAAACACATGATCAACACACACAATCACTCAGCCCAAAAGACCGTTTACCTAACCCAAGGTTCATAAAGCTTATATATTTTTAAAAAGTTACGTACGTGACGCGCACATACGGTCAAGTTATCGAATGTTTAGCAGCCAAGGCTGCATACTCACGGTACCTGATATTCAGCTGGGAATGACTACAACAGTAAATAAACACAAGACATATATATACTCTATTAGCCACAACACAACCAGGCTTATATTTAATATGCCACAAATTAATCCTGCATAATAACACCTGCGTGTTTGTTATGCTAGCTCCTAGCTCCTCTGCTAGCTCCTAGCTCCATAGAACACGCCAATACAATTCAAACACCTGATCAACACACACAATCACTCAGCCCAAAAGACCGTTCACCTAACCCAAGGTTCATAAAGCTTATATATTTTTTAAAAGTTACGTACGTGACGCGCACGTACGGTACGGTACGTGTTATGCTAGCTCCTAGCTCCTCTGCTAGCTCCTAGCTCCATAGAACACGCCAATACAATTCAAACACATGATCAACACACACAATCACTCAGCCCAAAAGACCGTTCACCTAACCCAAGGTTCATAAAGCTTATATATTTAAAAAAAAGTTACGTACATACGCAAAAAAAAGCCAAAGCTGCATACTCACAGTAGCACGTCTGCGTCTTTGTCATCCAAATCAAAGTAATCCTGGTAAGAGTCTGTGTTGTCCCAGTTCTCTACAGGCGTCTGTGTATCCAAGTCAAAAGTCCTCCTGGTTAGAGTCTCTGTTATCCGAGTTCTTCCATCTTGACTGCATCTTTCGGGAATGTAAACAAAGAAGCGCCGGCTGTGTACTGTTGTGGCTGACTACGTTCGAAAAATACGTCCATTTCGCACCGACAACTTTCTTCTTTGCTTGCTCGGCTTCCTTCTCCATAATGCAATGAACATGATTGAAACAGATTCACGAACACAGATGTCCAGAATACTGTGGAATTATTAAATGAAAACAGAGCTTTTTCGTATTGGCTTCAATGTGGAAGGCATACCCGTGTTCGCCGGGCTACGTCACGCGCATACGTCATCCTCAGAGGCGTTTCGAACCGGAAGTTTAGCGGCAAATTTAAAATGTCACTTTATAAGTTAACCCGGCCGTATTGGCATGTGTTATAATGTTAAGATTTCATCATTGATATATAAACTATCAGACTGCGTGGTCGGTAGTAGTGGGTTTCAGTAGGCCTTTAAGTGTGCCTTATAGTCCGGCAAATACGGTACTGTAATTATCAAACAAACGTATCATGAGATGACTTGATTACTAAAATGATCGATAGCTGCAACCCTATTTAGAATATTCTGTGCTCTTTTTATACAAAACATTAGATTGATTGCTGAAGATGACATGACACCGTCCTTATTGTACTTTGGTAATATTCCCTTCACGCCCGCAATAAAACACGGCGTGGAAAGAAGGTCCGGAAGAGTTTCCAGACTGCTGGCTACAACATCGATCGCCAGCATCTTGGCGCCCCCTGTGTCCTTCTTGCACTTTTTAACTGGACCACTCCTGTCGGGACGAGCCATTAAACCTTTGAAGGCCACCAGCCCAGATTGCTTCCATTCAAGTATTGCATTTAACTTGTAAAGGAATCGCCGGCCGTCCGCTGACCCGGCACGCTTTAATTGGGATTTTTGCGGGTATCGATCGCAAGTGGCCGAGCGGATCTTGAATTACGGCCCGATTAGTTGGGGGTTTTTTTTTTACACCTCTGGCATCTCGCGGCAGGCCAGTCGAAGGCGCTCGATGTCTTGAAGGGTGAAAGAAAGCGCTGGCAGAAAATGCCACGACTTCCTGTGGAAACAGGAAACATGTCTTTCAAATGAAAGGAAGGTTGCCACAGCTGAAGGGTGACGATCTATCGCACGTCTTTTTGTGGCCCCTCAACGGGATTTTGTCTGTGGCCCTATTCCGGTCTGTAATAATACTCGTGTTAGCCAGAAGTTTGGGCCGACTGCTGCCTAGTTGCCCTGGCAACCATGCACTGTGTGGCTGTTATTGCATGTCTACAGGGTGTTCTTCATGTTAAAAACACTACTTAGAAAAGTTTTTTAAGTTTTAGCCGTGAAAATATTCAATTCGCACTAATTAATTTACCTCGGTCAGGCTTGGAAACTAATTAACTGCGATAAACCAGAGTTTACTGTAATAAAGGGTTACTAAAACCAAAAGCAGTGAAGTTGTCACGTTGTGTAAATGGTAAATAAAAAGAGAATACAACAAATCCTTTTCAACTTATATTCAATTGAATAGACTGCAAAGACAAGATATTTCATGTTCACACTGAGAAACTTCATTTTTTCTTTGCAAATAATCATGAACTTAGAATTTAATGGCAGCAACACATTGCAAAAAAGGCATTTTTACCAATGTGTTACATGGCCTTTCCTTTTAACAGCACTCAGTAAAGGTTTGGGAACTGAGGAGACACATTTTTGAAGTGGAATTATTTCCCATTCTTGCTTGATGTACAGCTTAAGTTGTTCCTTCTCATATTTTAGCCTTCATATTGCACCACACATTTTCAATGTCTGGACTACAGGCAGGCCAGTCTAGTACCCGCACTCTTTTACTATGAAGCCACGCTGTTGTAACACCTGTCTTGGCATTGTCTTGCTGAAATAAGCAGGGGCGTCCATGATAACGTTGCTTGGATGGCAACAAATGTTGCTCCAAAAGCTGTATGTACCTTTCAGCATTAATGGTGCCTTCACAGATGTGTAAGTTACCCATGTCTTGGGCACTAATACACCCCCATACCATCACACATGCTGCCTTTTACACTTTGACCCTAGAACAATCCGGATGGTTATTTTCCCCTTTGGTCCGGAGGACACAACGTCCACAATTTCCAAAAACAATTTGAAATGTGGACTCGTCAGACCACAGAACACTTTTCCACTTTGCATCAGTCCATCTTAGATGAGCTCGGGCCCAGAGAAGCAGGCTGTATTTCTGGGTGTTGTTGATAAATGGCTTTGGCTTTGCATAGTAGAGTTTTAACTTGCACTTACAGATGTAGCGACCAACTGTAGTTACTGACAGTGGGTTTTTGAAGTGTTCCTGAGCCCATGTGGTGATATCCTTTACACACTGATGTCGCTTTTTGATGCAGTACCGCCTGAGGGATCCAAGGTCTGTAATATCATGGCTTACGTGCAGTGATTTCTACAGATTCTCTAACCCTTTTGATGATATAACGGAGTGTAGATGGTGAAGTCCCTAAATTCCTTGCAATAGCTGGTTGAGAAATGTTGTTCTTAAACAATTTGCTCAGGCATTTGTTGACAAAGTGGTGACCCTCGCCCCGTCCTTGTTTGTGAACGACTGAGCATTTCATGGAAGCTGCTTTTATACCCAATCATGGCACCCACCTGTTCCCAATTAGCCTGTTCACCTGTGGGATGTTCCAAATAAGTCTTTGATGAGCATTCCTCAACTTTCTCACTCTTTTTTGCCACTTGTGCCAGCTTTTTTGAAATATGTTGCAGGCATCAAATTCCAAATGAGCTAATATTTGCCAAAAATAACAAAGTTTCTCAGTGTGAACATGAAATATCTTGTCTTTGCAGTCTATTCAATTGAATATAAGTTGAAAAGGATTTGTTGTATTCTCTTTTTATTTACCATTTACACAACGTGACGACTTCACTGCTTTTGGGGTTTGTAGAAGAAGCAACTGATGACCACGCTGAAGATTGCCTGCTGAAGTGGTCGGTCACCATCATCACGTGGCCACAATGTGTACATCATGTGGTCACCATCATCATGTGGTCACCATCATCATGTGGCCATAAAAAAATACATCGAGAGTTTGTGCCAGGGGCCGGCCCTGGGTCAATATAAGTGCTCAATATTTTAGCTTTAGTGTTGTTAGTTACAAGAAAAGCTGTCATTAGTGTAATAGCTATAATATAGCTCATTAATTCATTCTTTTTTTCCGGAATTCATTAAATCACACTTGTTTGCATGGAATTGATTGAACGTTATTTGTCTTCTGGAGCAGTCGAGGTAAAAATGAGTGTAGTACTTGTTTGCAACCAGTGGAGGGGCTGTTCCTTCACACTGGACTAACAAGGACGGGGATTCCCAAACTGTGGTACGGGTACCACTGGTGGTACGCAGGCATACTTGCCAACCTTGAGACCTCCAATATCGGGAGAGGTGGGGGGGGCGTGGTCGGGGGCGTGGTCGGGGGCGTGGCTAAGGGCGTGGTTAAGAGGAGAGTATATTTACAGCTAGAATTCACCAAATCAAGTATTTCATATATATATATATATATATATATATATATATATATATATATATATATATATATATATATATATATATATATATATATATATATATATATATATATATATATATATATGTATGTATGAAATACTTGACTTTCAGTGAATTCTAGCTATATATATTTTTTTGAATTTTTATTTTATTTTATTATACATATAAATAAAAGACATACTTGAATTCCAGTGTTCTGCAGGCTATCCAGTAGGTGGCAGTATTGTCCTGTTTAAGAGTGTCACAACATTGCTGTTTATGGCAGACAAACTGCTTTACGGTAGACTAAACGTGACTGCAGTTGTTGTGTGTTGTTACCGCGCTGGGAGGACGTTAATGAAACTGCCTAACAATAAACCCACATAAGAAACCAAGAACTCTCTCTGCTTGTTGTGCACTCTACTCTCTAAAAGCCGTAGATGTTATGACGTGAGAACGGCTGTCCACACTCGGGTCCGCATTGAGCTGGAGGGGGCGTGGCCTCCAGCTCCGGCTGAATACCGGGAGTTTGTCGGGAGAAAATCTCTGCCGGGAGGTTGTCGGGAGAGGCGCTGAATACCGGGATTCTCCCGCTAAAAACGGGAGGGTTGGCAAGTATGTACGCAGGCTCTATCTAGTTCATTTAGTTAAATTTTGTAATGTAACAGATTTATTTTCCTAGATTCAAACATAGTGTTACTGTTCAAACTGTATGTAATTTTGCAATATTACTATCTAAATAAAACCTCTGCCTTGCTTTTATTGACTACTTAGGCCTACTCCGATACTGCATTTTACTGTTGTTCTTGGTGGTGATACTGTCATGATCCGTGGCCCGGATCATGTTTTGTTATTTTCTTAGTTCCTGTTTTTGTGCACCCTTGAGTTTGTTTTTAGTTACCATGGTTACTTATTATTTCCACCTGTCTCTGATTGGTGTTCGGGAAGCTCACCTGTTTCCCGAGCACTAATCAGAGGCATTATTTAAGCCTGCCTTTGCCGGTCAGTCGGCCTGGCTTCTTTGTTTGCTTCATGCTACTATTACGTGAGTATTGCTAGTCCACGCTAAGTGTTAGCCCTAGCGTCCAGTGCGATTGGCACGTTTTTCCGCTGGCTTCTTTCTGTTACTTGTGGGGGGGGTCGCAGCTTGCTGCAAGGTTCCTTCCCCCGGGATGCAGACGGACCACTCCGGACAGGATGTGCAGGTAGGAACATGATTTATTGTCGAAGTAGAACAAGTACCAAAAACAGAAAACAAGCCAGAAGAAAAACGTGCCGATTGCACTGGACGCTAGGGCTAACACTTAGCATGGACTAGAGACAAGCAATACTCACGTAATAGTAGCATGAAGCAAACAAAGAAGCCAGGCCGACTGACCGGCAAAGACAGGCTTAAATAATGCCTCTGATTAGTGATCGGGAAACAGGTGAGCGTCCCGAACACCAATCAGAGACAGGTGGAAATAATAAGTAACCATGGTAACTGAAAACAAACTCAAGGGTGCACAAAAACAGGAACTAAGAAAATAACAAAACATAATCCGGGCCACGGATCATGACAGATACTTGGAGAGCCAAGTGTTTTCTGAACTAGAACAACAACACATCAATCAATCAATCAATGTTTATTTATATAGCCCTAAATCACAAGTGTCTCAAAGGGCTGCACAAGCCACAACGACATCCTCGGTACAGAGTCCACATACGGGCAGGGAAAAATTCACCCCAGTGGGACGTCGGTGTGAATGACTATGAGAAACCTTGGAGAGGACCGCATATGTGGGTAACAACCCCCCCCCCCCCCCCCCCCCCTCTAGGGGAGACCGAAAGCAATGGATGTCGAGTGGGTCTGACATAATATTGTGAAAGTCCAGTCCACAGTGGATCCAACACATCAGCGAGAGTCCAGTCCATAGTGGGGCCAGCAGGAAACCGTCCAGAGCGGAGACGGGTCAGCAGCGCAGAGATGTCCCCAACCGATACACAGGTGAGCGGTCCACCCGGGGTCCCGACTCTGGACAGCCAGCACTTCATCCATGGCCACCGGACCTGTGCAACTCCCCCTCCCAAGGGAGAGGGGAGCAGAGGAGAGAAGAAAAGAAACGGCAGATCAACTGGTCTAAAAAGGGGGTCTATTTAAAGGCTAGACTAGAGTATACAAAACATAAACATGGTCTAAACTAAACATGGTCAGCTATGAGAAGTTGAAGTGTTGTGCATATAAGCGAACGACTGATTATTTGTCAGGCATTGAAACAGGAGTTCAGAACTCTCAAATTTAAAAAAAAAAACAAGAATTGTTCAGTTTTCAAACACATTTTAGACACTTCTCAACAATGGTTAAAGGAGCCATATGTAAAAATCTAGCCAGAAATGGTACTGCAATCCCGGTCAAAATTCTGTAGTCCCCTCCCCCTCTCCCTGACTGAGGTTGCCAGATACGCAGCCCAATCCAGCTGGATGGACTGGACTACTCCAAGGAACTTCAAACTTCCACTGCCTCTTACTAGGGGTTGAGGTGCTGGGACCATAATAGCTGAATAGACAAGCCTTTTGTCAATAACAAATCTCTTTTGACTGAGACATTAGGCTATTTTCAGGAAGAAGTAAGTCATGCCTGCGTACAATTACACAACAATCACATGGTTATTGTCAGTACTATCAGAAAACAAAGACTAAAACCAACTACAACCAACGCTAGCAATGGTTATACTGGTGGAAATAAGTAGAGCTTGCTTAGCAGTCTAATGTACGCCCAAAACTAAAGAGGATACTTTTTACCAAGGTATGCCTATAGCAGGGGTAGGGAACCTATGGCTCTCGAGCCAGATGTGGCTCTTTTGATAACTGCATCTGGCTCTCAGATAAATCTTAGCTGATATTGCTTAACACGATAAGTAATGAATAATTCCTCTGGTAATCACAGTGTTAAAAATAACGTTCAAAATATAAAACCTTCTCATGCATTTTCCACCTTCACCTGTTCAAGAAGTCGCATTAACGGTAAGAAGTATTTTATTTGTTATTGGTTAGCTTCAGAATAACAATGTTATTAAAAATAATAAGAGATTTTATTATACTCTAAAAATGTTGGTCTTACTTAAAAATGCACGCATTTACCGTATTTTTCGGAGTATTAGTCGCTCCGGAGTATAAGTCGCACCGGCCGAAAATGCATAATAAAGAAGGAAAAAACCATATATAAGTCGCACTGGAGTATAAGTCGCACTTTTTGGGGAAATGTATTTGATAAAAGCCAACACCAAGAATAGACATTTGAAAGGCAATTTAAAATAAATAAAGAATAGTGAACAACAGGCTGAATAAGTGTACGTTATATGAGGCATAAATAACCAACTGAGAAGGTGCCTGGTATGTTAACGTAACATATTATGGTAAGAGTCATTCAAATAACTATAACATATAGAACATGCTATACGTTTACCAAACAATCTGTCACTCCTAATCGCTAAATCCCATGAAATCTTATACGTCTAGTCTCTTACGTGAATGAGCTAAATAATAGTATTTGATATTTTACGCTAATGTGTAAATCATTTCACACATAAGTCGCTCCTGAGCATAAGTCGCACCTCCGGCCAAACTATGAAAAAAAACGTGATTTATAGTCCGAAAAATACGGTAGTTGTATTCAGTTTTAAAAAAATATTATATGGCTTTCACAAAAATACATTTTAAAACATTTGGCTTTCATGGCTCTTTCAGCCAAAAAGGTTCCCGACCCCTGGCCTATAGGATACTGTTTCAAACCTTTCAGATTGCCATATAACTTGGTACATGTAGTCCACAATATGCAAACACCAATGAGGAATTATTTTATCATGTGATTTGTCTCCATACGTTTCACATTGTCATGTGCTAATGTTGGAACCCATTTCCTCAGCGAATCAGCATGTTGAGAAGGAAATAGGCGCTGACACTACCCATATCCACATAGGTTTGATTTGTCCAAAATATATGTTGTCCTGTCAGTTGGATGACACATGGACATACAGGCTAACTAGCATATGTTTCCCCCGTTAACCTGTATGTTGATGTGTCATTGACCGGGCTAGCATGCTAACATTGGCTGAAGGAACATACTAGCTTTGTTAGACAAGATCATAGACTGTATTGGACAATATAGTTTACATACCAAATGTCCATTTCATTTATTACAAGTAATAAGAAAAGGTAAATGCCTGACTTACCTTTCAAGGAGGAAATTAGCAAGTTTGGCGTCAGATGAAAAAATCTTCAACGGTCTCCCTGATACAAATCCTGGTTTTGTTGCTGGCTTTGTCATGAACAAGTTGAGAATGGTAACTTTTAGATGGACTAAGGTCTGACATGTTTAGTAACTTTACCAGTGGCAGTAGCTAGACCAAGACGGCGGTGCGTAACAGGCAAACTGGATGTGACGCACTCACTGACTTTCTAATTGGTCAAACGGTGGAGGGCGGGACATCGAAATGAAAACAACAACAAGATTTCGGGGCTGTAAATCTAATTTTGAAATGAACATATGCCGGCTGAACTACTGTTATCAGTTATAGAGGTATTGGAAAAGAAGATGATTTATTAATGACATATCAGGGCCATTTAATGATGACTTGACATGAAATTATTACATATGGCTCCTTTAAAGCCTCCACTGTAAACACTTCCACTTTCAAAAACCGCCCCTAATTCTTCTTCTTGCCTCTGTGTCTCTGGCTACTCCGGGATGGACGAGCGCGGGATGAAGACGCGTGGCGGCGAGCAAACGGTCAAAAGGCGCTCCATCAATAAAGCAATTCCTCGTGTCATAACAGTGCCTCGTTTCCCCAAAGCCAACCTTTTTCCCCGAAAACTTTTCCCCCGCTGCGAACGGCCGCTAAAAGTCGTGCCTTGTGAATTTAATGGATTCTGTACAAATAATATTCCGCCATAATGGAAAAGGTTGAAGTCAGCGAAGACAGATGAAGCCATAAACACGTATAATTGAGAATCAAAGGCCGATAAATTTTAAACTGCTGGCCATTTTCTCTTTTTAGATGATGATCTATGCCGCCGCGCCGGCAGGAAAATGGAGGAGATTATGGGGGGGAAATTATAACAATAAATTTTCTAAACATACACCTTGATTATGCTTCGATTTTTTTCCCCGGGAGGGGTTGAGGGCGCTTGGGAGGAAAGGCTGGGCAAAATGGCCTCATAAAATAGGCTCCGTGCTCTTTTGCCTGCAGAGCGTAGGCATGCCTGGAGGGTGTGCACCCCCCTCCCCAGTGCCGCCCCCTAAATGGGGGAAATGAATTGTGTAATTTATTGCAAACGTGCACACAGTGAGATTAGATCAGCATATCCCATCAGAGGAACAACAATCAATCAGCCTCTAGTTAACAGCTTGAAACACATAAACCAGGCCACCTAATGGCTTTCCAATTGAACAGATTGATAGACTTATCCGCTCCTCGGGGATGAATTACGAAAATCGAGTACTTTCACACGAGCGACGGCGCTGTTGACGGGGTCTTTTCACCCTTTTCGCCACGGCTACTATCTGTACCGCCAAGCACGCCGTCGAGGCTGATCCGGGGAGAACAACTTTGCGTCCGAGAAGGCCCATTTGTTATTCAGATGAGGCTGGAAGTGTGTGACATGTGGGGGGGACAATGGGCTCCCTTTAACGACCTGATTATGGCCGCTCGTTTGGGAAAAGGGTGAAATGGAGGGAGCTATTGAAAGAGGCTTAATAACAGAATGTGACCGGGGCGGCGTTTTAAAGAACTGAACTTGTTATTGATTGATTGATTGACTGAAACAGGGAAGCCCAGACTTCCCTCTCCCCAGCCACTTCGTCCAAGCTCCTCCGGGGGATCTCGAGGCGTTCCCAGGCCAGCCGGGAGAGATAGTCTTCCCAACGTGTCCTGGGTCTTCCCCGTGGCTTCCTACCGGTCGGACGTGCCCTAAACATCTCCCTAGGGAGGCGTTCGAGTGGCATCCTGACCAGATGCCCGAACCACCTCATCAATCAATCAATCAATCAATGTTTATTTATATAGCCCTAAATCACAAGTGTCTCAAAGGGCTGCACAAGCCACAACGACATCCTCGGTACAGAGCCCACATACGGGCGAGGAAAAACTCACCCCAGTGGGACGTCGGTGAATGACTATGAGAAACCTTGTGGGTAACCCCCCCCCTAAGGGAAGACCGAAAGCAATGGATGTCGAGTGGGTCTGACATAACATTGTGAAAGTCCAGTCCACAGTGGATCAAACACATCAGCGAGAGTCCAGTCCACAGCGGGGCCAGCAGGAAACCATCCCGAGCGGAGACGGGTCAGCAGCGCAGAGATGTCCCCAACCGATGCACAGGCTAGTGGTCCACCCGGGGTCCCGACTCTGGACAGCCAGCACTTCATCCATGGCCACCGGACCTATGCAACTCCCCCTCGCAAGGGACAGGGGAGAGGAGGAGAGAAGAAAAGAAACGGCAGATCAACTGGTCTAAAAAAGGGGGGTCTATTTAAAGGCTAGATTATACAAATGAGTTTTAAGGTGGGACTTAAATGCTTCTACTACTCATCTGGCTCCTCTCCATGTGGAGGAGCAGCAACTTTACTTTGAGTTCCTCCCGGATGACAGAGCTTCTCACCCTATCTCTAAGGGAGAGACCCGCCACCCGGCGGAGGAAACTCATTGCGGCCGCTTGTATCCGTGATCTTGTCCTTTCGGTCATAACCCAAAGCTCATGACCATAGGTGAGGATGGGAACGTAGATCGACCGGTAAATTGAGAGCTTTTCCTTCCGGCTCAGCTCCTTCTTCACCTCAACGGATCGATACAGCGTCCGCATTACTGAAGACGCCACACCGATCCGCCTGTCGATCTCACCATCCACTCTTCCCTCACTCGTGAACAAGACTCCGAGGTACTTGAACTCCTCCACTTGGGGCAGGGTCTCCTCCCCAACCCGGAGATGGCACTCCACCCTTTTCCGGGCGAGAACCATGGACTCGGACTTGGAGGTGCTGATTCTCATCCGAGTCGCTTCACAGTCGGCTGCGAACCGATCCAGTGAGAGCTGAAGGTCCTGACCAGATGAAGCCATCAGGACCACATCATCTGCAAAAAGCAGAGACCTAATCCTGCAGCCACCAAACCAGATCCCCTCAACGCCCTGACTGTGTCTAGAAATTCTGTCCATAAAAGTTATGAACAGAATGGATGACAAAGGGCAGCCTTGGCGGAGTCCAACCCTCACTGGAAACGTGTCCGACTTACTGCCGGCAATGCGGACCAAGGGAGTACAGTACATATTCCGTACAATTGACCACTAAATGGTAAAACCCGAATAAGTTTTTCAACTTGTTTAAGTCGGGGTCCACGTTAATCAATTAGCCTCATCTCGCTTGAAAGACACTGCTAAATAGCAATGGCGGGCCGTGCGTTTCCCACCTAGGCCTTCAGTGATGTCCGACTTCAATGATTGCCTCTCAAAATACCATCATTGATGTCACCACATGACCACTGCTGGAGAAACACTATACAGAGACACATTTACGCACTACTGTGAATTGAAATACATCAACACTGTACAAAATTGGTTATTTTCAGGCGCATTTAAAAATCAATTAAGACATATCTTATGTGGTACTGTCAAAATTAAAATGGCAAAAAACATATCAAACGTGAATAAATAAAATTATTTTAGATCCACTATGGACTGGACTCTCACACTATTATGTTAGATCCACTATGGACTGGACTCTCACACTATTATGTTAGATCCACTATGGACTAGACTCCCACTATTATGTTAGATCCACTATGGACTGGACTCTCACTATTATGTTAGATCCACTATGGACTGGACTCTCACACTATTATGTTAGATCCACTATGGACTGGACTCTCACTATTATGTTAGATCCACTATGGACTGGACTCTCACACTATTATGTTAGATCCACTATGGACTGGACTCTCACAATATTATGCTAGATCCACTATGGACTGGACTCTCACACTATTATGTTAGATTCACTATGGACTGGACTCTCACACTATTATGTTAGATCCACTATGGACTGGACTCTCACACTATTATGTTAGATCCACTATGGACTGGACTCTCACACTATTATGTTAGATCCACTATGGACTGGACTCTCACACTATTATGTTAGATCCACTATGGACTAGACTCCCACTATTATGTTAGATCCACTATGGACTGGACTCTCACTATTATGTTAGATCCACTATGGACTGGACTCTCACACTATTATGTTAGATCCACTATGGACTGGACTCTCACTATTATGTTAGATCCACTATGGACTGGACTCTCACACTATTATGTTAGATCCACTATGGACTGGACTCTCACACTATTATGTTAGATCCACTATGGACTGGACTCTCACAATATTATGTTAGATCCAATATGGACTGGACTCTCACACTATTATGTTAGATTCACTATGGACTGGACTCTCACACTATTATGTTAGATCCACTATGGACTGGACTCCCACACTATTATGTTAGATCCACTATGGACTGGACTCTCACAATATTATGTTAGATCCACTATAGACTGGACTCTCACACTATTATGTTAGATCCACTATGGACTGGACTCTCACACTATTATGTTAGATCCACTATGGACTGGACTCTCACAATATTATGCTAGATCCACTCGACGTCCATTGCACCGGTCGCACATGGGGGGGGTCCCCACATCTGCGGTCCCCTCCAAGGTTTCTCATTGTCATCCCATTGGGTTGAGTTTTTCCTTGCCCTGATGTGGGATCTGAGCCCAGGATGTTGTTGTGGCTTGTGCAGCCCTTTGAGACAGTCGTGATTCAGGGCATTATAAGTAAAGATTGATTGATTGATTGATTGATTGATTGATTGATTGATTGATAGATTGATTGATTGATTGATTGATTGATTGATTGATTGATTGATTGATAGGCTACTAACAACAACTCCTGATCTGATTGGCTATCACAATTATCTATCAACTGTATGTGCCCGTTCACTTACAGTGCACAGACATTGTTGATTCTGAAGGCCCCGGGCAGATTTGGTACAGCATGGCAACATTAGCTAGCTGAATTCTGATTGGATACTAACTCTAACCTAAAGACATAAAAACCATGATATGACATGAAGAGAATATGAATACTTTTACATATTTAGGGAATGTCAATTAAAAAATAATTGTATCTTTAATTATGATCATGATTTCTGGTTATGTTAGGCCAGCAGAGAAGGTCTTGCTGGCCCTGATTGGACACACCACTGGTAAAAACTAGGGATGTCCGATAATGGCTTTTTGCGATATCCGATATGCCGATATTGTCCAACTCTTTAATTACCGATACCGATATCAACTGATACCGATATCAACCGATATATACAGTCGTGGAATTAACACATTATTATGCCTAATTTGGACAACCAGGTATGGTGAAGATAAGGTACTTTTTAAAAAAAATGAATCAAATAAAATAAGATAAATAAATTAAAAACATTTTCTTGAATAAAAAAGAAAGTAAAACAATATAAAAACAGTTACATAGAAACTAGTAATTAATGAAGATTTGTAAAATGAAGTGTTAAAGGTTAGTATTATTAGTGGAGCAGCAGCACGCACAATCATGTGTGCTTACGGACTGTATCCCTTGCAGACTGTATTGATATATATTGATATATAATGTAGGAACCAGAATATTAATAACAGAAAGAAACAACCCTTTTGTGTGAATGAGTGTGAATGAGTGTAAATGGGGTGGGTTGGTGCACTAATTGTAAGTGTATCTTGTGTTTTTTATGTGGATTTAATCAATTTAAAAAAAAAAAAAAAAAAAAAAAAAAACGATACTGATAATAAAAAAACCGATACCGATAATTTCCGATATTACATTTTAACGCATTTATCGGCCGATAATATCGGCAGACCGATATTATCGGACATCTCTAGTAAAAACGGATCAAATAAGAAAACTGGTAAAGATGAAATGTTATCAAACAAAAGTCTGAACAAGAAGTCCATAAAAGCTCCAATTAATTCAGTAAACCGCCAAGTCTTTTTGAGTCGCTGCCGTCTCCTATTAGTAAGAACAACATTTTCTTCAGCAGCTGCGGCTGTGGGCAACCTCCCGATGTACGGTTTTGATGTATTCCGAACATGTTACAATAAAAACATTTCCGATTTTCCCATTACGTGTCCAAAAAGGAGTAGAAAGAAGCGAAGAAAATGCCAAAATTTGGTTTTTTTTAGGAGCCCCGCCAGATTGAAGTACAGTACGATGCCGGGTCTTCATCAAGCAGCCAAAATATTTGCCCGGCTCTGCTGTCGACGCAACATTGTTTTGTTTGGCGAGTGTCAAGTGGCCCCGCCCCTGTACCCCCCACACCCCCCACACCGTGACAGACAGTAATTGGTTATCTCCATCTGTTTGGTCGCAGTGTCTGTGGAGCCCGGCCGGGCAGCTGTCAGAGCCAAACCAGGCCTGAGGCCACTGCAGGAGTGTAAAGTTCAGCGTGAATGACAACTGATTGGCGTGCATTAAAAAGATACATCCCATAACTAGCAGCAGTTTTATCGGAATTTGACCCCACCTTCATTAACAGGGGAACAAAACAATTAATTTGCTGAGCGTTGCCGTTAATTCCTTGACTGAGCCTTTTCCACACGAGTCTTTCACAAAACCCGGAAGAAAATGGCATATGTTAGACTCGAATGAGGCACAAAATCCTGAGGGATCTCTCAAAACTGCTTTCTTAATAAATCAAGCATGGCGAGCGGAGGCCTGACAAGACTATCTCCCGCACCTCGTTGTGGCCCTCAAAGACCTGGGGCGGCAGGCATTCAAACCAACCATTTAATAGCAATAAATAACCACTTCCTGACTCAAGGGGACTTGGCATGGCTCTTTCAGGTCGCTATAAATAGTGGCGTCCGATCGCAGATTTAGCACCAATCAAACGTTTTATGACGGAAGGCAGGATGTCATAAATCCTACACTTTGCTCTACCAAGACGAGGCTTGGGAAAGGCTAGTAATTA
The DNA here is from genome assembly GCF_033978785.1 of Entelurus aequoreus. Lineage (NCBI taxonomy): Eukaryota > Metazoa > Chordata > Actinopteri > Syngnathiformes > Syngnathidae > Entelurus > Entelurus aequoreus. The sequence continues at coordinate 70,919,655 of NC_084739.1, forward strand.
GCAGCGTTTGGAATCAAGGCAGAGTGAGACCACACGGCTGCTCTGACTGCTCAAGCCACCCTGCACTCCTCGTATTCATCTTGACTTTTCCGTCGATGCCTTCCCCATTAAAGCCTCTCCCTCCATCCCTCCCTTTCTTCCTGCCCCGCCCCTTTCCAATGCCGTGTCTCGCCTTGGTCAAAAAGGAGCATTGATTATTTGTAAAAACATGAGTGCAAATCAAACCGCCGTTGTTCGGCGATGGATGGGCGCTGCCTGCCTCGACGTAGGACGCGGTTATTGACCAATTGACTTGATGTGATTGAGGGCCATTCTTCTGCCTGCAGTGTGAAGAATGTAAGGCGAGTAATCACTACCTGCCGACCAATGTTCCTTCTAAGGCACAGTTGTCAAACTCAAGGCCACATCATTTTATCTGGCCTGCAAACACCTCAGTGTTTCCCACACATTCATTTATTTGTTGCGGCCCGCCACAAAAGAATTAGGTCCGCCACAAATTTTTTTTTTTTTTTTTTTTTTTTTGTCCTTTCCAGCTTCTCAGGCAAATATCATTTAGTTGATGTAGATGCCCATATAGGCTGTTCAGATTTACTTTGCAAAAGACAAGTGTAGGATACTTCTCTTGTTGCCTTATTTGTATTTGACCACTACTGTTTTCTGTTTATTTGTTACTGACTGTGGCAGGACACCTCTGCCTCTGTTTCACTTTATGTTGCTGGTAAATAATATGGTTGTAGTAGTAGGCTAAAGTTAAATTATTTAGTATGCACTAATTAAAGGGGCAGAGCTTTAAGAGACATTTTAGCTTTTATATTTTATAAGATGTATTTTTTTGTAAGAACCACAATTAATAAATATATTTCAGTGAATAACTTATTGTTCAAATCTTATATAAATATGTACATAAAGTGTTGTAATTGTATTGTAAAATGGATGGATGGATGGACGTTTAAAACAAAACTGTTATTATTGATTAGCAAGTATACATTTTTTGAGCCTTTTTAGAGAAAATCACATCATTGTAGTAAATTATGCAAATTACTCGATGATGTCATGGTGACCACGCCCATAGCCACGCCCCCACCGCCACATGTATCTTGGCAGTTTATGGGAAACACTGCCCCTGGAAATGATATATGTCAATAAAGTACCTAATATTTTCTCACTAAATGAAATTGATTTTTTAAATTCAGACAGAAAAAATATATGTACTGCTTGAAATTGCATACCTTTTAAACTTTAATACTCAGTGGCCTAGTGGTTAGAGTGTCCGCCCTGAGATGGGTAGGTTGTGAGTTCAAAAACCCCGGTCGAGTCATACCAATGACTATAAAAATGGGAGCCATTACCTCCCTGCTTGGCACTCAGCATCAAGGGTTGGAATTGGGGGTTAAATCACCAAAAATGATTCCCGGGCGCGGCCACCGCTGCTGCTTACTGCTCCCCTCACCTCCCAGGGGGTGAACAAGGGGATGGGTCAAATGCAGAGGACAAATTTCACCACACCTAGTGTGTGTGTGACAATCATTGGTACTTTAACTTTTACTTTAATAGTATCCAATAATGCAACAAATATTACAGTATATTATCATACTTTCCAACAATGTTTTTGTCTAAATATAATGACTTAACTTTACAGCAAACTACCCATCAAATTAATAAAAATGTCAATAAATTTAACGTTGTTCTTTACAGCACATTACTATAAATTGAAAAAAACTACTACTGTTTTTTTTTTTGCGTTAAAATTCTGTTGACTGAGCTGCCAGTTTTTGACTGTAAAATCTTGTTTTTTTAACGGTGTTTTACGGTAAATGGAAAGACGGTACATTTGTTTTGACGGTAGAAAAATTGGCAGCTAAGTTGACGGAATTAAAAAAAAGAACTTGTACTGTTTTTTCCATGAACAATATCATGTTGTAAAAACAATGTCAATTTAATAGTAAAATTCTGGCAAATAAGCTGCCAGCTTTTTCCGTAAAAAACGCCCCAAAAAACTGGTAGTGTTTTTCCATGTACCGTAAAATGTTGTAAAAAAACAAAAAAAATGTACATGAACATAATAAATGGCCCCTAGTGGCCACACAAAAAGTTGGACAACTCCAACACCGCACATTAAGTGTAAATTCCATGTCATTATAGTATGACTCCTCAATCAGATGTGTGCTTATTCTACTGTCATTTATTAAGAATGGGATGTTCATCATGAAATGATGTTACTAGATTACAGAACTGCTAATAGAAATATTTATTTTACAGACAGAAAGTTACAGGAATGGACACTTCATCTCATGCAACTCATGGACTTAGCTCTGACCTAAGTCCATGACTAGATCTGACCAGTCTAAGTCTAAGACTAGTTCTAACCAATCTAAGTCCATGAATAGATCTGACCAATCTAAGTCCATGACTAGATGTGACCAATCTAAGTCCATGACTGGATCTGACCAATCTAAGTCCAAGACTAGATCTGACCAATCTAAGTCCATGACTAGATCTGACCAATCTAAGTCCATGACTAGATCTGACCAATCTAAGTCTAAGACTAGATCTGACCATTCTAAGTCCATGACTAGATCTGACCAATCTAAGTCCAAAACTAGATTTGACCAATCTAAGTCCATGACTAGATCTGACCAGTCTAAGTCTAAGACTAGCTGTGACTAATCTAAGTCTAAGACTAGATCTGACCAATCTAACTCCATGACTAGATCTGACCAATCTAAGTCTAAGACTAGATATGACCAATGTAAGTCTAAGACTAGATGTCACCAATGTAAGTCTAAGACTAGATGTGACCAATCTAAGTCTAAGACTAGATGTGACCAATCTAAGTCCATGACTAGATCTGACCAATCTAAGTCCATGACTAGATCTGACCAAACTAAGTCCATGAATAGATCTGACCAATCTATGTCTAAGACTAGATCTGACCATTCTAAGTCCATGACTAGATCTGACCAATCTAAGTCCATGACTAGATCTGACCAATCTAAGTCCATGACTAGATCTGACAAATCTAAGTCTAAGACTAGATATGACCAATGTAAGTCTAAGACTAGATGTGACCAATCTAAGTGTAAGACTAGATGTGACCAATCTAAGTCTAAGACTAGATGTGACCAATCTAAGTCTAAGACTAGATGTGACCAATCTAAGTATAAGACTAGATGTGACCAGTCTAAGTCTAAGACTAGATGTGACCAATCTAAGTCTATGACTAGATCTGACCAATCTAAGTCCATGACTAGATGTGGCCAATCTAAATCCATGACTAGATCTGACCAATCTAAGTCCAAGACTAGATCTGACCAATCTAAGTCCAAGACTAGATTTGACCAATCTAAGTCCATGACTAGATCTGACCAATCTAAGTCCAAGACTAGATCTGACCATTCTAAGTCCATGACTAGATCTGACCAATCTAAGTCCATGACTAGATCTGACCAATCTAAGTCCATGACTAGATCTGACCAATCTAAGTCCAAGACTAGATCTGACCAATCTAAGTCTAAAACTAGATGTGAGCAATCTAAGTCTAAGACTAAATGTAACAATCTAAGTCTAAGTCATTGATGAAGAACTGATGAAGTCTACTAAGATGAGAGGTGAAACATCTTCCAAAACAAACCAGACAGTCCAGGTGTGATGGACTAGATGAGACTACAAAGACCTGATGAATGACAGCATTCATTGACACCCCTTCAAGAGGGGTCGATTTTTGGCCATTTTCTCAAATCTGTTGCAAATTTGTGGTTATTTTATTTGCTCCTCTAAAACGCCTCGTTTCAGAGGAATCCATTTTCAGTCGTTTCAGTCATTCCAGGTCTCAAAAATGTCCAAAAACCTTCACTTTCCAGACGCGTCAAATTGTGTTGCTTTGCTCAGGTCAGTCGCGGAATCGCATTTTTTTTAAGCTACGTCTTACGGCCCTGGAAGTTCCTGGAAATTGAAGTTGAAGTACCAATGCTTGTCACACACACACACACACTAGGTGTGGTGAGATTATTCTCTGCATTTGACCCATCACCCTTGATCACCCCCTGGGAGGTGATGGGAGCAGTGAGCAGCAGCGGTGGCCGCGTCCGGGAATCACTTTGGTGTTTTAATCCCCAATTCCAACCCTTGATGGCTCCCATTTTTATAGTCTTTGGTATGAACTCACGACCTACCCATCCCAGGGCGGACACTCTAACCCAGGGGTCGGCAACCCGCGGCTCCGGAGCCGCACGCGGCTCTTTGACCACTCTGATGCTGCTCAGCTACATACTTGCCGACCCCCCCCCCCCCCCCCCCCGATTTTCCCAGGAGACTTATGGATCTCAGTGTCTCTCATAGATAACTCCCAGGGAAAATATAATCCTATTTACACTCTAATTACTAAATAAAGGGAGTGCCTAATTGCACTGCAGTACTTGTCCTCTATAGCGTTTACAAACAGCGTGCCATCCCGGCCACATGTTGTATGTTTTGTTTTTTCTTGCACGCATAGGAGACAGCAAAGCATACTTAGTCATCAGCCACACAGCTTACACTGACGGTAGCCGTATCAAACAACTTTAAGATTGTTACGTTACAAATATGCGCCACACTGTGAACCCACACCAAAAAAGAATGAAAAACACATTTCTGGAGAACATCCCACCGTAACACAACATAAACACAACACAACCAATACCCAGAATCCCATGCAGCCCTAACTCTTCCGGTCTACATTATACACCCCCGCTACCACCAAATCCCCCCACACATCAACCCCCACCCCTCTCCGTGCGTTGGTTGAGCGGAAGAGTTAGGGCTGCATGGGATTCTGGGTATTGGTACCGTCAGTGTAAGATGTGTGGCTGCTGAGGTAGTACGCCTTGCTGTCACTTACATGAGCAAGCTGACACTGCATTCTGAATGTGGTCGAGCAGGTACGCTGTTTGGGCAGGCTGTAGAGGGCGCCAAAAGCAGTGTCATCACACCCTGATTTTCGGGAGTCTCCCGGGATAAATGAGAGGGTTGGCAAGTATGACGCTATCAGGCGCCATTTTTTCACAACTCGCGGGCCGCACTAACATCAAATTTCCACGTTAAAGTGCGTGCCGGTGCGTGTGTCGGAGACCCCTGGTTAACATAGCACAAAGCGTTTAAGCTTTGTATGCGGTGTTTTTCATTTTCATTTTTTTTGTGGCTCCCATTATTTTCTTTCATTTGTGAAACTTGCCAAAATGGCTCTTTGAGTGGTAAAGGTTGCCGACCCCTGCTCTAACCACAAGAAAACGTCCACAAAGGGCCTACGCTCCGGAGGGCTCAATGTGACCTTAGCTCGTCAACATTGCAACATGCCATTTTCCAAGGGTCTGTGGGCCTCCCACTGAGAGGAGATGCATGCTGGGAAATATACGCAGTGCAAGGCGGCGTGGCAAGGCAGGTTTGTCACTGTCACAGGTAAATGAGCAAATGAATGAGTGTTAGCTTTTAAACACCTCTCCAGCTGACTGGGTTCAGGGAGGCCCAGCTGGACAGAGCCAGCGGATCGATGCGGGGGTCAAGGGTCAGTCCGCCCCCCCATCGTCATCATCATCATCATCATCATCATCAACTGGCTAACGATGCCTGCAGGAGGCCCAGAGACGGAGTCTGGGCTCCTGGAGCTTGCGACCGCTTTGGAACCTTGATGAGGAAACGACGGCCTTGAACCAGCGTTTGAAGAGTTGTTGTTGAGGTACTTCGGACTTTTTATGAACAATAAAACGCCAGTTGACATTTCAGCAACGCTTAAGCGGAATTTTGGAAATAGAACCCAAGCGGAAGGAAGAAGTGGCGCTCATTGATTAGGCAGGAATCCATGGGACTAAGGGTCCTGTCATGCAGGCCGGCCCTCAAACGGAGCGTGTCGTCAAATCCATTCTGAGAACTCATTTTCGAGCTCCAAGGACGTGGGAGCATTTTTGTTCATGATGTTGATGCATTGCGAATATTACAGGAGGGCAAATCGTTGGCGGTCACATTGTGTTTGATCAATAATCTCAAGAGGACCAAGAGCTCCTTCATCTCAAACCTTGCCTCACATTAGCGAGACATTGGAGTATTTGTTTCAGTTTTTCCCTTGCTTCAACCTTTCGGCGCGGTGATTAGAAACATTCATCTCACATGATTGGAGAGAACAATACGCAACATTGGAATTTAATCAAATGTTGGTTTGTATCGTAAAAGTTCTGTGATTGAATAATCCAATATCCGGTGGCGGGCCGTGCGTTTCCCACCTAGGCCTTCAGTGATGTCACTTAAGATGTGACTTTAAGGTGTTACTACTTAGGTATAAAATACAACACGGTTTACCTCCATCTTATCTTGCTGATTGTATTGTACCATATGTCCCGGCAAGAAATCTGCCTTCTAAGAACTCCGGTTTATTAGTGATTTGCAAATGATTTGCAAATCATTGTATTCCGTTTATATTTACACTACCGTTCAAAAGTTTGGGGTCACCCAAAGAATTTTGTGGAATAGCCTTCATTTCTAAGAACAAGAATAGACTGTCGAGTTTCAGATGAAAGTTCTCTTTTTCTGGCCATTTTGAGCGTTTAATTGACCCCACAAATGTGATGCTCCACAAACTCAATCTGCTCAAAGGAAGGTCAGTTTTGTAGCTTCTGTAACGAGCTAAAGTGTTTTCAGATGTGTGAACATGATTGCACAAGGGTTTTCTAATCATCAATTAGCCTTCTGAGCCAATGAGCAAACACATTGTACCATTAGAACACTGGAGTGATAGTTGCTGGAAATGGGCCTCTATACACCTATGTAGATATTGCACCAAAAAGCAGACATTTGCAGCTAGAATAGTCATTTACCACATTAGCAATGTATAGAGTGTATTTCTTTCAAGTTAAGACTAGTTTAAAGTTATCTTCGTTGAAAAGTACAGTGCTTTTCCTTAAAAAATAAGGACATTTCAATGTGACCCCAAACTTTTGAACGGTAGTGTACGTCTAACACAATTTCCCAACTCATATGGAAACGGGGTTTGTAAACGGAATACAATGATTTGCAAATGATTTTCAACCCATATTCAGTTGAATATGCTACAAAGACAACACATTTGATGTTCAAACTGATAAACTTTTTTTTTTGTGCAAATGACCATTAACTTTATAATTTGATGGCAGCAACACGTGCCAAAGAAGTTGGGAAAGGTGGCAAAAAATACTGATAAAGTTGAGGAATGCTCATCAAACACTTATTTGGAACATCGCACAGGTGAACAGGCTAATTGGGAACAGGTGGGTGCCATGATTGGGTATAAAAGTAGATTCCATGAAATGCTCAGTCATTCACAAACAAGGACGGGGCGAGGGTCACCACTTTGTCAACAAATGCGTGAGCAAATTGTTGAACAGTTTAAGAAAAACCTTTCTCAAGCAGCTATTGCAAGGAATTTAGGGATTTCACCATCTACGCTCCGTAATATCATCAAAGGGTTCAGAGAATGTGGAGAAATCACTGCACGTAAGCAGCTAAGCCCGTGACCTTCCATCCCTCAGGCTGTACTGCATCAACAAGCCACATCAGTGTGTAAAGGATATCACCACATGGGCTCAGGAACACTTCAGAAACCCACTGTCAGTAACTACAGTTGGTCGCTACATCTGTAAGTGCAAGTTAAAACTCTCCTATGCAAGGCGAAAACCGTTTATCAACAACACCCAGAAACGCCGTCGGCTTCGCTGGGCCTGAGCTCATCTAGGATGGACTGATACAAAGTGGAAAAGTGTTCTGTGGTCTGACGAGTCCACATTTCAAATTGTTTTTGGAAACTGTGGACGTCGTGTCCTCCGGACCAAAGAGGAAAAGAACCATCCGGATTGTTATAGGCGCAAAGTGTAAAAGCCAGCATGTGTGATGGTATGGGGGTGTATTAGTGCCCAAGACATGGGTAACTTACACATCTGTGAAGGCGCCATTAATGCTGAAAGGTACATACAGCTTTTGGAGCAACATATGTTGCCATCCAAGCAACGTTACCATGGACGCCCCTGCTTATTTCAGCAAGACAATGCCAAGCCACGTGTTACATCAACGTGGCTTCATAGTAAAAGAGTGCGGGTACTAGACTGGCTTGCCTGTAGTCCAGACATTGAAAATGTGTGAAGCCTAAAATAGCAGAAGGGAGACGGTTGAACAACTTAAGCTGTACATCAAGCAAGAATGGGAAAGAATTCCACTTCAAAAATGTGTCTCCTCAGTTCCCAAACCTTTACTGAGTGTTGTTAAAAGGAAAGGCCATGTAACACAGTGGTGAACATGCCCTTTCCCAACTACTTTGGCACGTGTTGCAGCCATGAAATTCTAACTTAATTATTATTTGCAACAAAAAAAAATAAAGTTTATGAGTTTGAACATCAAATATGTTGTCTTTGTAGTGCATTCAACTGAATATGGCTTGAAAAGGATTTGCAAATCATTGTATTCCAATTATATTTACATCTAACACAATTTCCCAACTCATATGGAAACGGGTATTATTATTGTTATTATTATATATTTGGTCACTGCATGACTGCAAGCTAATCCATGCTAACATGCTATTTAGGCTAGCTGTATGTACATATTACATCATTATGCCTCGTCTGTAGCTATATTTGAGCTCATTTAATTTCCTTGACTTACTGTATGTCCTCTGTGTGTTTCATTTATATTTGCATGTCTCATGACACATTCTCTGCAGTACTGGCTGCATTTGTCCTACAGCAAAATAAGAAAATAGCATGAAAAAAAGGGAGGTGGCACCAGAAAAGCTGGTGTGAGCCAGCGGACGCACTATATTATCACCTGTACCACCGCCTCATCCATTACCAGCCCAGTTGACATGCTGGTATTAAGGCAACCGTGCATTCCCACGCATCAGTCCGGACCGTGAGCTATGGCCGCAGAGTGACAAGGAGGGGCCTGAAAAAAATGGCGCCGCTTTTGCGGCCGCACAAATGACGTTTGACCACGATAACTCACCAGCCCGACACTTCATTTCCAAGACGTGAGCTACGGCCGAGCGGTCAATAGCTACCATATCATCCTCTTTATTTGTGGCCCCCGCTTTGGGTTGGCGGGAGCATCGAATAAATACCCCGGTCAAAAATAGTGGCCGGTTCTTTCTGAACGGCGACCTGTTTCTGATAACGGAACGCTTCCGGAAGCAGGTGGTCGGCCAAAGGGCGTCCGGTACCGTCGTGACTCGGGTGTATGGGAAAGTAATAATAATCAAATGGATTGATTAGTGATCCATCATGACGGCGATCGCTCGCTCGGAGGCACTCGCTCGCCAATAAAAGACAAAATGGCTATGAATACATTTGAGGAATCTTTGTGGAGTAATAGTATAATTTGTCACTGCTGACACTACGTCTGATTGGTCCCGATATTTCAGCCAGCTGGACTTGTCTGAGGCGTGTGTGTGTGTGTGTGTGTGTGTGTGTGTGTGTGTGTGTGTGTGTGTGTGTGTGTGTGTGTGTGTGTGTGTGTGTGTGTGTGTGTGTGTGTTTGTCAAGTGGTGCTTGAAACGTGCAATAAGGCAGTCAGAGGAACACTTCCTGGGTGACAGCAGCTTTATCGCGCCACGCCTCATAAAGTCCCATCATAGCAGCTATTATCAAAGGGCTGTTTAGCACTCTGAAGACACCATTCTGACACCCATTGAGCTTTTTACTCGTTTATGTCGATGTCCCTCGGACTGCCCGACCGACGTCGACATAAGCGGTTGTCCACATAACCAGAATGGAAACTATTGCCTACTTGTGACTTCTGCAGGGGACACGAGGAGCAGGTCTGGGCGACATGGGGCGGTCTTCCTTCCGTCTGCAGGGAGTTTCTGGGCCCCTCGGGGCATGGCGTCCCGTCTCCTGCTGGTTCAGGGGCTGGTTGTCTCCTGCTTCTCCCGTGCCTTGTCCTAGGCCGGGCACTGTTCCCGCACATACTAAATCTCAGCTTTTTTCCTCAACAAAGGCGGTCAACCGTGTATGTCGACGTCGACTTAACTAGGCACTTTTTAGTAATAAGAAGAACATGGTGACTGGATTTGAATTCTGGTTCACAAGGGTATTTATCGAGCAGCTTTCGTACGCAAGACAATTCGAAATCCTTTACAGAAAATTAAAAGGCAAAATTTAAAACAATCATAGTTTGAATTCAAACAAAATATCCAATTAAATCATCATAAAAACTATAATAAATCAAATTCAAATCAAATAGTGTGTATAAAATACTTTCAGTTGTCATATGCACAATTAAATAAAAGTGTTTTCAGGCTGGATTTGAACATTGCCAATTATGAGGCCTGTCTCACATCTTGAGGAAGACTAGCCCAGCACTGGACTGATATGGTCATATTTCCTGGTTCTAGTCGGGACTCGAGCAGCAGCATTTTGGGATGGGGACCGACTTTAAGTGTGTTCCGCTGAATATGAAAAACAAATCCAGTCCTGTCCTCTGCCGCATGACTCAAGTGGTACAAGTGGCAGTGAAACAAGTTTTGGCAACAAATAAATACAAATAATGAAAAAATATGATCATTTTGGTGGATTTTTTAATGCCAAATTTTCATATTTTTGTACTCTTTCATTGTTTTTTTTTATGTCCGCTTCTCTTTTTTATGATTTTTTTTTTTCTTCCGCTTTCGCTTTTTTTACAGTACCAAAATAATGGCAGTGTTTTAGCATGAAGGGCGGGTGCCTGTGGGCGGGGCTTATAACAAGTTTACCCGGAAGCAGTTTTACTGGACTGTAAAAACATATTCTGCACACAACTTCATGACGTCACGACTATTGTCGGCAAATATAATTGACGACGACAAATGTCGACTAATCGTTGCAGCCCTGTTTGAAACCAAAATACCGTGGTATCTACAAAACCGTCGCACCCCTACTGAGCACTGGACTAATATGGTCATATTTCATGGTTCTAGTCGGGACTCGAGCAGCACCATTTTGGGAAGGGGACCGACTTTAAGTGTGTTCCGCTGAATATGAAAAACAAATCCAGTCCTGTCCTCTGCCGCATGACTCAAGTGGTACAAGTGGCAGTGAAACAAGTTTTGGCAACAAATAAATACAAATAATGAAAAAATATGATCATTTTGGTGGATGTTTTCGATGCCAAATTTTCATATTTTTGTACACTTTCATTGATTTTTTTTTATGTTCGCTTGTCTTTTTTATGATTTTTTTTTCCTTCCGCTTTCGCTTCTTTTTTTACAGTTATCAAAATAATGGCAGTGTTTTAGCATGAAGGGCGGGTGCCTGTGGGCGGGGCTTATAACAAGTTTACCCGGAAGCAGTTTTACTGGACTGTAAAAACATATTCTGCACACAACTTCATGACGTCACGACTATTGTCGGCAAATATAATTGACGACGACAAATGTCGACTACCGTATTTTTCGGAGTATAAGTCGCTCCGGAGTACAAGTCGCACCGACCAAAAATGCATAATAAAGAAGGGAAAAAACATATATAAGTCGCATTTTTGGGGGGAATTGTATTTGATAAAAGCCAACAGCAAGAATAGACATTTGAAAGGCAATTTAAAATGTCTAAAGAATAGTGAACAACAGGCTGAATAAGTGTACGTTATATGAGGCATAAATAACCAACTGGTATGTTAACGTAACATATTATGGTAAGAGTCATTCAAATAACTATAACATATAGAACATGCTATACGTTTACCAAACAATCTGTCACTCCTAATCGCTAAATCCCACGAAATATTATACGTCTAGTCCAGGGGTCGGCAACCCGCGGCTCTAGAGGCGCATCTTTAGCGCCGCCCTAGTGGCTCTCTGGAGCTTTTTCATAAATGTATGAAAAATTGAAAAAGATGAGGGGAAAAATATATATTTTTTGTTTTAATATGGTTTCTGTAGGAGGACAAACATGACACAAACCTCCCTAATTGTTATAAAGCACACTGTTTATATTAAACACGCTTCACTGATTCGAGTATTTGGCGAGCGCCGTTTTGTCCTACTAATTTTGGTGGTCCTTGAACTCACCTTAGTTTGTTTACATGTATAACTTTCTCCGACTTTCTAGGACGTGTTTTATGCCACTTTTTTTTCTGTCTCATTTTGTCCGCTAAACTTTTAAGGTTGTGCATGCATGCACAAAGGTGAGTTTTGTTGATGTTATTGACTTGTGTGGAGTGCTAATCAGACATATTTGGTCACTGCATGACTGCAAGCTAATCGATGCTAACATGCTATTTAGGCTATCTATATGTACATATTGCATCATTATGTTTATAATAAACATGCTTCACTGATTCGAGTATTTGGCGAGCGCCGTTTTGTCCTACTAATTTTGGTGGTCCTTGAACTCACCTTAGTTTGTTTACAAGTATAACTTTCTCCGACTTTCTAGGACGTGTTTTATGCCACTTTTTTTTCTGTCTCATTTTGTCCGCTAAACTTTTAAGGTTGTGTATGCATGCACAAAGGTGAGTTTTGTTGATGTTATTGACTTGTGTGTAGTGCTAATCAGACATATTTGGTCACTGCATGACTGCAAGCTAATCGATGCTAACATGCTATTTAGGCTATCTATATGTACATATTGCATCATTATGCCTCATTTGTAGCTATATTTGAGCTCATTTAGTTTCCTTTAAGTCATCTTAATTCAATTTATATCTCATGACACACTATCTGTATGTAATATGGATTTTAACTTTTTGCAGCTCCAGACAGATTTGTTTTTGTGTTTTTGGTCCAATATGGCTCTTTCAACATTTTGGGTTGCCGACCCCTGGTCTAGTCTCTTACGTGAATGAGATAAATAATATTATTTGATATTTTACGCTAATGTGTTGATCATTTCACACATAAGTCGCTCCTGAGTATAAGTCGCACCGACCGAAAATGCATAATAAAGAAGGGAAAAAACATACATAAGTCGCACTGAGTATAAGTCGCACTTTTTGGGGAAATGTATTTGATAAAAGCCAACGCCAAGAATAGACATTTGAAAGGCAATTTAAAATAAATAAACAGGCTGAATAAGTGTACGTTATATGAGGCATAAATAACCAACTGGTATGTTAACGTAACATATTATGGTAAGAGTCATTCAAATAACTATAACATATAACAACATGCTATACGTTTACCAAACAATCTGTCACTCCTAATCGCTAAATCCCATGAAATCTTATACGTCTAGTCTCTTACGTGAATGAGATAAGGAAGTCCGAAAAATACGGTAACCGTTGCAGCTAGGGATGTCCGATAATGGCTTTTTGCCGATATCCGATATTCCGATATTGTCCAACTCTGTAATTACCGATACCGATATCAACAGATATATGCAGTCGTGGAATTAACACATTATTATGCCTAATTTGGACAACCAGGTATGGTGAAGATAAGGTACTTTTTTTTTTTAAATAATAAAATAAGACAACTAAATTAAAAACATTTTCAGATCAGATCAGAGCTTTATTTGTCCATTCTTAACATGTACAAGACACATAAGAACTGAAATTACATTTTCGGCACAATCCCGCTAAGAGCAGACATACGTTACAGGGAGACAAGACGGGACCGCCAACGGATCAGCCACTTAGGGCGCTCCTTAAAAAGGTGGGAAAATGGTGACATTGGGGAAGGGGGGGAAGAGTAAAAAAAAATATCAGTCTGAGGCTGGACCCTCAGGAATGGTCCAGACTGAGTCCGAGGAAAAAAACCTCACATAGCATGGCACACATAAACATGGTACATGTAATCACAACAACTCGCAACAGAGTCATCCAACAGGACTTTGGAGGCCGGCAGCTGCTGTTGAGCGCTACTCAGCCCCCACAACCCCGGAGGAATTAAGCAGTGGTGAAGGCGTTGATTTGGGGAGGGGTGTGTGCGTGCATGTATGCCCAATTAACTTGGGTGAGATGTTGGAATTGTCTTTATGGGCCGAGGCCGGCCCCAAGAGTTCAAGAGTTCAAGAGTCCGACCCAGGTGATTTTGAAAAAAGGGAAAGGTCAAAAGCGTCCATCTTTGAGGAGTCCTCAGGGGAGTGTTTTCAAACAGCCTGTTCCTCAAGGCCATTCGAGGGAGTCAAATCGTAGATTAAGATGTTGTTTTTTCTTCGAGCAGTCAAAACAATGACATTCCTGCTCTGTATGCTGGCTCTGACAATTCCAATTTATTCTTTCTCTAACTTCATCAAGATGGAATCTACCTTGCGATTCAAATCAGCAATCGCTCCAGTCTGTGATCTTGAATAAAAAAGAAAGTAAAACAATATAAAAACAGTTACATAGAAACTAGTAATGAATGAAAATGAGTAAAATGAAGTGTTAAAGGTTAGTACTATTAGTGGAGCAGCAGCACGCACAATCATGTGTGCTTACGGACTGTATCCCTTGCAGACTGTATTGATATATATTGATATATAATGTAGGAACCAGAATATTGATAACAGAAAGAAATGGGGGGAGGGAGGTTTTTTGGGTTGGTGCACTAATTGTAAGTGTATCTTGTGTTTTTTATGTTGATTTAATAAAAATAAAAAAAATAAAAAAATTTAAAAAAAACCCGATACAGATAATAAAAAAACTGATACCGATAATTTCCGATATTACATTTTAACGCATTTATCGGCCGATAATATCGGCAGGCCGATATTATCGGACATCCCTAGTTGCAGCCCTGTTTGAAACCGAAATACCGTGGTATCTACAAAACCGTTGCACCCCTACTGAGCACTGGTCAAATTCTCTGGTTCTAGTCGGGACTCGAGCAGCAGCATTTTGGATGGGACCGACTTTTCGTGTGTTCCGCCGAATATGAAAAACAAATCCAGTCCTGTCCTCTGCCGCATGACTCAAGTGGTTCCTATCCCCCGCCTTAAGGAAGAGCCAGCTGCGGTCAAACTAAGGTCCATAAAATGTCCGTCTGTCCATTGAGACGCCACAGCCATCAAATGATAAAAGTTTGTCTTTGGCGGGACGGGAGATACAATTCAGCTGCGAGACGTTCAGGAAATTAATCAAGGAAATTGGGTTTTTGGTGCGCCTGTATCGCATCTAATCTGTCCCTTTTGTCCAGGCGGAGCAGGCTGCGAGCCTCGCCAATCAAGAGGGACACGCCGGCTCCATGAAAAGCCACTTGTGCCCTGCATAATTGTGGCGGGCGGGCCCCGAGTTAAATGGGAGGTGGAGGTGGACGCAGAGGGGGCAGTGTTGTTTGCCCATGTAAAGTGTGATCCAGATAATAGCCTCCTCATCAAAGGCGGCAATTACATTGATGACAAAGCAGCGAGGCGCGCCTGCGAGGAAATTAAGTGGTGAGAGGAAAGAAAAGCTTAATATATACCTCCTTTATGCTAACACTCTCCACCGCGCCTCTCAGCTCTTTTCCAGAACGCTCCACGTGGAGTCCCAGGAAGAGACGATCTTCGCCCCTCCGAGAGGCCGCCGTCCGTGGTTACTATGGCTGCACGCCCCTGGGATTAAAAAGATTCGTTCTTCTTTTTTTTTAACACAATCGTCCCCAAACAAACGACGCCACGTCTTGTACTCTGAATTAAATTCCAATTTTTTTGCAAAGCCGAGGAGGCGGCGGTCAAAGGCCGCCGTGGTGCGGCGTGAAGACGCACGAGGAACCTTTTGATTGAGGCCACTCCCGCGGCGGGACAGGTGTCGCCGGGCCAGCACGCGCCGGCTTTCATTTGGAGTCGCGCCTCGTGGAAAATGTCAAGTTGGAGAGTCATCGGACGACTTCAAGTTGTGGAATAGCTTGTTTGATTTAGTGGAGTGGAAGTCATTCCCAATCACAACATTGCCGAGGTCTCTGTGCAAGTGTCGGGATTCATTTTCGTGACTACAATACCGTATTTCCCCACCATAGGGCGCACCGCCGATGAATGGTCTATTTATCATCTTTTCTCATACACTATATTGACAAAAGTATTTGGCCACCAGCCTCGACTCACATATGAACTTGAAGTGCCATCCCAGTCCTAACCCATAGGGTAGCATTTAAGGCCCATCTTACAATTCATTTGTATACTCTAGCCTTTAATTAGACCCCCTTTTAGACCAGTTGATCTGCCGTTTCTTTTCTGCTCTGGGAACAGATTCGGGGACCACAGCTGTCCAAAGTCGGGACCCAGGGTGGACCACTCATATGTGCATCATTTGATGACATCTCTGTGCTGTTGACCTGTCTCCACTCAAGATGATCTCCTGTTGGCCCCACTATGGACTGGACTCTCACTATTATGTTGGATCCACTATGGACTGGACTCTCACTATTATGTTGGATCCACTATGGACTGGACTCTCACTATTATGTTGGATCCACTATGGACTGGACTCTCACTATTATGTTGGATCCACTATGGACTGGACTCTCACTATTATGTTGGATCCACTATGGACTGGACTCTCACTATTATGTTGGATCCACTATGGACTGGACTCTCACACTATTATGTTAGATCCACTATGGACTGGACTCTCACACTATTATGTTAGATCCACTATGGACTGGACTCTCACACTATTATGTTAGATCCACTATGGACTGGACTCTCACACTATTATGTTAGATCCACTATGGACTGGACTCTCACTATTATGTTAGATCCACTATGGACTGGACTCTCACACTATTATGTTAGATCCACTATGGACTGGACTCTCACTATTATGTTAGATCCACTATGGACTGGACTCTCACACTATTATGTTAGATCCACTATGGACTGGACTCTCACACTATTATGTTAGATCCACTATGGACTGGACTCTCACTATTATGTTAGATCCACTATGGACTGGACTCTCAGTATTATGTTAGATCCACTATGGACTGGACTCTCACACTATTATGTTAGATCCACTATGGACTGGACTCTCACTATTATGTTAGATCCACTATGGACTGGACTCTCACACTATTATGTTAGATCCACTATGGACTGGACTCTCACACTATTATGTTAGATCCACTATGGACTGGACTCTCACTATTATGTTAGATCCACTATGGACTGGACTCTCACACTATTATGTTAGATCCACTATGGACTGGACTCTCACTATTATGTTAGATCCACTATGGACTGGACTCTCACACTATTATGTTAGATCCACTATGGACTGGACTCTCACTATTATGTTAGATCCACTATGGACTGGACTCTCACACTATTATGTTAGATCCACTATGGACTGGACTCTCACTATTATGTTAGATCCACTATAGACTGGACTCTCACACTATTATGTTAGATCCACTATGGACTGGACTCTCACACTATTATGTTAGATCCACTATGGACTGGACTCTCACACTATTATGTTAGATCCACTATGGACTGGACTCTCACTATTATGTTAGATCCACTATGGACTGGACTCTCACACTATTATGTTAGATCCACTATGGACTGGACTCTCACACTATTATGTTAGATCCACTATGGACTGGACTCTCACTATTATGTTAGATCCACTATGGACTGGACTCTCACACTATTATGTTAGATCCACTATGGACTGGACTCTCACTATTATGTTAGATCCACTATGGACTGGACTCTCACACTATTATGTTAGATCCACTATGGACTGGACTCTCACACTATTATGTTAGATCCACTATGGACTGGACTCTCACTATTATGTTAGATCCACTATGGACTGGACTCTCAGTATTATGTTAGATCCACTATGGACTGGACTCTCACAATATTATGTTAGATCCACTATGGACTGGACTCTCACTATTATGTTAGATCCACTATGGACTGGACTCTCACACTATTATGTTAGATCCACTATGGACTGGACTCTCACTATTATGTTAGATCCACTATGGACTGGACACTCACTATTATGTTAGATCCACTATGGACTGGACTCTCACACTATTATGTTAGATCCACTATGGACTGGACTCTCACTATTATGTTAGATCCACTATGGACTGGACTCTCACACTATTATGTTAGATCCACTATGGACTGGACTCTCACTATTATGTTGGATCCACTATGGACTGGACTCTCACTATTATGTTAGATCCACTATGGACTGGACCCTCACACTATTATGTTAGATCCACTATGGACTGGACTCTCACTATTATGTTAGATCCACTATGGACTGGACTCTCACACTATTATGTTAGATCCACTATGGACTGGACTCACACTATTATGTTAGATCCACTATGACTGGACTCTCACTATTATGTTAGATCCACTATGGACTGGACTCTCACTATTATGTTAGATCCACTATGGACTGGACTCTCACACTATTATGTTAGATCCACTATGGACTGGACTCACACTATTATGTTAGATCCACTATGACTGGACTCTCACTATTATGTTAGATCCACTATGGACTGGACTCTCACACTATTATGTTAGATCCACTATGGACTGGACTCTCACTATTATGTTAGATCCACTATGGACTGGACTCTCACACTATTATGTTAGATCCACTATGGACTGGACTCTCACTATTATGTTAGATCCACTATGGACTGGACTCTCACACTATTATGTTAGATCCACTATGGACTGGACTCTCACACTATTATGTTAGATCCACTATGGACTGGACTCTCACACTATTATGTTGGATCCACTATGGACTGGACTCTCACTATTATGTTAGATCCACTATGGACTGGACTCTCACACTATTATGTTAGATCCACTATGGACTGGACTCTCACACAATTATGTTGGATCCACTATGGACTGGACTCTCACACTATTATGTTAAATCCACTATGGACTGGACTCTCACTATTATGTTAGATCCACTATGGACTGGACTCTCACACTATTATGTTAGATCCACTATGGACTGGACTCTCACTATTATGTTGGATCCACTATGGACTAGACTCTCACTATTATGTTAGATCCACTATGGACTGGACTCTCACACTATTATGTTAGATCCACTATGGACTGGACTCTCACTATTATGTTAGATCCACTATGGACTGGACTCTCACACTATTATGTTAGATCCACTATGGACTGGACTCTCACTATTATGTTAGATCCACTATGGACTGGACTCTCACACTATTATGTTGGATCCACTATGGACTGGACTCTCACACTATTATGTTAGATCCACTATGGACTGGACTCTCACTATTATGTTAGATCCACTATGGACTGGACTCTCACACTATTATGTTAGATCCACTATGGACTGGACTCTCACACTATTATGTTAGATCCACTATGGACTGGACTCTCACACAATTATGTTGGATCCACTATGGACTGGACTCTCACACTATTATGTTAAATCCACTATGGACTGGACTCTCACTATTATGTTAGATCCACTATGGACTGGACTCTCACACTATTATGTTAGATCCACTATGGACTGGACTCTCACTATTATGTTAGATCCACTATGGACTAGACTCTCACTATTATGTTAGATCCACTATGGACTGGACTCTCACACTATTATGTTAGATCCACTATGGACTGGACTCTCACACTATTATGTTAGATCCACTATGGACTGGACTCTCACACTATTATGTTAAATCCACTATGGACTGGACTCTCACTATTATGTTAGATCCACTATGGACTGGACTCTCACACTATTATGTTAGATCCACTATGGACTGGACTCTCACACTATTATGTTAGATCCACTATGGACTGGACTCTTCACTATTATGTTTGATATAAAACCAGGTATTCTTACCCTGTTTGACCTCGGGGCCCAACCTTTTCCACTACAGAGGGGCCTGGGGCCCGCTCACATATTAACACTGGCTTGAATGAGTCATCTTACTCTTGATTTTGACAAGGTAAACCTTATTAAATGATATCAAACCACGTGTTGGTCACAAAGCATATTGTCAATAAATACTAATCAAATATACTGCAAAAGAAGGGACTGAAAAAATGTATTTAAATACAATGACACAATGACAATAAATACATTCTCAGTAAATGAGTAATAAATAATATATATTTTTCTTAAATAAACGGTCAATAGAATTCAAGTGCAAATGAAAACACAGCTTCCCCACTTTAGTCGTAATTTCTGCGCTTAAGAAACGTCTCTGACTTTATCTCCAGACTTCTTCTGTTTTTTTATTTTGTCATTACTGCCACAAGTGGTGGAAAAGTGTATTACAACTGAGTATCGCTGCGGCCAGTGTCGACCACAGCTGAGAAACGCATATTTTTTGGCGGCCCAGTGGGCCCCGGCCTTATGGTTAAGAAACACTGTATTAAATCACACTTAGTAGAAGGACAATTATAAATAGGAAATATTGAAACTTTTTACTATTCAGTTCAGTTCAGTTTGTTTATTTCGAACATGCACTTTAATAGTAGTGTTTATTATTATTATTGTATCGCGCCTACCCCTAAAAGGCATGCTATTATTAATAATGTAAATATGATGAATAAATAAATAGCTACAAAAAATATGGTTAAGAAACACTGTATTAAATCAGACTTGCGAGGAGGAAAATTATAAATAAGAATTTTTTATTTTTTTTTACAGTAATAGTAGTGTTTATTATTATTGTATCGTTCCTACCCGTGAAAGGTATACTATTATTTAAAAAAAAAAAAAAAAAAAATTGGTATACTATTATTAAAAATGTAAATATAATAAATAAATTAATAGCTACAAAAAATATGATTAAGAAACACTGTATTATATCAGACTTACTAAAAGGAAAATTATAAATAAGAAATATCAAACTTTTTACTGTAGTAGTGGTGTTTATTATTATTGTATCGCTCCTACCCCTGAAAGGCATACTGTTATTAATAATTTAACTATAATAAATAAATAATTACAAAAAAATATGGTTAAGAAACACTATTAAATCAGACTTACGAGGAGGAAAATTATAAATAAGATTTTTTTATTTTTTTTTTACAGTAGTAGTAGTGTTTATTATTATTGTATCACTTCTACCCTTAAAAGGTATTAATACTATTATTAATAATGTAAATACATAAATAGCTAAAAAAAAAAAAGGTTTAGAAACATTTTTACAGTAGTAGTAGTGTTTATTATTATTATATCGCTCCTACCCGTGAAAGGTATACTATTATTTGTTTTATTTATTGTTTTATTTTTTAGGTATACTAATATTAATAATGTAAATATAATAAATAAATTATTAGCTACAAAAATATGATTAAGAAACATTGTAGTATATCAGACTTACTAGAAGGAAAATTATAAATAAGAAATATCAAACTTTTTACTGTAGTAGTGGTGTTTATTTTTATTGTATCGCTCCTACCCCTGAAAGGCATACTATTATTAATAATTTAAGTATAATAAATAAATAGCTACAAAAACATATGATTAAGAAACACTGTATTAAATCAGACTTACAAGGAGGAAAATTATAAATAAGAAATATAATTTTTTTTACAGTAGTAGTAGTGTTTATTATTATTGTATTGCTCCTACCCGTGAAAGGTATACTATTATTAATAATGTAAATATAATGAATAAATAAATAGCTACAAAAAATTTGATTAAAAAACATTGTATTAAATCAGACTTACTAGAAGGAAAATTATAAATAAGAAATATAAATGTTTTTACAGTAGTAGTAGTGTTTATTATTATTGTATCGCTCCTACCCCTAAAAAGTATACTATTATTAATAATGTAAATACATAAATAGCTAAAAGAAATATGGTTAAGAAACATTTTTACAGTAGTAGTAGTTTTTATTATTATTGTATCGCTCCTACCCGTCAAAGGTATGCTATTATTAATAATGTAAATATAATAAATTAATTAATAGCTACAAAAAATATGATTAAGACACATTGTATTAAATCAGACTTACTAGAAGGAAAATCATAAATAAGAAATATCTAACTCTTTACTGTAGTAATGATGTTTATTATTATTGTATCGCTCCTACCCCTGAAAGGCATACTATTATTAATAATGTTAATATAATAAATAAATAAATAAATAAATAAATAGCAACACAAAATATGGTTAAGAAACACTGTATTAAATTATAAATAAGAGATATTAAATTGTTTTATAGTAGTAGAAGTGTTTATTATTATTGTATTTACCCACCTTTAAAAGGCATACTATTATTAATAATGTAAATATAATAAATAAATAAATAGCAACACAAAATATGGTTAAGAAACACTGTATTAAATTAGAAATAAGAGATATTAAATAGTTTTTTAGTAGTAGAAGTGTTTATTATTATTGTATTTACCCACCTTTAAAAGGCATACTATTAATATTGATAATGTAAATATAACATAATATAATTTCCTACAAAAAATGGAACCATTAAAAATGTAAATAATCAGATATAAAAAGATACAAATACTTTATAATAATCCAATATTAGACATTCAAATGAATAATAATAGAAAATGACATTTTAATCATTTCAATGGGAAACATTTAAATACAAATAATATAGAGTGGGTATAAATTACAGTAGTAGTTTTAAGTAGTAGTAATCTGTCACTAAAAATTATAAAGAAAAGAAGAAAAACTAACATTCACACTCAAATGTAATATTATTTCAAATGTATGTGTTCTTTTTTACAATATTATAAAATGTGCAAATAAAGATATACTCCAGGTGTGTCCAAAGTGTGGCCCGAAGCTATTTAACGGCACAATCTTAAAAAAACCTTTGAATGGAGTCAAAGAGAAAACAGGTATAATGTATTGAGAAATGTTTTTTTATGTTGACGCTAATAACACAAAGCTTACATGCAGGCTGGTTTTTGCTTTATTTAAAAAAAAAAGATGTACAAATATTGTACTGGTCTTGCAAAATACTCCCAGCACTCTTTGATTTTTCAGTGTGGGGCCCTCAGGTTTGGACACCAAACTCCCAATAAACGTGCACACCACTAAGACTGCTGTTCCTCACGCAGTTGAGTAAATAAACATTTGAATGACAAATACCGTGATATATACGTTATGCCCGTCTGCACATCATCTCTATGTTGAGCCAAATTAGCGCAAGGAGAAGCGCCCGCTCTGTGCCTTGCTGCTAACAAATCATTTTGTCTGCGAGTAAATTATTCAACAGGATCCAGGCCCAGTAGAAAGCTGTGCATAATTAAAGTGCGATAAAATAAAAGAAGTGTGGACAGGCTGTTAGAAGGAGGTGTAATTGGCTGCTGCTGACATGTCTTCTGCTCTAGTAAATGTCCTATGCTTGGGGACTAGCTAACATAAATATGCATAGTAATGATCTCTGGCCTATTATTGATCATAATTGATCAAGCTTTTTGGGGGGTCATGTGGAATTTAAGAGTGGCCCTATTATTGAGGCATGTGCACCACCTTGTGTACGCATGTGGTAACTGCATGTAGAGAAGCCTACCCTTTCAAAATGTTCAACTAAGAGCCAGATCACTGTTTGATTATTTGTCCCTACACTATTATGTTAGATCCACTATGGACTGGACTCTCACACTATTATGTTAGATCCACTATGGACTGGACTCTCACACTATTATGTTAGATCCATTATGGACTGGACTCTCACACTATTATGTTAGATCCACTATGGACTGAACTCTCACAATATTATGTTAGATCCACTATGGACTGGACTCTCACACTATTATGTTAGATCCACTATGGACTGGACTCTCACACTATTATGTTAGATCCATTATGGACTGGACTCTCACACTATTATGTTAGATCCACTATGGACTGAACTCTCACAATATTATGTTAGATCCACTATGGACTGGACTCTCACACTATTATGTTAGATCCACTATGGACTGAACTCTCACAATATTATGTTGGATCCACTATGGACTGGACTCTCACACTATTATGTTAGATCCACTATGGACTGGACTCTCTCACTATTATGTTAGATCCACTATGGACTGGACTCTCACACTATTATGTTAGATCCACTATGGACTGGACTCTCACTATTATGTTAGATCCACTATGGACTGGACTCCCACTATTATGTTAGATCCACTATGGACTGGACTCTCACTATTATGTTAGATCCACTATGGACTGGACTCTCACAATATTATGTTAGATCCACTATGGACTGGACTCTCTCACTATTATGTTAGATCCACTATGGACTGGACTCTCACTATTATGTTAGATCCACTATGGACTGGACTCTCTCACTATTATGTTAGATCCACTATGGACTGGACTCTCACTATTATGTTAGATCCACTATGGACTGGACTCTCACAATATTATGTTAGATCCACTATGGACTGGACTCTCACTATTATGTTAGATCCACTATGGACTGGACTCTCTCACTATTATGTTAGATCCACTATGGACTGGACTCTCACTATTATGTTAGATCCACTATGGACTGGACTCTCACAATATTATGTTAGATCCACTATGGACTGGACTCTCACTATTATGTTAGATCCACTATGGACTGGACTCACACTATTATGTTAGATCCACTATGGACTGGACTCTCGCTATTATGTTAGATCCACTATGGACTGGACTCTCTCACTATTATGTTAGATCCACTATGGACTGGACTCTCACTATTATGTTAGATCCACTATGGACTGGACTCTCTCACTATTATGTTAGATCCACTATGGACTGGGCTCTCATTATTATGTTAGATCCACTATGGACTGGACTCTCACAATATTATGTTAGATCCACTATGGACTGGACTCTCACACTATTATGTTAGAACCACTATGGACTGGACTCTCACTATTATGTTAGATCCACTATGGACTGGACTCACACTATTATGTTAGATCCACTATGGACTGGACTCTCACTATTATGTTAGATCCACTATGGACTGGACTCTCTCACTATTATGTTAGATCCACTATGGACTGGACTCTCACTATTATGTTAGATCCACTATGGACTGGACTCTCTCACTATTATGTTAGATCCACTATGGACTGGACTCTCACTATTATGTTAGATCCACTATGGACTGGACTCTCACACTATTATGTTAGATCCACTATGGACTGGACTCTCACTATTATGTTAGATCCACTATGGACTGGACTCTCACAATATTATGTTAGATCCACTATGGACTGGACTCTCACACTATCATGTTAGATCCACTATGGACTGGACTCTCACACTATTATGTTAGATCCACTATGGACTGGACTCTCACACTATCATGTTAGATGCACTATGGACTGGACTCTCACACTATTATGTTAGAACCACTATGGACTGGACTCTCACTATTATGTTAGATCCACTATGGACTGGACTCACACTATTATGTTAGATCCACTATGGACTGGACTCTCACTATTATGTTAGATCCACTATGGACTGGACTCTCACTATTATGTTAGATCCACTATGGACTGGACTCTCACTATTATGTTAGATCCACTAAGGACTGGACTCACACTATTATGTTAGATCCACTATGGACTGGACTCACACTATTATGTTAGATCCACTATGGACTGGACTCCCACTATTATGTTAGATCCACTATGGACTGGACTCCCACTATTATGTTAGATCCACTATGGACTGGACTCTCCTGAAGAAGAATGGGGGAGTATGTAAGATATTGTGGAGATGATGCATGATCAATGCCCACAAAGTGACTGGTGTTACAGTGACATGTTTACATTACTGATGTGGTTGTAAATGCAGTAAAGAGATACAGTGGCCCTCGCTCAACGTGGCCATTTATTATCTTCTCCTCTGGTGGTTTTCCTTCAACTTTGACATTAATAGAGCAACGTGATCTTTGCCGAGCACTAAATTATTGACCGCGATGAAACATGAATGAGTCGGCGTACTTCATTTCCATCCATCCATCCATTTTCTACCGCTTATTCCCTTCGGAGTGGCGGGGGGCGCTGGAGCCTATCTCAGCTACAATCGGGCCACTCGCACGTAACTACACGCCATGCAACTTAAAGTGTCTCATGTTGTCAGGGAAGTACATGGATCCGTTTGCTAATTAGTGGTTCAAATGGTGTGTCGCATAACATAATGTCTGATGGTTTTGTTTACAAACCCCAAAAGCAGTGAAGTTGTCACGTTGTGTAAATGGTAAATAAAAAGAGAATACATCAAATCCTTTTCAACTTACACTACCGTTCAAAAGTTTGGGGTCACCCAAACAATTTTGTGTTCAAGCCTTCATTTCTAAGAACAAGAATAGACTGTCGAGTTTCAGATGAAAGTTCTCTTTTTCTGGCCATTTTGAGCGTTTAATTGACCCCACAAATGTGATGCTCCAGAAACTCAATCTGCTCAAAGGAAGGTCAGTTTTGTAGCTTCTGTAATGAGCTAAAGTGTTTTCAGATGTGTGAACATGATTGCACAAGGGTTTTCTAATCATCAATTAGCCTTCTGAGCCAATGAGCAAACACATTGTACCATTAGAACACTGGAGTGATAGTTGCTGGAAATGGGCCTCTATACACCTATGTAGATATTGCACCAAAAAGCAGACATTTGCAGCTAAAATAGTCATTTACCACATTAGCAATGTATAGAGTGTATTTCTTTAAAGTTAAGACTAGTTGAAAGTTATCTTCATTGAAAAGTACAGTGCTTTTCCTTCAAAAATAAGGACATTTCAATGTGACCCCAAACTTTTGAACGGTAGTGTACATACACATTTATATACACATACATACATATATACATATATACACACATATATACACGTACACACACACACATATACACATACATATATACACATTTACATATATATATATGCATATATACATACATACATACATATATACACATACATATACACATATATATATATATATGCATATATACATACATACATACATACATATCATACACATACATATACACACATATATATATATATATATATATATATATATATATATATATATATATATATATATATATATATATATATATATATATATATATATATATATATATATATATATATATATATATATAATGTGAGCATCTCCACAAAAGGCTACCATGACTGTGATGATAACCATAGAAGTGGGTGACTAATGACAGCAATGGCTGAAAAACACCACCAGGTGAGCGTATCACTTCCTGTTTCTTCTCTGTTTCCATCGCCTGCACGGCTAATAAATGTCATTCATTCACAAACAAGGACGGGGCGAGGGTCATCACTTTGTCAACAAATGCCTGAGCAAATTGGTTTAAGAACAACATTTCTCAACCAGCTATTGCAAGGAATTTAGGGATTTCACCGTCTACGCTCCGTAATATCATCAAAAGGTTCAGAGAATGTGGAGAAATCACTGCACGTAAGCCATGATATCACACACCTTAGATCCCCACAGACGGTACTGCATCAAAAAGCGACATCAGTGTGTAAAGGATATCACCACATGGGCTCAGGGTTAGGGTTAGGGTTGGATTGCACAGTACAGTACATATTCCGTACAATTGACCACTTAATGGTAACACCCGAATAAGTTTTTCAACTTCTTTAAGTCGGGGTCCACGTTAATCAATTCATGGTAAATTCATGCTCCAGGCAAAATGTTTTCTACATAAATGTTAATTTTATGAAAGTAAGATCTACATTTTCTAATCGACTTAATGGGTTACAATAATCAATCACATCTTAGAGGATGATTAAGAGTACAAAAGCCCTTAAATTAATATCTTTGTTAAAAACATTTAAAGTGATTTAGGTAGCCCTTTTTTAAATTTGTTTGTTATTATTATTTATTAATATTTAATACTCTATCTGTATTTGCTTTTGTTTTCTTTCCTTGTTGTTGAAAGTGCCTTGACGGTTGTGTGAATAATAAATGTATGTTTGTTGTGCAATAAAAAATTTAAAAAACAACAACAACAAAAAAAACTCTTCGACGAATAAAATGTTTTTATGCTTCAATCTCAACAAAAACTACACACTATTATATACTATAATATAATACTGAACATGTTGTATCATTTTATATTTTCGTTATTTAAATCAGTGTTTTTCAACCACTGTGCCGCGGCACACTAGTGTGCCGTGAGATACAGTCTGGTGTGCCGTGGGAGATGATGTCATTTCACCTATTTGGGTTAAAGATATTTTTTGCAAACAAGTAATTATAGTCTGTAAATGATGTGTTGTTGTTGAGTGTCGGTGCTGTCTGGAGCTCAGCAGACTAACCGTGTAATACTCTTCCATATCAGTAGGTGGCTAATTGCTTTGTAGATGTCGGAACATGGTTTGTCGTGATCACAATATGCGGATGACAGTGGGAGGCAGGGTGCAGGTAAAAAGGTGTCTAATGCTAAAACCAAAAATAAACAAAAGGTGAGTGCCCCTAAGAAAAGGCATTGAGGCTTAGGGAGAAAAACTAAACCTGAACTGGCTACAAAGTAAACAAAAACAGAATGCTGGACGACAGCAAAGACTTACTGTGGAGCAAAGACGGCGTCCACAAAGTACATCCGAACATGACATGACAATCAACAATGTCCCCACAAAGAAGGATAAAAACAACTGAAATATTCTTGATTGCTAAAACAAAGTAGATGCGGGAAGTATCGCTCAAAGGAAGACATGAAATTGCTACAGGAAAATACCAAAAAAACAGGAAAAGTCCAAAAAATAGGAGTGCAGACAAGAAGTAAAACACTACACACAGGAAAACAGCAAAAAATTCCAAATAAGTCAGGGTGTGATGTGACAGGTGGTGACAGTACACCCACTTTGAGACAAGAGCTATAGTGATGCATGCTTGGTTATGCTTTAAAGTCATACCCAACAATTGCGACAACAACTTTTTACTGTCAACTGAGTTTCATTTTTTAATTATTTCTGCTGGTGGTGTGCCTCCGGATTTTTTCAACGCAAAAAATGTGCCCTGTCTCAAAAAAGGTTGGAAAAACACTGATTGAAATGACCGATTTGGCAGTAGGAACATATTTGCGCTGCCCCTTGGTTGACGGTCGGACATCTCCTGTCGATGCACACGCCGTGAACTTTCACCCCACCAGCCTGGCGAGTTGTTTTGATTTAGCAGCCTTTCTCATCTTGTCTTCTTCCTTGGGAGGAGCGACCGACGTACACTCGGACATTAGGGGGGGAAAGAAGAAAGACAATAATGGCGTCGTCAAGTAGAAACCGGACGGAATATGCTTTTATCCCCCAGCTAACGTTAGCCGTGAAGCTAACGTAGCGAGTAGCGACGACAATGCACTTTTTAGCTTTGACGGGCTTCCTTTAAAAGGTTATTTTCAGCGTGTCTGAAGAACAAAACGTACAGAGTATCCTTTTTGAAGATGTAAGTGTAGGAAATACTTCTACTGGCACTGCTTGACGTCTTTCTAGCTACTCTGTTTGCCAATTGTGACTTTGTTTACTTCAAGTGTTACTTGCTGCAGTGTACTCATCCATCCCTTCAGTGTACTCACCCATCCCTTCAGTGTACTCATCCATCCCTTTAGTATACTCATCCATCCCTTCAGTGTACTCATCCATCCCTTCAGTGTACTCATCCATCCCTTTAGTGTACTCATCCATCCCTTCAGTATACTCATCAATCCATTTAGTGTACTCATACATCCCTTCAGTGTACTCATCCATCCCTTCAGTGTACTCATCCATCCCTTCAGTATACTCATCCATTCCTTTAGTGTACTCATCCATCCCTTCAGTATACTCATCCATCATTTTAGTGTACTCATCCATCCATTCAGTGTACTCATCCATCCATTCAGTATACTCATCCATCCCTTCAGTGTACTCATCCATCCCTTATTTGTACTCATCCATCCCTTCAGTACACTCATCATAATGTATTTGCAGCAGGATACATCCATCCCTTCAGTATACTCATACATCCCTTCAGTATACTCATCACAGTGTATTTGCAGCAGCATACATCCATCCCTCCAGTGCACTCATCACAATGTATTTGCAGCAGGATGCATCCATCCCTTCAGTGTACTCATCATAATGTATTTGCAGCGGGATGCATCCATCCCTTCAGTGTACTCATCACGATATATTTGCAGCAGGATACATCCATCCCTTCAATGTACTCATCATAATGTATTTGCAGCAGGATGCATCCATCCCTTCAGTGTACTCATCATAATGTATTTTCAGCAGGATGCATCCATCCCTTCGGTGTACTCATCATAATGTATTTGCAGCAGGATACATCCATCCCTTCAGTGCACTCATCACAATGTATTTGCAGCAGGATGCATCCATCCCTTCAGTGTACTCATCATAATGTATTTGCAGCAGGATACATCCATCCCTTCAGTGCACTCATCACAATGTATTTGCTGCAGGATGCATCCATCCCTTCAGTGTACTCATCACAATGTATTTGCAGCAGGATGCATCCATCCCTTCAGTGTACTCATCACAATGTATTTGCAGCAGGATGCATCCATCCCTTCAGTGTACTCATCATAATGTATTTGCAGCAGGATACATCCATCTCTTCAGTGTACTCATCACAATGTATTTGCAGAAGGATACATCCATCCCTTCAGTGTACTCATCACAATGTATTTGCAGCAGGATACATCCATCCCTTCAGTGTACTCATCACAATGTATTTGCAGCAGGATGCATCCATCCCTTCAGTGTACTCATCACAATGTATTTGCAGCAGGATGCATCCATCCCTTCAGTGTACTCATCACAATGTATTTGCAGCAGGATGCATCCATCCCTTCAGTGTACTCATCATAATGTATTTGCAGCAGGATACATCAATCTCTTCAGTGTACTCATCACAATGTATTTGCAGAAGGATACATCCATCCCTTCAGTGTACTCATCACAATGTATTTGCAGCAGGATGCATCCATCCCTTCAGTGTACTCATCACAATGTATTTGCAGCAGGATGCATCCATCCCTTCAGTGTACTCATCACAATGTATTTGCAGCAGGATACATCCATCCCTTCAGTGTACTCATCACAATGTATTTGCAGCAGGATACATCCATCCCTTCAGTGTACTCATCACAATGTATTTGCAGCAGGATACATCCATCCCTTCAGTGTACTCATCACAATGTATTTGCAGCAGGATACATCCATCCCTTTCTTCCAATGGGCGAGGAAAAGCCAGACACGTTGGACTTCGTGAAGGATTTCCAGGAATATCTAAGCCAGCAGACCCAGCATGTCAACATGATATCAGGGTCGGTCAGCGGGGTCAAAGAGGTGGACGAAGTACCTGCTGGTAATGTTCACATGTCCATCTACTCTCCATGCTTTTTACTCCTGGATATACAGTGGTGGTGAAAAGTGTACAGACACTTGTAAAGAACATCATGTCATGGCTGTCTTGAGTTTCTAATCATTTCTATAGCTCTTATTCTTTAAACAGACAAGAAGCAAGGAATCATGCAGAGACAGAGTTCAATTTAGCTCAATGAGGAGAGATGTTTTGGGCTGTACTCTAGTTACAGAAACAACCTACGCTCTAAAGTCTAGCCCACATGCTCCTTTATTTATTTGGGAGGTCCCTGGTTACCTCACTGAGGCCTCCTCTAAAAGGAGTGGCCACACATTTCATGCAAAGCAGCTTCCAGTACGCACAATACGTGACAGAATGTGCTGGGGCCTTGTGATTGCCTTGTCTCTGCACCGTCTGTGTGCTGTCGTCTTATCTTCGTTGAGGTCCTTGAAGTCCTTGGCTGTTAGTGGGCTAAGACAAACAAAATATCTGCGGCGAGGCAACCCCTCATGTGCTGTGACTGATAACAAGTTTTGTCCTTGCACGGAGAGAAAAGTACAACTTGAGCACAATAGCTAATAACTATAGCAACGGCCTTTAAGCATAGGAGTTGTGTGATAACTTACACATAATTATTCTAACAGCGCAGTTGGGTGTTCCAACAGGACAGTGACCCCAAACACATGTCAAAAGCGGTAAAGGAATGGCTAAATCAGGCTAGAACAGTGGTTCTTAACCTGGGTTGGATGGAACCCTAGGGGTTCGGTGAGCCGGCCTCAGGGGTTCGGCGGAGGTCAAGACACATCCGACTCATCGTGTAAATACAAACTTCTCCCTATCGGCGTATTACAGATACGGCAACAGCAGACTGATTTGCAGGTGTGTAATTTGTTGTGAGTTTATGCACTGTGTTGGTTTTGGTCTTTGAACAAGGTGATGTTCATGCACGCTTCATTTTATGCACCAGTAAAAAAAACATGGTAACATTTTAGTACGGGGAACATATTCACCATTAATTAGTTGCTTATTAACATGCAAATTAGTAACATATTGGCTCTTAACTAGTCATTATTAAGTACTTATTAATGCCTTATTCGGCATGGCCTTATTATAACCCTAACCCTCTAACCCTGACCCTAACCCTAACCAAATAGCTCTAAATTAAGTCTTTGTTACTTAGAATATGTTCCCCATACTAAAGTGTTACCAAAAACATATAACTTTGTCTTGAATTTGAAAAAACAAAAAACAATTATTTTTCACTAAAGAAGGGTTTGGTGAATGCGCATATGAAACTGGTGGGGTTCGGTACCTCCAACAAGGTTAAGAACCACTAGGCTAGAATGAAGGTTTTAGAATGGCCTTCCCAAAGTCCTGACTTAAAGGTGTGGACAATGCTGAAGAAACAAGTCCATGTCAGAAAAGCAACACATTTAGCTGAACTGCAGCAATTTTGTGGTCAAGTGGTCAAGCAGAAGCTTGTGGATGGCTACCAAAAGCGCCTTATTGCAGGTCAACTTGCCAAGGGACATGTAAGCAAATATTAACATTGCTGTATGTATACTTTTGACCCTCACATTTTCAGTAGACTCATAATAAATTCATAAAAGAAGCAAACTTCATGAATGTTGTTTGTGAGCAACAAGTATGTGCTCCAATCACTACATCACAAGAAAATAAGAGTTGTAGAAATGATTGGCAACTCAAGACAGCCATGACATGATGTTCTTACAAGTGTATGTACACTTTTGACCACCACTGTACACGCTGAAAGTACACAATGTTGTGTCTCTACATTTGCAGACTACAGTCAGAATGGGCTGGATCACCCTGCAGTGGACATGTCCCTGGAGGACAGCTCGGGGGTCTTGGTGGATGGTTTCGAAAGAACGTTTGATGGCAAGCTCAAGTGTCTCTACTGCAACTACGCCACCCGAGGAACGGCACGGCTCGTAGAGCACATTCGCATGCACACAGGCAAGTGCTCACAGGTGTCATTGCATAACTTTGGGCCACCTCCAGCTTTGTTGAACTGTATTCACAGCACAACTGTAGCATATATCAGAATCAGGTTTATTTGGCAAAGTATACTTGCACATACAAGGAATTTGTCTTCGGCAGTCGTTAGGTCTTTAAACATACAACAAATAGACAAGTATGCGTTCGCTGGGCAAGCAAGTACTCTAGGTGCATACTTTACAGCAAGACATATACTAGTCACTAGAGATGTCCGATAATATCGGCCTGCCGATGTAAAATGTAATATCGGAAATTATCGGTATCGTTTTTTTTATTATCGGTATCGTTTTTTTTGTTTTTTTTAATTAAATCAACATAAAAAACACAAGATACACTTACAATTAGTGCACCAACCCAAAAAACCTCCCTCCCCCATTTACACTCATTCACACAAAAGGGTCGTTTCTTTCTGTTATTAATATTCTGGTTCCTACATTATATATCAATATATATCAATACAGTCTGCAAGGGATACAGTCCGTAAGCACACATGATTGTGCGTGCTGCTGCTCCACTAATAGTACTAACCTTTAACAGTTAATTTTACTAATTTTCATTCATTACTAGTTTCTATGTAACTGTTATATTGTTGTACTTTCTTTTTTATTCAAGAAAATGTTTTTATTTTATTTATCTTATTTTACTAATTTTTTTAAAAAGTACCTTATCTTCACCATACCTGGTTGTCCAAATTAGGCATAATAATGTGTTAATTCCACGACTGCATATATCGGTTGATATCGGTATCGGTTGATATCGGTATCTGTAATTAAAGAGTTGGACAATATCGGAATATCGGATATCGGCAAAAAGCCATTATCGGACATCCCTACTAGTCACCTATCAACATTATATACAAGTAAGACTATACAAGATTTTGTGCAAAGTACAAATATGTGCATAGGAGAGATATATTGTGTCAAAAAATGTAGAGAAAGTAGGGGTGTAACAGTACGTGTATTTGTATTGAACCGTTTCGGTACGGGGGTTTCGGTTCGGTTCGGAGGTGTACCGAACGAGTTTCCACACGGACATATTAAGTAGCCCCTTCTGCCTCTGTTTCTGTCAGTCCTCTACACAGCACCCAGCATTGACCCACCCACACAACCATCTGATTGGTTACACACAGAGCGGTAACAGCCAATCAGCAGTGCGTATTCAGAGCGCATGTAGTCAGTGCTTAGCGTTTAGCAGGTAAGCATCAGGCAGCGGACTCTCCCCAAATGATAATAAACACCTCCCAGTCAACTACCGTAATTTCCGGACTATAAGCCGCACCTGACTATAAGCCGCACCAGCTAAATTCAGGGGAAAATACAGATTGCTCCATATATAAGCCGCACCCGACTATAAGCCGCAGGGTTTTGATGTGTAATTAGCGTAGTATATAGGGGTTCCTGCTACCACGGAGGGGATTGTCGGGACAGAGATGACTGTTTGGGAACGCAAAGCGTCCCATTTATTAACAATAAATCTTTCAATCGTTCAATCAAACTTTCACATCTTTGACATGGCGAACAGCATTCGTGCAGAGTACAAATAATACAACGGTGCAAAGTAATACAAAGTGCTCGCCTGTACGTTATCAAAATAACCAGCCTACCGGTATATGAAAAGTCAGTCTTTAATCATTGTGTCATCGTCTTCCTCCTGCGTACTAAAACCACCGAAATCCTCTTCGTCGGTGTCGGAGAAGAACAGGCCGTAAATAAGCCGCACCCTTGTATAAGCCGCAGGGACCAGAACGAGGGGAAAAAGTAGCGGCTTATAGTCCGGAAATTACGGTACTAGTAACATCACTATGAGCCCGTTGACCTTCTAGAAATATAAAAGGCAGCTCAGCTCGCTCGCAGTCCTGGCTTGAGGTGAAGGCTAATTCGCTTTTAGCGTAATGTTAGCTCATTTTGCGGTGTGTGTGTGTGTGCGTGTGTGTGTGTTACGGACCGCAAAGCCCTGTCTGTCTGTTATTTCACTTTACCTTTTTCTGTGTTGATTGAGCTGTGTTGAAGCAGCAAAAAAGGACATTATGTTAAATGAAGAGTTTCTGTCTCTGATAATTGATATAATAATGTAAGTGCATCATTAAGCCTACATGAACTCCATGGTGTTCAGGGATGAATAGTCTCTCCTATTGCACCATTTTTTCAGCTATAGTTACATGAATCATTAGTAATGGAGCAGCCTAGTTTTGAATGGCAGGGTCCCTGCTATCACGTGTTGATACAAATATAACATTTACATAATAAATCAACTACAGGCTTCCCAAATGTTGTCATAAATTAAGCATGATGAGTTGACTTGAAACTGTTTAATGTTGCACTTTTTATATGTAGAAGAAAAGTTTTGTCATTTTATTTAATCCGGGCAACAACTTGAGGCAGTTTAATGTTGATTAACGCGGGCAGAATTATTATAGTGTTCCCAATGTTAAAAGGATAAAGCCATTGTTTACAAATTTGGTAAATAAATAACCAAAACATTTATATTTTGTTGTTTTCTTACTGTACCGAAAATTAACCGAACCGTGACTTCTAAACCGAGGTACGTACCGAACCGACATTTTTGTGTACCGTTACACCCCTAAGAGAAGGTAGTGCAAAATAAGCCAGGTGCATGGTCTGTAATGTGCAATACGCTTGTGATGTGCAATAAGTCTGTAATGTGCAGGATGCAGGAGTGATAAAGTCAGTAGTGCCAGTAAAGTCAGGCTGTGCTTGGGAACAGATCAGATCAACTTATCTCCTGTTCAAGTGGGAAAGAAGCTGTTCTTGTGTCTGGTAGTTTTTATCTGTGTCGTCTGCCAGAGTGGAGGAGTTTAAAGACAGTGTATGTCGGATGTGTGGGGTCTTTGGTGATGTTCTCTGCCCTCTTCCTGGTCCTGCTGGAGTACAAGTCCTGTAGGGGGGCTGAGGGGGCCACCAATGATCTTTTGATTGTGCGCTGTAGTCTGCATCTGTCCTTTGTTGTGGTTGCCCCAAACCAGACAGTAATGGATTCAACTGTAGCAGTGTAGAATATGACTAACAGCTCTTGTGGTAGGCCATATTTGCTGAGTGTATATATTCAGTTGTGCTCATAAGTTTACATACCCTGGGAGAATTTATGATTTCTTGGCCATCCTTCAGAGCATATGAATGAAGAAAGCCATCACTCCAAATTACTTTGTTCCAGAAGTTTTGAGGCTTGTCTCTGTACTGTTTGGCGTAATGTAAGCGGGATACTTTGTGACATTTGCGCAGAAATGGCTTTCTTCTGGCGACTCGACCATGCAGCCCATTTTTCTTCAAGTGCCTCCTTATTGTGCATCTTGAAACCGCCACACCATAATTTTTCAGAGAGTCCTGTATTTCAGCTGAAGTTATTTGTGGATTTTTCTTTGCATCTCGAACAATTTTCCTGGCAGTTGTGGCTGAATTTGCTGGTCTACCTGAATCCCTCATTTTCCACTTCTTAATCAGCGTTTGAACACTGCTGATTGGCATTCTCAATTCCTTGGATATCTTTTTATACCCCTTTCCTGTTTTATGCAGTTCAATTACCTTTTCTCGCAGATCCTTTGACAATTCTTTTGCCTTCCCCATGACTCAGAATCCAGAAACATCTGTGCAGCACTGGATGAAAGATGCAATGGTCTGTCAGAAGCCCAGAAACTCACTGACCTTTTATACACACACATTAATTACAAACAAACAGGTCACAGATGAGGATTGGAACCTTGATTAGCCATTCAAACCTGTTTGTGTCAACTTTTGTGCATGTTATCAGATCAAAGTCACTGGGGTATGTAAACTTTTGATCAGGGTCATTTGGGTACTTTCTTTTGTCATTTTGATTCAAAAAGAGTAAACACAGTTGTTCGCCAATAAATAGCTTCACACAACCATTAAGCATGAGTGGAAGAAAGGTGTTTTTGTGTTATCATTCATATTCTCTGAAGAAAATTCTCCCAGGGTGTGTAAACTTATGAGCACAACTGTATATATTTATATGCTAAAACTGTTTTTTCATTTAAAATAGGAGAGAAGCCCCACCGCTGCCACATCTGCCCATTTGCCTCGGCCTACGAGCGCCACCTGGAGGCCCACATGAGGTCCCACACGGGCGAGAAGCCCTACAAGTGTGAGCTGTGCTCCTTCCGCTGCAGCGACCGCAGCAACCTGTCACACCATCGTCGCCGGCGCCACAAACTTGTCCCGAAAAAGGACGCTCGCACCCTCTCCCATAAGAAGATGATGAGCGTCCTGCAGAAGAAGGCCAGCTCCCTGAACTACGGCCGCCGCCTCCTCCTCACCTCCTGCCCTTCCTCGGTGGTGACCCCCAGGGTGGACGACGACTGTGACCACGAGCTGCCTCACTTACATCAGGAGACTTATGATGATCTGAGTCACGCGGGTGAGGAGAGCCTCTCTAGGAATCCAAACCATCTTCATCCAGACCTCATCATGGATAACCCCCTGAACCAGCTGTCTGTCCTGGCTGGCCAGTGTGCCAGCCTCCCTTCAGCATCTCCAGGAGCGGACTCCGTCGTCGACGAGAAGCCCCTCATTATCCACCAGCCCCTTTCTCCCACCGCGCCCGGAGCCGTCCCAGACGGTGCGGCACAAGCCTCATCGTCGTCTCCGATCACCCCGGAGCCCCGCGCTCCCCCGCACAGCAACTGCAGCCCCGCGGGAGGACCCTGCAGCCCCGCAGGAGGACCCTGCAGCGAGCACAGTGGACGGGCCAGCACCCCCACCGTCTCCAACAGCCAACCCAGCACCCCAGCCCCCGCCCAGTCCGCCCCCATGCAGGACTCCCACACCGTCCATCACTGCCAACACTGTGACATCTTCTTCCCAGACAACATCCTCTACACCATCCACATGGGCTGCCATGGTTACGAGAACCCATTCCAGTGCAACATCTGCGGCCACAAGTGCAGGAGCAAGTATGACTTTGCCTGCCATTTTGCTCGCGGGCAGCACATGTGACGTGCAGAGCAGCTTTCTTTATTAGTCCTTTTCCACGGCCTTGATGTAGCTGCGCTTTCCTGGAAAACATGACTGATCAGATGAGTCAGTGCATGTTTTGAACCCGCATTGGTCACTGGTGAAGAATTCTGCAAAGAAGTCTTTTGGCCGCATGAAAAAAACAATGTTTAAATAGAAGTTGAAATAATACAATACAGTAAGTTTACAACAAAAAAAGGCACAACACTGTATTACAAAAATATCTCTTCTTGGAAGAAAAAAATCATGTAAAATTAGACCTTATTCTAGTTAAAAGTAATTTGTCATTTTTGTGTTATTTTCTAAGTTTATGTGGAAAAAAAGTCACTATAAATCAGGTCGTAATATTCTAACACAAAAATGCGAATACTCTTAATATATTTTTTTGGTAATTTTATGTTGAAAAAAGTTACAACGCTACAACAAAAACTTCATTATATAGTAGGGGTGTAACGATACACAAAAATTTCGGTTCGGTACGTACCTAGGTTTAGAGGTCACGGTTCGGTTCATTTTCGATACAGTAAGAAAACAACAAAATATAAATTTTTTGGTTATTTATTTACCAAATGTGTAAACAATGGCATAACATAAATATACACACAGGGTCCATTGCCAGGGTTCATGTGGTATCAAATAAAAACTAAATAAGATAAGACTCAGAATGGTTTCTTAACAAAAGCTTTCTACATATAAAGTGCTTTTTTTGATTGATTGATTGAGACTTTTATTAGTAGATTGCACAGTACAGTACATATTCCGTACAATTGACCACTAAATGGTAACACCCCAATACGTTTTTCAACTTGTTTAAGTCGGGGTCCACGTTAATCAACATTAAACTGCCTCAAGTTGTTGCTCAGATTAAATAAAATAACAAAACTTTTCTTCTACATATAAAAAGTGCAACATTAAACAGTTTCAAGTCAACTCAGCCTCAGATTAACTTTCTCCCCCCCCCCCCCCCCCAGCCTGGCTAACTTGGCAGTAAGAGGATATATGGGCTTATTGTTCTTCCACCATAGAAGTGGCTCAAAATCTAGTTTTTAATGCAATATGGTCTTAAATCTGCTGCTATAAAAACATTTCTTATTGCTTTAGCCCTGCCTGACTCGCCGAGGAGAGGCTGCTTGAATGCGGTGGTGACGCTTCAAATGGGTTAGCATGTTTGACGTGTTGTCAGAAGCAGCTGCTGAACAATGTCGGCAAACCTCCGTCCTCCATTGTTGTATCTAGCGCAGCCAAAGTGTTCCCAAACGGGAGATCTTAACGAGGCAGGAGGGTCTTCCAGCTCTGGCTTTTACATGTTGTCCCTGCTAGCATGCCGTGTGTTGTGTCTCGGTGTGCATTGTTTACACAACGTGCACTGCGCTACTTAATAGGTCCGTGTGGAAACTCGTTCAGTACACCTCCGAACCGAACCTAAACCCCCGTACCGAAACGGTTCAATACAAATACACGTACCGTTACACCCCTATTACACAGTGTTAAGAAAAAGGTGAATAAAAAAAGTCATATTCAGGTACAAAAACCTCCATTTTCCAGTAACACATGATCATTCGTAGCATTAAACGCTCAGTCTGGTGACTGTTAGTGTTAAGGTCTACAAACAATACATTCAGCATTTTTGGCCAATCAACATCAGGATTTCCCTTTGGAATTCAAACATAAATGTGTCTTTTGACATTTTTTGATGATTTTATTTTTCAGTGTGGCTCTAATACTTCTTTGTATAATTCAAACAATGCAACCAAAAAGGTTGTTTTAAAAAAAACATCTCGCGGAGTTACGTCTCGAAAGTGTCCACGCTATCACATTGTTAAAAGTCACGTGGTGTCACAAGTATTTCTTGGCAGTGCCTAACATTTTTAGTGTGAGTGAATCATTTAAACCGTAGCAAAGAAACCATCTTTTGATTAACTATGGGCTTGCCCAAATCCTTTTCCCACAATTGCTGCTATTGACAGTAAAACCTGGCCAAACGTACAGTATATTATGTATGTCGGCGTCACTAGACTTGAACAAAGTGGTCTTGTTCTGTGTCCTGAACTTCCTGCCGAGGCCCAGGAAATGTAACAATGTGCAAATTGTTTTAACACAATGATCGTTTTGGTATTGTATCGAGTTACGTTACAAAACCGTATCCCCATTACCCCGCGGCTTATTTATTATCCTTCGTGATAACCCATATTTGTTTGACCTCTTCTTTTCTGAATAGGTTCTTTATATTGTACTCTCAGTGGTTGGATCGATGTTTGTCGTCGGAATCGTGTTGCAGTAAGTCTGCTCCATTGGCAGGATTGTCCCATGTGTCGGATACTGTCGTCTGTTGCTAAGCAACGTGTGTATTTTAATGCCTTATGCTGTCACTTTAATGTCAAAGCCCTTGCATCCTTTGGGGTGCGAAACACTGTCTTGAATTCATTTAGCTAATTTATAAGAAGTAAAGTGTTTTCTAACTGAGGTGATTGCTTCACGTGTTTGTAAAAAAAATACTGGGGTTGTCTTTGAAGCAGCTTTTAATCAGGTATTGTGAAGTATACAAAGGGTGAGTATGTTTATTAAACAATGTTTATAATTAGAATGAGTTGATCTGATCAAATTAAACTTCGTCCTCTTTTGCAGCCTCCTCTTCCTTTTTGCCGGGCTCTATGAGGACAAGAAAGGACACACGTTACATCCGCTAAACCCGGAGTCGACACCAGTCACCTGCTGTCTACTGACCTACGAGCTGGATGGGACCCAGGACCAGAGTCTGGCTCTCGTGTTCGGCGCCGACGTCCCTGGCCTTGCGTTTGAGGCAGCCCCGGCGGCAGCGAGAGTTCCAGTCGTTGTTTTGACAAATCAGGACCTTGCACTGGAGGTAGACCTTCTCGGCGCTTCGCAGGAACTGGAAGGCCTTGAATGAGAAGCGAGCGTAGCGGGCGGAGCCACTGGAGTAGGACTGATAGGTGTTGTCGACAGGACACCTGCGCAGAGACACGGACCACTGACAATGACCACAGGTGAGTCACTTAAAGGCCTAATGAAAGCCACTACTAGCGACCACGCAGTCTGATAGTTTATATATCAATGATGAAATCTTAACATTGCAACACATGCCAATACGGCCGGGTTAACTTATAAAGTGACATTTTAAATTTCCCGCTAAAATTCCGGTTGAAAAACTCCTTTGGATATGACGTTTGCGCGTGACGTCACGACGGCAACGGAAGTATTCGTACCCAATGTGTCACCGTACAAACTGCTCTGTTTTCATCGAACAATTCCACAGTATTCTGGACATCTGTGTTGGTGAATCTTTTGCAATTTGTTTAATGGACAATGGAGACTGCAACTAAGAAAGTTGTAGGTGCGATCGGTGTATTAGCAGCGGACTACAGCAACACAATCAGGAGGTTGTTTTGTGTTTGAGCTGGATACAAGACGCACTACTGTGAGTACAGCTTTGGCTTCCAAACATTTGATCGCTTGCCCGTACGTGCGTGGCGCTATGTGCATGTCACGTACGTAACTTTGGGGGAATATATGTTTCTTGCCGACTGATGGCGGCCGGGGTGTCGTCCTAAGCTACAACGCCCGCCGCCGCTCCGTAGTTAGCTTCATTTGTTAAGCTTCGCCAAGCTGGAAATTATTAACCGTGTATTTACATGTTCATGGTTTAATAGTATTGTTGATCTTCTGTCTATCCTTCCAGTCAGGGTTTTTTTAAATTTTGTTTCTATCTGCATTTGAGACTGATGCTATCACGTTAGCTCCGTAGCTAAAGTGCGTCAACGATGTATTGTCGTGGAGATAAAAGTCACTGTGAATGTCCATTTCGCATTCTCGACTCTCATTTTCAAGATTATATAGTATCCGAGGTGGTTTAAAATACAAATCCGTGATCCACAATAGAAAAAGGAGAGAGTGTGGAATCCAATGAGCCAGCTTGTACCTAAGTTACGGTCAGAGCGAAAAAAGATACACCCTGCACTGCCTCTAGTCCTTCACTCTAACGTTCCTCATCCACGAATCTTTCATCCTCGCTCAAATTAATGGGGTAATCGTCGCTTTCTCGGTTCGAATCTCTCTCGCTTCATTGTAAACAACGGGGAATTGTGAGGAATCCTACCTCCTGTGGCGTCACGCTA
Organism: Entelurus aequoreus; assembly: GCF_033978785.1. Lineage (NCBI taxonomy): Eukaryota > Metazoa > Chordata > Actinopteri > Syngnathiformes > Syngnathidae > Entelurus > Entelurus aequoreus. The sequence goes on from NC_084739.1 coordinate 70,962,042, forward strand.
CTTCCGGTACAGGCAAGGCTTTTTTTATCAGCGACCAAAAGTCGCAAACTTTATCGTCGTTGTTCTATACTAAATCCTTTCAGCAAAAATATGGCAATATCGCGAAATGATCAGGTATGACACATAGTATGGATCTGCTATCCCCGTTTGAATAAAAAAAATTCATTTCAGTAGGCCTTTAACCCTCTTTGTTGTCTTCAATTATCTACAGAGCCAGTTTTTGAAGGGTGTAAAAACATTTTTGGATTTTTTGAAATATATACAGTGCAGGCCAAAAGTTTGGACACACCTTCTCATTCAATAATAATAATAATAATAATGGATTAGATTTTATATCACGCTTTTCTATTAATAGATACTCAAAGCGTTTACAGAGAAGTGGGGACCCATCATTCATTCACACCTGGTGGTGGTAAGCTACATTTGTAGCCACAGCTGCCCTGGGGTAGACTGACGGAAGCAAGTTTCATGACTATTTACATTGTAGATTGTCACATCAAAACTATGAATGAACACATGTGGAGTTATGTACTTAACAAAAAAAGGTGAAACAACTGAAAACATGTTTTATATTTTATTTTCTTCAAAATAGCCACCCTAGCCACCTCTGATTACTTGTTCGCACACTCTTGGCATTCTCTCGATGAGCTTCAAGAGGTAGTCACCTGAAATGGTTGTCACTTCACAGGTGTGCTTGAAGCTCATGGAGAGAATGCCAAGAGTGTACAAAGCAGTATTCAGAGCAAAGGGTAGCTATTTTGAAGAAACTAGAATATAAAACATGTTTTCAGTTATTTCACCTTTTTTTGTTAAGTACATAACTCCACATGTGTTCATTCCTAGTTTTAATGTGACAATCTACAATGTAAATAGTCATGAAAATAAAGAAAACGAGAAGGATGTTTCCAAACTTTTGGCCTGTACTGTATATTATATATTATTAGTTATAATATACCTCAAACTTTAAGTCCTAGACAAAAATGTCAAACATTTTTTTAAATTTTGAAGGCATTTTGATCAGATAATGTCACAGGTTATATACTTGATATTTATTTTGAAAACTGTAACATCATTGAATCAAAAAATTAAAATTAAAATCACACATTTGTGGTATTTTTGTTTAACCTGGAAGCTGATTCAGAGATTTGAGAAAAAAAAAAGTAAAACAAATATGAAAATTCAAAATGTTTTTACGCCCTGTCCTGTTTTGGCTTTGGGTTGTTGTCAAATAACTGCCAGTGTACCTGTGAAAAAAATTAAAGTCATAAAAATGTCCAAATTCAACTGGAAAAAAATGTGTAATGGAGTAAGACAACAAAAATGATGGCCAAAATACAGCGAACATGTACTGAAAGGACAAAAAAGGGGAAAAAGGCGTATTTATTAAAGTCATAATGGGAAAAAATTCACCCATGTAATTTCATTTTATGTGGGGAAATAAGTCACATTGTTCAACAATAAAAAAAATAATAGTTTGGGGAAAAAAGTGTCACTCTACGAGGATGGAAAATGTATCACAACTGGACTGTTTAGGTTGTCTTGGAAGACATTTTGTCTCTCATTGGAGCAGGCATCACCAGTTCATACTCGACTAGATAGGACAGCTTTAGTAGGGCTGCAGATATTGATTATTTTAGTAATTCAATGATTTGTTTGTTCAATTAATCGAATAATTGGATAAAATACACTAAAGGTGCCTTATGAGGAAAAAAACTTACCTGTTTTTGTGTATTTGGGATCTGCATAAGTCCTGAAAATTTGAAATTAAACTATTGAGGCATGGCAGATATATTTATAAAACGATCTTGCCTTCCTTGCGTTTTTCCCATTTGTTACGTTAGCGGACTATCCATATATGGTAGAAATGTACCCTAAGTGCTTTGCGCGAGTCCGCCATTGTCGTCCGCGCAGTAGTCAATTAGCTTTTTTTTGTATCTATCCTTGTGTTGTGGGGCAGACTGACTTGTACATGCACAATAATCATCTGCTGTTGCCATTTCTAATACAAAGTAGCGAATAGTTCAAACTTATATCCGCCAGTAGAATCCATATGGAAGCGCTAAAAATTACAACAAAGATGACGTAAATAACACCGCCCACCAAACGGAGCCTCCTGAAGAGACGGTCAGAAGCGGCTTAAAAACGGTCTGTAAAACAAAATCCATGCAACATTTGGACCACCAGTGCATGTTGTTTAGACCAGGGGTCCAGAACCTTATTTGTACCAGGGACCATTTTAATGTAAGCATTTTTTCACAGACCGGCCTTTCCCGTGTGGCAGACCAATACTGCAAAAAAGAGTGCATGAAAAATACAACACACACTAAACTCTGATTTAGTGGGAGCTTGTTTCTTTGTGATGAGATGGTCCCTGGAAGGTTAATGTCGGGGACTTCCTATTAGGAGTTTTATTATACATCTATGAACAAGCTTATTGGTGTGTTTAGCAGGACAGGCAAAATTTAAATCCGGGAAAATGCAGTTGTTTCTAAATTATTTAGGATTTCTGTGAGACCCGGTAGCAAATGCGTCACGGACCGGTCCCCGTCCCCGGACCAGTGGTTGGGGACCACTGGTTTAGATCATAAGGAAGTGTTTTAAATGTAGAAAAAAATCACATGAAACCTTTTCAAATCCAGTACTTGGTAACTAGTGTGTGTGATTGCCAGTAAGATTCGTTTTGGATCAAGTCGATTTGTGCCACTTGTTGGTTTGCATATGTAAATTTCGACACTGTGAACATAAGACGACTGTATATAGGTCTACTGCAATTTGTGGAGTCCGAGTACACAGTTGGAGCTTCAAAGGGTGTTCTAGTGCATTTTTCCAAGACTTAGCACTTGTGCTAGAGGTCGTTCTCAGCTTACCCATTACGGAGCAGGCTGTAGGTTGTACTGTGGAAGTCATAAGGTGATGGTGAGGCCACACAGGTGTCCAGGAAAATGACCAGGGAGCTGTCTCCGCCCTTTAGGCCCACCTGGACGTACAGATCTTGGTTGAGAGACACTTTGTATGGGAATTCTGTCACCTGGTTGAGGAGAGAGTCAAAGGAAGACTATTAAAGTCCTTGGTGGTGTTATACTGGTCTCTGTGAAAGTGTGAAGGTGTTCTACCTTATAGTAGAAGTTGCTGTGTGTGTAGAAATCCACGGAAGTGTTGAACTTGCCCGTCCCTGTGATAGTGGTGTTGTCGTGATTCTGTGCCAGGTACATAAACTGCGCCACCGAGTCTTGATCCATCCGACAGACCACGTTGATTTTTAAGTTGGCCATGCGAGTGATGTCACCGAAGCTGGACGTGTAGGCGCGGACGGCGTTGGTGTACACCATTCTGCCGTTCTCAAACTGAAATGTTACAACTCCTTTGTGTCAGCACGGTACACTACGGCACGTCGCTGGCGTAATACCATCCTGTACCTTTCCATTGGTACCACAACTTTTGACCCCGAAACTGAAGACCACCTCGTTTGCATAAACAATGGGTCTGCAGTTCTGGTTGTTGAGGTAGAGACTGTGGCCGTCGTAGCCCAACGAGTTGAGGTATTTCCTCCCGATCACGATGGTCATGTCATTCGAAGAACAGTTTACTTTACCTGGGAAGAGGCAGAGGTAAGCTTTTTGTGGCCCCATTTCAGTCTTTAATATTACTTGTTGAAACACGCTGGGGCTGACTCCAGGCCTTGTGATACAAAAATAGTATTGATGTTCTAATACAGTCGCTTTGAAGTTTACCGCTTGTAAAGGTGACTATGCAGGTGTTATTTCATGTTTCAAAGGCTTTCTCAATGTTAAAAATCATATCGAGAAAGTTCAAACCCGGTTTTTTATGCGCCCGCTATAAAAACATTACATTTATATTGAATAATTCCTACTTTGCGGAAATTAAGCCCAATAAATAATGTAATATTAATATTTTACAAGTCATGTAAATATGTGTATTTACTATTATGAATAATCACGTATGAACAATAAACAAAAAGACTAAATTGACTACTATCCAATGTGTTTATCTGTAATATAAACACATAACTATTCAAGTAAAGTTTTTATGACAAGTAAGAAAATAAGTTGATCGCTCCGAGGGGAAAGAAAAGTTTTCATTAGGGATGTCCGATAATATCGGCCAATAAATGCGTTAAAATGTAATATCGGAAATTATCGGTATCGTTTTTTTAAATTATCTGTATCGGGTTTTTTTGTTTTTTTTTATTTGTTTTTTTTTATTAAATCAACATAAAAAACACAAGATACACTTACAATTAGTGCACCAACCCAAAAAACCTCCCTCCCCCCATTTATTTCTGTTATCAATATTCTGGTTCCTACATTTTATATCAATATATATCAATACAGTCTGCAAGGGATACAGTCCGTAAGCACACATGATTGTGCGTGCTGCTGGTCCACTAATAGTACTAACCTTTAACAGTTAATTTTACTCATTTTCATTAATTACTAGTTTCTATGTAACTGTTTTTATATTGTTTTACTTTCTTTTTTATTCAAGAAAATGTTTTTAATTTAGTTATGTTATTTTATTATTATTTTTAAAAAGTACCTTATCTTCACCATACATGGTTGTCCAAATTAGGCATAATAATGTGTTAATTCCACGACTGCATATATCGGTTGATATCGGTATCGGTTGATATCGGTATCGGTAATTAAAGAGTTGGACAATATCGGAATATCGGATATCGGCAAAAAGCCATTATCGGACATCCCTAGTTTTCATTATCTCCTACTGCAGTGAAGCCAACTTAAAACTGCTATGCCTCTTTGGTATTCATTGAAAAAGTAAACAAAACACAATAAATGGGCAAAAAATTATGAAAAAGCGAATGCTTTTTTGTCCTACGAAGAAAACGTTCGGCTATAATAGAAACTTAAAAGGGACCCATGATGATTTTAATCTACATTTAGATAATATGTATTGAATATGTTGCTTTTTTGAGTCTGTCTGTAAGATTCTGGAGGCATTCCCAGCTTGAACATGAAACCACACCCCTGCCCTGTTTTTGAACACTGACTTTTTGCAGTGTGCTGCCACCTACTGATATGTAAGAGTATTACATGGTTACTCTGCCGAGCTCTAGACAGCACCGACACTCAACAACGGCACATTATTTATTCATTATAATTACTTTGCACAAAAAAAATGTACCCAAATAGGTGAAATTACATAATGTCCCACGGCACACCAGACTGTATATCACGGCGCACACGCGGCACAGTGGTTGAAAAACCCTGCTCTATAGTATATCCAGCTTTAATAGACTTTCAACTGGACTCATCCCAAGCAAGCACTTGCAGCCCATGTTGCACTGGGCTGCAAGTGCAACTTTTTAGCCAACTGTCGCAGCGTTTTACCCGAGTTCTGCGGCAGAGCGCTGTTGAACTCCGCCCTGAATCCTCTCCCGCTCCCCGAGCCGTCGCTCCGAAATACCACAGTCATGTGGTTAGAGGTGGAGTAGAAGACGTTGGAGGCATTGTCGCACGCTTTTCCCAGATACGGGGAGTTGACGGACGGACCGTCGTAGACTGAAATGTAGTCGCAGTGACAGCAGCTCTCCAGTCTGTCCACAAATGATCCAGATGTTAAAGTAGTCTATCCATTCAAACCTTCATTAATTAGTTGGAATGCAAAAATGTACGCACTGGAGGTACGGGAACTCCAGCAAGACTCTCTGGCTCTGCGAGGATCTGATATTCCACACGCAGTAGGCATTGTTCTGGTAGTACCCAGGGTGATTGGGACTGGAGAAGATACCAGATCCAAACATGGACCCTCCACACGGCTCGTCTGAAAGTCAACATCATTATTTACATCCAAGTCATTTCAGGTTGGAATGTGCAGAAGCTCGTACCTGTTGTCGGCACCTCAGTAGTGGTCGAGCACTGTGCTGTTTTGAAAAAAAAAAAACACACAAAATATCAGACAAATATCGCTTTATTTGGCTAATAATAGCGACGTCACACTCACAGTAGTAGTCACGGCAACAGTCGCCATAGTACTGGCATGAGCTGCGGCAGGAGCAGCTTCCCATGTGTCCGCCGCAGTTGTAGCGACACGAGGGCTGAGCTGGAAGAATGTCAGCTAATTGGTGACTATTTACTGTAAGAATGGTACATGTTGCCTTACCTATGGTCCGTGGTGGCTGAGTCGTGCTTTGGCAGTAATCTGAACAAAAGAATGACAATGTTGCACAGCATCCTGACTGCTTGTCCTCATGGTTGACGATAGTCGATGTAAATGATATCGATTTGGCCGACGATGAGCTTTTAATACCGTCGTGATATCGTGATAATGCACGTTGATGATGCATTCTAGCTGCGTGCCGCAAGTTTGACAGTGACAAGCGGACGACCACATCCTTAACGCAGTGTAGCGTCCTTGCAGCTAACGTCGTTCCCCAGTGCAAAGCCACGTCCGTCTGTGGAACACCCTCCCTGACCACCTCAGGGCCCCACAGACGGTGAATGCTTCTTTTTTTTTTAAAAAAGGGCTAAAAACCAACATTAAAAAAATAAAAAAAAAAGGCATATAGCTATTTTTATTTATTTAATTTTTTTTATGCCTTTTTTTAATGCTTTTATGATGTTTTTACTCTCTGGCACTTTGAGACTTGTTATTCAAATGTAAAATGCAATACAAATAAAGTTAAAGTACCAATGATTGTCACACACACACATACAAACCCCGTTTCCATATGAGTTGGGAAATTGTGTTAGATGTAAATATAAACGGAATACAATGATTTGCAAATCCTTCTCAACCCATATTCAATTGATTGCACTACAAAGACAACATATTTGATGTTCAAACTCATAAACTTTATTTTTTTTTGCAAATAATAATTTACTTAGAATTTCATGGCTGCAACACGTGCCAAAGTAGTTGGGAAAGGGCATGTTCACCACTGTGTTACATGGCCTTTCCTTTTAACAACACTCAGTAAAGGTTTGGGAACTGAGGAGACACATTTTTGAAGCTTCTCAGGTGGAATTCTTTCCCATTCTTGCTTGATGTACAGCTTAAGTTGTTCAACAGTCCGGGGGTCTCCCTTCTGCTATTTTAGGCTTCATAATGCGCCACACATTTTCAATGGGAGACAGGTCTGGACTACAGGCAGGCCAGTCTAGTACCCGCACTCTTTTACTATGAAGCCACGTTGATGTAACACGTGGCTTGGCATTGTCTTGCTGAAATAAGCAGGGGCGTCCATGGTAACGTTGCTTGGATGGCAACATATGTTGCTCCAAAAGCTGTATGTACCTTTCAGCATTAATGGTGCCTTCACAGATGTGTAAGTTACCCATGTCTTGGGCACTAATACACCCCCATACCATCACACATGCTGGCTTTTACACTTTGCGCCTAGAACAATCCGCATGGTTCTTTTCCTCTTTGGTCCGGAGGACACCACGTCCACAGTTTCCAAAAACAATTTGAAATGTGGACTCGTCAGACCACAGAACACTTTTCCACTTTGTATCAGTCCATCTTAGATGAGCTCAGGCCCAGCGAAGCGTTTCTGGGTGTTGTTGATAAACGATTTTTGCCTTGCATAGGAGTTTTAACTTGCACTTACAGATGTAGCGACCAACTGTAGTTACTGACAGTGGGTTTCTGAAGTGTTCCTGAGCCCATGTGGTGATATCCTTTACACACTGATGTGGCTTGTTGATGCAGTACAGCCTGAGGGATGGAAGGTCACGGGCTTAGCTGCTTACGTGCAGTGATTTCTCCAGATTCTCTCAACCCTTTGATGATATTACGGAGCGTAGATGGTGAAATCCCTAAATTCCTTGCAATAGCTGCTTGAGAAAGGTTTTTCTTAAACTGTTCAACAATTTGCTCACGCATTTGTTGACAAAGTGGTGACCCTCGCCCCGTCCTTGTTTGTGAATGACTGAGCATTTCATGGAATCTACTTTTATACCCAAGCATGGCACCCACCTGTTCCCAATTTGCCTGTTCACCTGTGGGATGTTCCAAATAAGTGTTTGATGAGCATTCCTCAACTTTATCAGTATTTATTGCCACCTTTCCCAACTTCTTTGTCACATGTTGCTGGCATCAAATTCTAAAGTTATTGATTATTTGCACAAAAAATTTTTTTTATCAGTTTGAACATCAAATATGTTGTCCTTGTATCATATTCAACTGAATATGGGATGAAAATGATTTGCAAATCATTGTATTCCGTTTATATTTACATCTAACACAATTTCCCAACTTATATGGAAACGGGGTTTGTACATTAAAAGTTTTGACAAAATAATACAACCATATATATGTTACTGCATATGTTAGCAGCCAAATTAGGAGCCTTTGTAACCTGTTTTTGAAATCTTTCTATTATTTATATGCTAAGAAATATTTGGTGATGTACTGTATATTGTAATCGCAGGAGGCTGCAATATATATCGCGATACAGATATTAGGCCGTATTGCCCATCCCTACCTGTCCTAAAATGTGTTGTTGTGCTTTATACTTACTGTAGTAGTCACGGCAACAGTCGCCATAGAACACGCAAGAGCTGTAGCAGGAGCAGCTTCCCATGTGCCCGCCGCAGTTGTAGCGACACGAGGGCTGAGCTGGAAAAATGTCAGCTAATTGGTGACTATTTACTGTAAGAATGGTACATGTTGCCTTACCTGTGGTCCGTGGTGGCTGAGTCGTGCTTTGGCAGTAATCTGAACAAAAGAATGACAATGTTGCACAGCATCCTGACTGCTTGTCCTCATGGTTGACGATAGTCGATGTAAATGATATCGATTTGGCTTTTAATACCGTCGTGATATCGTGATAATGCACGTTGATGAGGCATTCTAGCTGCGTGCCGCAAGTTTGACAGTGACAAGCGGACGACCACATCCTTAATGCAGTGTAGCGTCCTTACTATTATGTTAGATCCACTATGGACTGGACTCACAATATTATGTTAAATCCACTATGGTCTGGACTCTCTCACTATTATGTTAGATCCACTATGGTCTGGACTCTCTCACTATTATGTTAGATCCATTATGGACTGGACTCTCACACTATTATGTTAGATCCACTATGGACTGGACTCTCTCACTATTATGTTAGATCCACTATGGACTGGACTCTCACACTATTATGTTAGATCCACTATGGACTGGACTCTCACACTATTATGTTAGATCCACTATGGCCTGGACTCTCACACTATTATGTTAGATCCACTATGGACTGGACTCTCACAATATTATGTTAGATCCACTATGGACTGGACTCTCACTATTATGTTAGATCCACTATGGACTGGACTCTCACAATATTATGTTAGATCCACTATGGACTGGACTCTCACTATTATGTCACACTATTATGTTAGATCCACTATGGACTGGACTCTCACACTATTATGTTAGATCCACTATGGCCTGGACTCTCACACTATTATGTTAGATCCACTATGGACTGGACTCACAATATTATGTTAAATCCACTATGGTCTGGACTCTCTCACTATTATGTTAGATCCACTATGGTCTGGACTCTCTCACTATTATGTTAGATCCATTATGGACTGGACTCTCACACTATTATGTTAGATCCACTATGGACTGGACTCTCTCACTATTATGTTAGATCCACTATGGACTGGACTCTCACACTATTATGTTAGATCCACTATGGACTGGACTCTCACACTATTATGTTAGATCCACTATGGCCTGGACTCTCACACTATTATGTTAGATCCACTATGGACTGGACTCTCACAATATTATGTTAGATCCACTATGGACTGGACTCTCACTATTATGTTAGATCCACTATGGACTGGACTCTCACAATATTATGTTAGATCCACTATGGACTGGACTCTCACTATTATGTCACACTATTATGTTAGATCCACTATGGACTGGACTCTCACACTATTATGTTAGATCCACTATGGCCTGGACTCTCACACTATTATGTTAGATCCACTATGGACTGGACTCTCACACTATTATGTTGGATCCACTATGGACTGGACTCTCACAATATTATGTTAGATCCACTATGGACTGGACTCTCACTATTATGTTAGATCCACTATGGACTGGACTCTCTCACTATTATGTTAGATCCACTATGGACTGGACTCTCACACTATTATGTTAGATCCACTATGGACTGGACTCTCACAATATTATGTTAGATCCACTATGGACTGGACTCTCACAATATTATGTTAGATCCACTATGGACTGGACTCTCACTATTATGTTAGATCCACTATGAACTGGACTCTCACTATTATGTTAGATCCACTATGAACTGGACTCTCTCACTATTATGTTAGATCCACTATGGACTGGACTCTCACAATATTATGTTAGATCCACTATGGACTGGACTCTCACTATTATGTTAGATCCACTATGGACTGGACTCTCACACTATTATGTTAGATCCACTATGGACTGGACTCTCACTATTATGTTAGATCCACTATGGACTGGACTCTCACACTATTATGTTAGAGCCACTATGGACTGGACTCTCACTATTATGTTAGATCCACTATGGACTGGACTCTCACTATTATGTTAGATCCACTATGGACTGGACTCTCACTATTATGTTAGATCCACTATGGACTGGACTCTCACACTATTATGTTAGATCCACTATGGACTGGACTCTCACTATTATGTTAGATCCACTATTGACTGGATTCTCACAATATTATGTTAGATCCACTATGGACTGGACTCTCACAATATTATGCTAGATCCACTCGACGTCCATTGCACCGGTCTCCCAGGGGGGGGTCCCCACATCTGCGGTCCCCTCCAAGGTTTCTCATTGTTGTCCCATTGGGTTTGAGTTTTTTCTTGCCCTGATGTGGGATCTGAGCCGAAGATGTCGTTGTGGCTTAAGTTAAAGTTAAGTTAAAGTGCCAATGATTGTTATGCAGCCCTTTTTAGACACTCATGATTTAGGGCTATATAAGTAAACATTGATTGATTGATTGATTGATTGCTAGCAGCTAATGTTGTTCCCCAGTGCAAAGCCACGTCCATCTGTGGAACACCCTTCCTGACCACCTCAGGGCCCCACAGACGATGGATGCTTTTAAAAAAAAGGGCTAAAAACCAACCAACATTAAAAAAATAAATTAAAAAAAGCATATAGCTAATTTTAATATTGTTGCTTTTTTTATTCCTTTTTAAAAATAATTGTATGATGTTTTTACTCTGTGGCACTTTGAGACTTGTTATTCAAATGTAAAATGCAATACAAATCAAATCTGTTATTATTAAAGGTCCTTGTTAGGGCGATGGCGCTTAACTAAACCTAGCCTCCATGGCAGCAAATAAGATAAAGTAGCATTATCACTGGAGGACCTACTGTGTGTAGTAGTGTATGGTGTAGAGAGCTCTTCAATGTAAACAGGGGTGGGTGGATAATTACAAATATCAACAGTAATGATACCAAGTACAGTATCAGTACATGGTTGATACTTTAATTGTTTTTTATCACACCACCGTCCTGTGTTTCAGTGTGATCATTCAATGATGATGAACATTTGAAGTATCAGCATCGTTATGGCTGATACTTCCCCTGTAACTACTGTGTATTTGTAGTATCGCCCAAAACTAATGTCAAGTGTTCAAATACTAGAATAATATGTGCTTATTACGTTTGAACAGAAGTGTAGATAGAACATGTTAAAGTAACCAGATATTTAAATTAGCAAGTACATTAAAAGTTTTGAAAAAATAATACAACCATATATATGTTACTGCATATGTTAGCAGCCAAATTAGGAGCCTTTGTAACCTGTTTTTGAAATCTTTTTATTATTTATCTGCTAAGAAATATTTGGCGATGTATATCGTAATCGCAGGATGCTGCAATATATATCGCGATACAGATATTAGGCTGTATCGCCCATCCCTACCTGTCCCAAAATGTGTTGTTGTGCTTTATACTTACTGTAGTAGTCACGGCAACAGTTGCCATAGTACATGCAGGAGCTGTCGCAGGAGCAGCTTCCCATGTGTCTGCCGCAGTTGTAGCGACACGAGGGCTGAGCTGAGTGGCACAAGTGGAGGAAACATATATTCATTTTGTTCTCAAAATTCTACACACAATACCCCATAATGATTTTTTTTACTTACCAAATTAATTACAAATAAAAAAAACTAAGAAATCACACGTACAGTGGTGGTCAAAAGTGTACATACACTTGTAAAGAACATCATGTTAATATTTGCTTACATGTCCCTTGGCAAGTTTACCTGCAATAAGGCGCTTTTGTTTCTGCTTGAATTTTGGACCACTAAATTGCTGCAGTTCAGCTAAATGTGTTGCTTTTCTGACATGGACTTGTTTCTTCAGCATTGTCCAAACCTTTAAGTCAGGACTTTGGGAAGGCCATTCTAAAACCTTCATTCTATCCTGATTTAGCCATTCCTTTACCACTTTTAAGGTGTGTTTGGGGTCATTGTCCTGTTGGAACACCCAGCTGCGCCCAAGACCCAACCTCCGGGCTGATGATTTTAGCTTGTCCTGAAGAATTTGGAGGTAATTCTCCTTTTTCATTGTCCCATTTAAAGCAGCAGTTCCATTGGCAGAAAAACAGGCCCAGAGCATAATACTACCACCACCATGCTTGACGGTAGGAATGGTGTTCCTAGGGTTAAAGGCCTCACCTTTTCTCCTCCAAACATATTGCTGGGTATTGTGGCCAAACAGCTCCATTTTTGTTTCATCTGACCATGGAACTTTCCTCCAGAAGGTCTTATCTTTGTCCAGGTGATGTCAGATGAAACAAAAATTGAGGCAAATACTCAGCCTAACCCTACCTAAAGCACGGTATGGGTAATCTCGCCTAATTGGAGTGCTTTTGTTCATCAGAGCTATGTTGCAGTGTTTTATGTCGAATTTATCAGCATGACGTCATAATTAGGGATGATGTTTGATAAGAAATTATCGAGTTCGAGCCCATTATCCAATCCTCTTATCGACCCGATTCCTTATCGATTCTCTTATCGAATCCAGATAGGTTGTAGTATATGGAAAAAAACACAATATTTGGTTTAACAAAAGCTCACTTTTATTTTATAAGAAAAAAATAAAATTAAATAAATAAATAAATATTGACTGTTACCACCCTAAAAAAAACTAAAAAAATATTGACTGTTGTTACCCAAAGTATATTAAGTGGGATTTTTCATAAAAACAAATATATACAGTAACACAAAAACAACCTGTCTCTGTGATCACTATAGGTGTATAAATAATAATATAGTGTTAAATAAAATCAGTCCCTTGGGCACAAAACTGAAAATAATACAGCTCTCCAAAAAGTGCACTTCTGCTGCTATTGGAACATACTAACTACACACACTATGACACTAAGAACACCACAGTCATCAATCAACAATTCTTCCCCCCTTACATGAGAGCGAAGCCTGGCAATAATTGCATATTGCCTGTTCTGCCCTCACTATACGTGTTGAGGTTATACAGCTTGGCAGACAGCTAACAAACAATCCAAAGCAGATTATTAAATATTAGCTTCACACAAATATACAGTACTATCATCAAACAAATACTTCTGAGTGTTGAAACTATTTCGATGGTGGAAATACACGACTGGCAGCCATTTTAAGTCCTCAAAACATCCATTGAAACAGTGCACAAAATAGTTTTTCAATAAACATCTTAGTATCAAACTTAACCACTTTCCACCTTAACATTGACTTACATAAACAAGTTAAACAGTTTACTTACAGACTTATCTTTTCCAAGGCTTGTAAGAGCTAACACAACTTGTCTACTTCTCAATTGTCTCAACCCGGAAGTGCCCAAACTAATGACGTGTAGTATTTTCATATCGCCACAAGGTGTCAGTAAGAGTCTACAATCAAATGGGCATAACATTGCAGGTCCCACAGGGCATTTCCTGTTACTTGGGAAGGGATTCGTTCCCAGGGATTCGAATAAAGAACCAACTATTTTTCTTTACTATCGTGGCCTCGATAACGGGAACCGGTTCTCAAAAAGGGATTCGAGTCCATGCAATCGGTTCTTTTCTTATCGAACAACCGGGAGAACCGATTTCGAACATCATCCCTAGTCATAATGCCTGACATTTGCCGTGCACCCCTAGTTCAAATGCATCATTATGGCCGCAAAATTGAAATGGCATTAATGCCCACGAGTGTATGTCAACATTAACAAGTACCTGAAGTTCTCCGTAATGCAGCATCATCACATGATGGATCACAAGACAAAAATGAATATTTTTCTAATCAACGTTACGACTATTGACAATGTTGCGAACCGTACCTTGCGCACCATGCGAGACGACGGCGAGGACACAGAGAACCAAGAGTGTCCACATTGTTGCGACTTGGGCTCACCGAGTTCCAACCTGCTCCCTGGGACCAAGTGGATGGTTTTTATAATCCCAGTTGACCATAAATCTCCCCAAAGCGTCACACGTGGATGAGAAAATACACACCTGCTGTGCGGTCATAAAAGAGGAAGATGGCTTTCAGGTGTTTCAGGCACACGCAATATCAAATATGATTACGATTACGTCGCGTTATTAGTGCTTTTCTGAATATTTATTTTACTCCACCCGATAATAATTGATCAGCTACTACGGCAACACTAGCTAACATTGTCAGCACATTTTTCATACATTTTTTTTTAACTTTATCTACATTTTTTATTTATCCAAAAAACATTTTTCATTACCTTTTTCTAATTGTTTAGGTTTAAGATGAAATTATTTATTCAGTGGCTAGAATGTGAAGTAGACAAGTAATAATATTTGACTGTAATTATTTATGAATTTGTTTTATTTGATTTAAGTAATTACCTAATTAATTGTATTATTTTTTATCATTATATTAAATTATTAATAAATGGTAATGCTCAATTGGTAATATATAATTATTCATCCATCCATTCATTTTCTACCGCTTGTCTCTTAATTATATTTAATTTAAATTAATTTAATTTAAATTCAATACAGATTTTAAATTAGGTTAGTTGTTTTATTTGTACGCATTATTACTAAATCTTTTTATATTCCAACAACTTATCACTTGTTTATGACTGTTAATGGGTTTCAGTCATGGCCGCAATAAATAAATTCCTGCAAAGAAGGAATATTTTCCTTGCTTAGAGCAGGGGTGGGCAATTAATTTTTACCGGGGGCCGCATGACAACCTGAGCACTGCTGGAGGGCCACACCGACAATATTTCAATTAAATTTTGCTCAAATTGTTTTTGATATACCGTAAGATAAATAATAATAATCATTTAATTTAACCTAACTTAACTTTATACAAAAGCAGATTGCTTTTGATGGTTTTATTTTTAACACTGTCTAACACAACACTTCCTGATGTATAATACAATGCAAAAATGTCAATTTCTGTCACTTTATCCTGCATCCTCTTTAAAAGTCCAACATTTTTCCCCGTCAGATTTGGACAACCATCTGTTGTCACACCTGCCAGCTTGTCCCATTTCAGTCCTAACATGTCCAAACACGCATTTACCTATGTGAACAAGTCATTACCTGTGGTTGTCTCTTTAATTGACTGCATGGCTGCCAGCTCCTCCGTGATTTGAAAGTCTGCAGTTATCCCACGTAAGAAGATGAGCAGCTGGGCGGTGTCACGTACATCGCAACTCTCATCCAAAGCCAGCGAAAAACAGTCAAAGTCGGCCGTTCTGTTCTTCAGCTGAAGCTCCAAGTTTCCAGCGATGGTCTCAACCCGCCTCGTTACAGTGCGTCGGGAGAGTGACACGTTCTCAAATGCGCCCCTCTTCTCCGGGCATATCAGCGCAACAGAGTCCAATAAGCACTCCTTAATAAACTCTCCGTCAGAAAACTCCTTACTTTTTTTGGCGATTTTGTGAGAAATGACGAAACTTGTCCTGACAGCTGCATCTCTGGGGGGTGAAATTTGGCGAAAAGTCCTTGTTGGGTTTGCAGTTTTACCATCAACGCATCAGCCTCCCTTGCGCGCGCTTCATCAGACAGATTCCGGTATTTTTCCTGGTGCGTCGTCGTGTAGTGGCGATTCAAATGATATTCTGTAAACACAGCAACCTGTGTACCACAAATTAAGCACATGGCTTTACCTTTCATTTCTGTGTAGAAATACTTGGCAGTCCATGTCTTGTTGAAAACACGCCATTCCTCATCAACTTTTCTCTTTTTAGCGTCTCGGGGGTAATCGGGCATCACTTGTCGCTGTGCACCTTCACTCACAGGTTACACACGGACATACGCCCATAATTAATACTTTTCAAAATAAAAGCAGCGCAGTTGTATTGCGCGCACGACATAGATGTTTTTTTTTATTTATTTTGTAATTTGTGATTGCCGCTGTTCGCATTCACTCACAATCGCGCACGAGCATACGTCCACACGGACGTAATACAAATAACGCTTTTCAAAACAAAAGCAGCACCGTTGTATTGCACACTCGACATAGATACTTTTTGAAATGTATTTTGTAATTTATGATTGGCCTCACGCGGGCCGGACAGGGATGCACCAAGGGCCGGATGTGGCCCGCGGGCCGCAGAATGCCCAGGTCTGGCTTAGAGTGTAAAAAACATGTTTACGACCTTCTAAATACACGTTTCAATATAAAGAGAGCCTCTTAGACATGAAATAACACCCTTGAGTCACTTTTACACTCTTTAAATCCAATATAGTAATGCTCACTGAGGCTGAGCCAATCAGTGTCCACCATACTGAACAGAACGCTCTGATTGGTTGGGTCTCCTGTAGTGGCCAACACTAATTTAGTATTGATATTTTGACTTTATTTAGCCATGTTCATGCTTGGAAATTCTTCATTTAGGCAAAAAATGTTGTAGAATATGCTTTAAAAACACTTTAAAAAATCTGTGATGTGATGGAGACGCAATAATAGAAGCCAGATAAGGCAAGGGACGACTATATTCATGTTTTATATTCACGCAGATAACAAATTGAGCTCTTTTTTTATGCAAATTAACAAGGCGATTTATTACAGTTATGACCAATATGTGTTTGAATGTATTGCATGTATTAATGAGGACGTGTCCCAGTATTTGTGTCACTTTCTAACTGGTGAATTTAGGACCAGCTGCAGCTGGACTTTATTAACGTTACTTTGTTTGACTTGTCCCATAAAACAATCACACAATACAGTACTAATTTTGGAGCGGCTAATAAATCACATTTGCAGCCTATTTGCTGTGTTCCCAGCACTTTGTTGGTCCTATCATCCTGTTACACCTGCACACTTCCTGTTACACCTGCACACTTCACCCGCACCTGGGGGGAGGACCAAATGGAGTCACCTGACCTCCAAGCAACCTGTGGTTCCACTTGGCCATGTTTTACACTTGGCCATGTTTTACACTTGGCCATGTTTTACACTTGGTCATGTCTTACACTTGGTCATGTTTTACACTTAGTCATGTTTTACACTTGGCCATGTTTTACACTTGGTCATGTTTTACACTTAGTCATGTTTTACACTTGGCCATGTTTTACACTTGGTCATGTTTTACACTTAGTCATGTCTTACACTTGGCCATGTTTTACACTTGGCCATGTTTTACACTTGGTCCGGTTTTCCACTTGGTCATGTTTTACACTTGGCCATGTTTTACACTTGGCCATGTTTTACACTTGGTCCGGTTTTCCACTTGTTCATGTTTTACACTTGGCCATGTTTTACACTTGGTCCGGTTTTCCACTTGGCCATGTTTTCCACTTGGTCATGTTTTCCACTCGGCCATGTTTTCCACTTGGCCATGTTTTTCACTTGGTCATGTTTTACACTTGGCCATGTTTTACACTTGGTCATGTTTTCCACTTGGCCATGTTTTACACTTGGTCATGTTTTCCACTTGGCCATGTTTTACACTTGGCCATGTTTTTCACTTGGTCATGTTTTACGCTTAGCCATGTTTTCCATGCCAGAGGAAGCACCACGACCATGTTGGCGAACTTGACACGACTTGTGGTTGAAGGCCTGGGTGTCGTCCCACAGCAGTGTGTGAAGAGCACACTGCACAAAATAAGCAAGATGAAATATCTCAAATGAAGGTTATTACTTAAGTGAGCAAATTGATTTGCCAAATTACCATTTTGCTTCTTTCATGCGTTTGGCAAATCATATGTTCTTCTTGTTTTGCTTATTTTAATTAACATCTCACATTTTCATCAATCTGAAGAAAAACATCTTGCTGAAGAAAATAAGTCTAGGAGTTTTTCAAAATGGGGTCCCAGGGATAGGCATAAGGCCTTCCGTCCCACAACAGTGTGTGACCAGCATGAGCTTTCAGGAAGTTGATGTTAAAAGTATTAACTGAATGTCGCTTTCAAATGTAGCATCATGCTACAACTTCTACATGACTTGTGTAATGCTGTCCCACAGCAGTGTGTGACCAGCAGGTTGTGGCAGGAAGTTGCTGTTAAAAGTATTAACTGCATGTCGCTTCTAAGCTTGGCATCATGCTACAACTTCTACACGACTTGTGTAATGATGTCCCACAGCAGTGTGTGACCAGCAGGATGTAGCAGGAAGTTGATGTTAAAAGTGCTAATTGTGTGTTGCTTTCAAATGTGGCATCTTGCTACGTCTTCCACTTGACTTGTGTAATGCTGTCCCACAGCAGTGTGTGACCAGCAGGATGTACAAACCCCGTTTCCATATGAGTTGGGAAATGTTAGATGTAAATATAAACGGAATACAATGATTTGCAAATCATTTTCAACCCATATTCAGTTGAATATGCTACAAAGACAACATATTTGATGTTCAAACTCATAAACTTTTTTTTTTTTGCAAATAATCATTAACTTTAGAATTTGATGCCAGCAACACGTGACAAAGAAGTTGGGAAAGGTGGCAATAAATACTGATAAAGTTGAGGAATGCTCATCAAACACTTATTTGGAACATCCCACAGGTGAACAGGCAAATTGGG
Source organism: Entelurus aequoreus (assembly GCF_033978785.1). NCBI lineage: Eukaryota > Metazoa > Chordata > Actinopteri > Syngnathiformes > Syngnathidae > Entelurus > Entelurus aequoreus. The sequence continues at coordinate 70,981,042 of NC_084739.1, forward strand.
AACAGGTGGGTGCCATGATTGGGTATAAAAGTAGATTCCATGAAATGCTCAGTCATTCACAAACAAGGACGGGGCGAGGGTCACCACTTGGTCAACAAATGCCTGAGCAAATTGTTGAACAGTTTAAGAAAAACCTTTCTCAAGCAGCTATTGCAAGGAATTTAGGGATTTCACCATCTACGCTCCGTAATATCATCAAAGGGTTCAGAATTTTGGAGAAATCACTGCACGTAAGCAGCTAAGCCCGTGACCTTCCATCCCTCAGGCTGTACTGCATCAACAAGCCACATCAGTGTGTAAAGGATATCACCACATGGGCTCAGGAACACTTCAGAAACCCACTGTCGGTAACTACAGTTGGTCGCTACATCTGTAAGTGCAAGTTAAAACTCTCCTATGCAAGGCGAAAACCGTCTATCAACAACACCCAGAAACGCCGTCGGCTTCGCTGGGCCCGAGCTCATCTAAGATGGACTGATACAAAGTGGAAAAGTGTTCTGTGGTCTGACGAGTCCACATTTCAAATTGTTTTTGGAAACTGTGGACGTCGTGTCCTCCGGACCAAAGAGGAAAAGAACCATCCGGATTGTTCTAGGCGCAAAGTGTAAAAGGCAGCATGTGTGATGGTATGGGGGTGTATTAGTGCCCAAGACATGGGTAACTTACACATGTGTGAAGGCACCATTAATGCTGAAAGGTACATACAGCTTTTGGAGCAACATATGTTGCCATCCAAGCAACGTTACCATGGACGCCCCTGCTTATTTCAGCAAGACAATGCCAAGCCACGTGTTACATCAACGTGGCTTCATAGTAAAAGAGTGCGGGTACTAGACTGGCCTGCCTGTAGTCCAGACCTGTCTCCCATTGAAAATGTGTGGCACCTAAAATAGCAGAAGGGAGACCCCCGGACTGTTGAACAACTTAAGCTGTACATTAAACAAGAATGGGAAAGAATTCCACCTGAGAAGCTTCAAAAATGTGTCTCCTCAGTTCCCAAACCTTTACTGAGTGTTGTTAAAAGGAAAGGCCATGTAACACAGTGGTGAACATGCCCTTTCCCAACTACTTTGGCACGTGTTGCAGCCATGAAATTCTAACTTAATTATTATTTGCAAAAAAAATATAAAGTTTATGAGTTTGAACATCAAATATGTTGTCTTTGTAGTGCATTCAACTGAATATGGCTTGAAAAGGATTTGCAAATCATTGTATTCCGTTTATATTTACATCTAACACAGGGGTCCAAACTCAATTGACCTGGGGGCCACTGGATGCAGAAACTGGGTGAGGCTGGGCCGCAAGAAAAGATTTCTTTAAAAAAATCTAACATGCACTTTTTAATGAATTCACCTTCTTTGAATGGCTTTCCCGCCCTAGCAACCATCTCACTCACCATATAGCTAGCTTTGACTGCTGCATCGCTCTTTTCGCTTGCTTTCTTGACGAAATCTTGTTGCCTCAGTAGACTGCTTTTAAAATGTGCAACCCGGTTCACTCTCTCATCTCCCTGGTATTTTGCATACTCCTCAGCATGTCTAGTTGTATGATGACGTTTCAAATTGTATTCCTTGTGCACCGCAACTTTCTCTGTATCAACTACAGAAAAGAGCTACAAGGATTATTCATAAAGTAGATTACTTAGAACACACTAACATATTATTTATTAATTCGGGTTTATTGAAATGACAGGAGCTAGTAAAGTTACAGACATGATGTGTCATGTTTAAGGCTAAAAGTAAAACATTACCAACAAATGTACAAAAAATGTTTGTCATGACTTGTGAGAATGAAGAGCATGGAAGAAAAGGTCATTTCCAACATCAGTATTCAAGGACAACTTTAAAACAAATGTGTATATCAGTGGTGGGGGTTCAACTATGGAATTCTCTTTACAATGAGATAAAAGATTGTAAAAATATATTCCAATTGAAAAAATATATAAAGACAGAACAATAAGATCATATGGACAGCCATAAGTGTTTACATTTTGCTTTATATTTATTATTTTACTTATTTTTTGCCTGGTTTTGTATTTGTTTTGTGTCATCCCGTGAGGTGTATATTACTTCTTTGGTTTTTTTTGTTCGGTTTGTACATCATGAAGTTTTGCACTTCTTGTGTTTTTTTGTGTGTCTTTTTGTTTGTTTTCGTTATATTTGGATGTAATTGTTGGTTTATATGATATCATTTAGTAAGACTACGTATTATGTTGAAGGGGGCAGAAGAATATAAGATTTTTCTTCATGCTGCTCCTTCTCAGGCATTGGTGTGTAAATGTATAATTGAGGTATAATTGTCTTATCGAGCAAAGATGCACATCAATGAAGGAGATAAATAAAAATGAAATGAAATAAGACACGTCGGGGTGCCCCTGTGCTCAACAAAGAAATATTGCATCAAAAATCGTCTCTGTCTGGAGCCAACGGGAGGGGGGAGGGGGGGTGGCTCGCCGTGGAGTTTACAGTTACGGTAGCACAATTAGCCCCGAACGGGCTAACATCACCACTAATGTGTTACACGTCTAATTCGCCCAGCGACTCTCTGTCGGAGTATCAGCGCTGGGGTCCAGTGCACCACACTTTTGTATTGTCGCTCGGTCCTACCGGAGCGCTCGTCTTCCTCGCCCGGACTGTTTACAACGGGGGCGGGAGAGAGCAGGCGGGCGAGCGAGGGAGGGAGGGAGGAAGTGCGTGTGCGGGTGTCGTGGAAAAGCGGCAAAATGTTTCTCTGCTTGCATCACGCAAGTGACATCAATGCATACTTGCCAACCTTGAGACCTCCGAATTCGGGAGATGGAGGGGGGGGGGGGGGGGGGGGTTGAGGTGTGGGTGGGGGTTGAGGTGGGCGGGGTTGGGGGTAGCGGGGGTGTTTTTGTAGCCCGGAAGAGTTAGGGCTGCAAATGATTCTGGGTATTTGTTGTGTTTATGTTGTGTTTAGGTGTGGATGTTCTCCCGAAATGTGTTTGTCATTCTTGTTTGGTGTGGGTTCACAGTGTGGCGCATATTTGTAACAGTGTTACAAAAATAAATAAAATAAAATATGACCACCCTCAGCGGGACATGTATGGCTGTTCCTCAAGTATGTCTTGCTATAACCTGCGTGTGTCTGCAGAAGCCTCATACTTCATGTGTCTGAGCCGGCACGCTGTTAGCATGGACAAAAAGATGATGCAGTGACAGTTTATAGAGGACACTAAAGGCAGTGCCATCACGGCACGCCCTCGATGTTGTCGAGAGCCTTATACCACACCGTGATTGGTAGATTCCTATTTCCTTCAGCTCCGCACACAACGCTGTCAAGCGCCATTCATTTTAAACTCGCGGTCCGCACTAACATTAAACTTTCATATTAAGGTGGGGGCCGCAAAATAACGTGTTTGAGACCCCTGATCTAACACAATTTCCCAACTCATATGGAAACGGGGTTTGTAGATGCTAAAAGTATTTCTTTCAAATGTGACATCATTTGAAAGAAAAACAAGCTGCAAGTTTGCTTTAGTGATTCATGTTTGTTTTGTCCACAGTTGAGGACATCTTCCCACATCACAAGTAAACATCAGTGCAACATTTCACTGAAAGGACCCTCCCACTCACCCTTCCTATTGTGGACGCCCCCGCCCACCTTTTGAGGATGTGCCTGCTAGAGTCAACACGTATGAGGGGGACACTGGGAGGGTCGGTCAGAAGCATCGATCAAGTCCCGAGTGTTAATGAGTAACTGGCAGCTTTAAAGTCCGGGAGGGAAGCGACGGGAGCTTCATTCCGCAGCACCAAGCAAGGCACGGTAAGAACAAGCTCACCACCACACTTGCCTGCTTCTGTCTGATAATGTTCTTCATTGTGGAGTCATGGAGGACATGTGTGTGGAGGAATGTTCTTCATTGTGGAGTCATGGAGGACATGTGTGTGGAGGAATGTTCTTCATTGTGGAGTCATGGAGGACATGTGTGTGTGGAGGAATGTTCTTCATTGTGGAGTCATGGAGGACGTGTGTGTGGAGGAATGTTCTTCATTGTGGAGTCATGGAGGACGTGTGTGTGGAGGAATGTTCTTCATTGTGGAGTCATGGAGGACGTGTGTGTGGAGGAATGTTCTTCATTGTGGAGTCATGGAGGACGTGTGTGTGCTTGGCTGGAAGACCAAGGCCATGTCCTCTCATGTTTGCTCATCTCAAAAGGCTAAAGTCCTACTTTGGCAAAAGAACATCCAAATCTTCTTAGTGGACGTGTATCAGGGGGAGAAAATCAATATGTTCTTTGAAACGCCGTTAGATCAATGGATTAGGAACTCCTTTAACCTTCTAAACGCCACTTGTTGAAATGTGTCATCTATTTAAAAAAAAATTTAAAGACAATTTAACAGAATTTAGTCACTTTTATGTATGCATTTATGAGTTTTTTAAAATACCGGTACTTTTTTAAGATTGAGTTCCAGGACATTTTTTGCCAAAATATAAAGTAAATAAATGAATATATTTAAACTTATGTCTTTAACCTAAAATTTGTCTCGGCTAATTTTGAGCTTAAGCAATTATTTAAACAGTATGAATGGAAAGTTCAATATATATATATATATATATATATATATATATATATATATATATACACACACACACACACACATAGATTTGTGTATAAATGTATATATGTATACATGTCTTTGTGTGTATATATATATTAGTGTGTATACGTATATATAATGTATGTATATATGTAATGTGTGTGTGTGTGTGTATATATATATATACATATATTAATGTGTGTGCATATTTACATAATCTGTGTATAAATAATGTGAATATATAATACGTATATATAATATATATGTATACATATGTGTATATACATTATATGGTAATGTGTGTATATTTCCATATATATGATGTGTGTGTGTATAAACATATGTAATGTGTGTATATATACATATATAATGTATATATACATTATACAAACATACATATATATGTGTGTATATATTTATTATATATGAAAATATATGTATGTATATATGTGTAAATGTGTATATATATGTGTATGTATATATTACATATATGTAAATATATGTATGTATGTGTAAAAATGTATGTATGTATAAATAAATATATGTATGTACATGTGTGTACTGTGTATATAAATGTGTGTGCATATATGTATGTATGTAAATATATACTGTATATGTATGTATGTATGTATGTATGTATGTATGTATATATATATTTTTTATTTTTTTATTTTTTTGAATATATATATAAAGTTTTTTTAAAATATATATATATATATATATATATATATATATATATATATATATATATATATATATATATATATATATATATATATATATATATATATATATATATATATATATATATATATATATATATATATATATATAATCTCTTTCACACACAATTAAAATCTGGCCAGGGTATGAATCAGTTTGGGCTTAAATGTAAAAATGATAAAGATATGTATTTATTTAAAATGTGAAAATAATCAAAATTAAGTTTTTGAAATGTTTTTTCAAATGAGTTAATTATAAGTAACGCTCTTTTATTTTATTTATGGAAGATACAAGTTCACTTTCACACAAAAACAAAATCTGGCCAGGGTACGAATAATGTTGTCTTAACTTTTAAACTGTATATTTATTTATTTCATTTATTATGTAAAAAAAATAGAAATAATAATTTATAAAAACATCAATTGTTTTAAACTCTGAATATTATCACACAATATTTTGCGCATCATTTTCTATATAAATAATTTATTTTGTATTATATTATAACATGTTTGTATTTAACAATTCAAATTATATTGATAATTATCAGTAAGATTTTTAATAAATACTTTAGCTTGATTGCCTTAGAAAATATGATTCATAAAACAAAAATTAACCTGAAAAAACTTCCAAGTCTGATGATTAATTGTATTAATGTATTAATTATGCGCTTACAAGTGTCAATAAATGGAAAGGAGAAGAATGTGAATCAGGTGAGTAAGCAGAAGTGTGACAAAAGTGAGAATTTGAACTTGTGTAACTTTGAGCGATGCAAACAGACAAGAAATGTGCTTCATTGTCAAAGCGAGCCTTGTTGCCGCGGGCGATGGCGGGCGGCTCTTTCAGCGAGTACAAAGAACCATCAATCCATGGCTGACATGTGGCCTTGTGGCCCAGAACCAGATCCAGCCAGATCCCAGGAGAAAGCCACACTTGTGTCTAAGGTCCATGCGGGTTTTGTCTTGTAGTGAAAATGCAGCCTGGTCCTCTGGTGCTCGTGCTCCTGTGCTGCTGCCTCTCAGGAGGCGGAGCCAACCGCGTCTACATCCATCCTTTCCATCTCTTCGCCGCCGACAACGTCAGCTGCGAGACCCTCCAGAACCACACCTTCCAGCCCCTGGAGAGTGTTTCCGTGGCGCCTCTCGACATGGCGGTCCTGACGCCGGACCAGCGGGGTCCGTCCGAGCGGGACAACGTGACGCAGGACGTGACGCAGAGGACGGCGGTGCTGGCGGAGCTGGTCAACTCCTTGGGTTTGAGGATGTACCAGGCGCTCAGTGGCAAGCAGCCAGCAGCCAACACGCTCTTCTCACCTGTCAACACCTACGGCTCCCTCCTCACCTTTGACCTGGGGGCCTCCAAGAAGACTGCTCGCTCCTTCCAGGTTTGGAACTTCACGCTTTGTCACCCTCAAAACCCTGGTGAAATCATATATATATATATATATATATATATACACACATATACATGTGTGTGTATATATAGATATACACACACATATACATGTGTATATGTGTGTGTATATATATATATATATACACACATGTATATATATATACACACATATACATGTGTGTATATATATATATACACACACACATATACATGTGTGTATATATATATACATGTGTATACATATATATATATATACACACACAAAAATACAGTATATATATATATACACATATATGTATGTATGTATATCATATCATATATATACATATATATCAATCATATATATATATATATCATCTACAACATACATATATACACATTTATGTATGTATATATACATATGTATATATATATACACACATACATATATATACACATTTACACACACATGTATATGTATACACATACACATGTATATATACAGAGAGAGACACATATACATACATACATATATATAGACATACATACAGACATATACATATATATATATGTATATATATACACATAAATATATACATATATATATACATACATACATCATACATATATATTTATACATATATATATATACAAATATATATATATATATACAAATATATATACACATATATGTCTATATACATATGTATATATAGACATATACATACAGACATATACATAAATATATACATACATATATATATACATACATACATTATACATACATATATATTTATACATATATATACAAATATATATATATACAAATATATATATATACAAATATATATATACATATATATATACATATATATATAGACATATACATATATATATACATATACATACATATATACACATATACACATACATATATTATACATACATATATATTTATACATATATATACAAATATATATATACACATATATATATACAGATATATATATATATACACATATATATACATATATATATACACATATATATATACAGATATATATATATATACACATATATATACATATATATATACATATATTTATATATGTATATATATATACATATATATACACATATATATATATACATATATGTATATATATATATGTATATGTGTGTATATATATATATATATTTTATTTTTTATTACAGTTTGTGTTTTTGGGTAGGAATGATTGTCGAGTTGAGTTTATTTATTTTAGAAAAAAAGTGGGGATGAAGGTACGTGTTTTTTCCCTGAATAAAATAATGAATACATTTCGGAGTTTTACCTCTTTTTTTTTGGCATTTGCATTTTCTACCTAAAAAGTGGATTTACACATTTTTTTAAAGGACATTTTATGAAATAAAAATGGTTTAAGTTTTTTAATTTCCTGCAATCTATTGAAGTAGTTTGAAAAGATTGTTTGTTTTGAAGTGGAACACAAACTCCCTGATAAATGTACAGTGCGGACATTTAGAAAGCTGTGCATGTTGTAGGAAGAACTGGACTGTCCTCTTCTCTTCCCTCCAGGACCTCCTGGGCCTGAGCAGCGGCACGGACCGAGAGGACTGCGTCTCCCTGGTGGACGCAGGCATGGTCCTGAAGACCCTCCACAGCATCAACCAGCAGCTCCAACACCACATCTCAGCCCAAGCCTGGCTCTTCACTCGGCCGCACGTGCGCCTGTCCCAGGACGTGGTCCAGGGCGCCAGCGACTTCTCCCACTCCTCTTTCGTCCGCGCCGTGGACTTCTCTGAGCGCGGGGAGCACCTGCAGCGGGTCAACACTTTTGTGGAGAACACCTCCAGCGGAAAGGTGAAGGAGGCCTTCAGAGACGTGGACGCCAACTTCGACCTTCTGTTCCTCACGTCCTTCCGCTTCCAGGGTTGGTCACATGATCAACATTTCCATCCTCCATCCTACGTGCACACAATCTTTGATTTTGTCTTTGTAGGCAACTTCCAATCCCACAAGACGTCCTTGCAGGAGTTCCACGTGGACCCGACGACCACCGTGATGACGCCCATGATGACGCACGTCGGCCTCCACCACTACTTCCACGACACGGTACATGTGCTCGTCATGGACTTTGCAGCAGAGTGGCACCTCCTGTCTAACAATATATGTCCATGCGTGTTCCTGCCAGATGAGGCGGTGCACGGTCATCAAACTGTCCCTGAGCGAGCGCTCCTACATGTTGGTGGTGCTACCTGACCACGGCGTCAACCTCCACGACCTCCAAGCCAAGCTGCGCACCGACCTCATCTCTTCATGGAAAATAAACCTCCATCAGCGGTGAGACACCTCTCTTCTATCTCTCCTTTTTCAGCATTTTACATTGCAGCGCTTGGATGCTTCTTTTGTCAAAGATCCTCTATTTGACAGACACACCCAGCTGTTTTAGTAACGCACCACAAACATTGAAGTTAAAGATCTTCTATTCGAGAGGAGTACTCTGCATCTTGTCAAAGATCATCTATTTGACAGACACACCCAGCTGTTTTAATAATGCACCACAAAAATATAAGTTAAAGATTTTCTACATGAGGAGTACTCATCTTGTCAAAGATCCTTTATTTGACAGACACACCTAGCTGTTTTAGTAACGCACCACAAACATTGAAGTTAAAGATCTTCTATTCGAGAGGAGTACTCTGCATCTTGTCAAAGATCATCTATTTGACAGACACACCCAGCTGTTTTAATAATGCACCACAAAAATATAAGTTAAAGATTTTCTACATGAGGAGTACTCATCTTGTCAAAGATCCTTTATTTGACAGACACACCTAGCTGTTTTAGTAACGCACCACAAACATTGAAGTTAAAGATCTTCTATTCGAGAGGAGTACTCTGCATCTTGTCAAAGATCCTCTATTTGACAGACACACGCAGCTGTTTTAGTAACGCACCACAAACATTGAAGTTAAAGATCTTCTATTCGAGAGGAGTACTCTGCATCTTGTCAAAGATCCTCTATTTGACAGACACACCCAGCTGTTTTAATAATGCACCACAAAAATACAAGTTAAAGATTTTCTACATGAGGAGTACTCATCTTGTCAAAGATCCTTTATTTGACAGACACACCCAGCTGTTTTAGTAACGCACCACAAACATTGAAGTTAAAGATCTTCTATTCGAGAGGAGTACTCTGCATCTTGTCAAAAATCCTTTTTTTTTTGACAGATACACCCAGCTGTTTTAGTAACGCACCACAAACATTGAAGTTTGTAAAGATCTTCTATTCGAGAGGAGTACTCAGCTGTTTTGATAAAGCACCACAAAAATCTAAGTTAAAGATTTTCTACATGAGTACTCATCTTGTCAAAGATCCTCTATTTGACAGACGCACTAAGCTGTTTTAGTAATGCACCACAAAAATATAAGTTAAAGATCTTCTACATGAGGAGTACTCATTTTGTCAAAGATCCTCTATTTGACAGACTTACTCAGCTGTTTTAATAACGCACCACAAAAATATAAGTTAAAGATCTTCTACATCAGAACCCATCTTGTCAAAGATCCTCTAATTGACAGATGCACTCAGCTGTTTTGGTAATGCACCACAAAAATTGTAGTCAAAGATCTTCTATTCGAGAAGAGTACTGTCAAAAATAGGATTTTTGAGAAGATGCAGACACACTCAGATGCTTTTAAAAAACCCGCCCCAAAAATACTGTTCAAAGATCCTTTATTGACAGATGCACTCAGCTGTTTTTATAACGTGCCACAAACATTTAAGTCAAAGATCTTCTATTCGAGAGGAGTAATCGGCATCTTGTCAAAAATCCACTTTTTGACAGGCACACTCAGCGGTTTTTAAAAACCCACCCCAAAAATACTGCTCAAAGATCCTCTATTTGACAGACACACTCAGCTGTTTAAATAACGCACCACAAAAATTGAAGTCAAAGATCTTCTATTCAAGAAGAGTACTCTGCATCTTGTCAAAAATCCTTTTTTGACAAGATGCAGAGTACTCCTCTGTTATTAAAAACCCACTTCAAAAATACTCCTCAAAGATCCTCTATTTGACATACGCACTCAGCCTCTATGCAACAGGAGCACTGCTGTTTTTAAGGACCTACCACAACAATGTTGGTCAAAGATCATCTATGCAACAGGAGCACTGCTGTTTTTAAGGACCTACCACAACAATGTTGGTCAAAGATCATCTATGCAACAGGAGCACTGCTGTTTTTAAGGACCTACCACAACAATGTTGGTCAAAGATCCTCTATGCAACAGGAGCACTGCTGTTTTTAAGGACCTACCACAACAATGTTGGTCAAAGATCATCTATGCAACAGGAGCACTGCTGTTTTTAAGGACCTACCACAACAATGTTGGTCAAAGATCCTCTATGCAACAGGAGTACTGCTGTTTTTAAGGACCTACCACAACAATGTTGGTCAAAGATCATCTATGCAACAGGAGCAATGTGCTGTTTTTAAGGACCATCACAAAAATGTCAGAGATCATCTATGCAACAGGAGCACTCTGCTGTTTTTAAGGACCTACCACAACAATGTTGGTCAAAGATCATCTATGCAACAGGAGCACTGCTGTTTTTAAGGACCTACCACAACAATGTTGGTCAAAGATCATCTATGCAACAGGAGCACTGCTGTTTTTAAGGACCTACCACAACAATGTTCGTCAAAGATCCTCTATGCAACAGCAGCACTCTACTGGTTTTAAGCACCCACCACAAACATGCTAGTCAAAGATCCTCTATGCAACAGGAGCACTGCTGTTTTTAAGGACCTACCACAACAATGTTGGTCAAAGATCATCTATGCAACAGGAGCAATGTGCTGTTTTTAAGGACCTACCACAACAATGTTGGTCAAAGATCATCTATGCAACAGGAGCAATGTGCTGTTTTTAAGGACCATCACAAAAATGTCAGAGATCATCTATGCAACAGGAGCACTCTGCTGTTTTTAAGGACCATCACAAAAATGTTGGTCAAAGACCCTCTATGCAACAGCAGCACTCTACTGGTTTTAAGCACCCACCACAAACATGCTAGTCAAAGATCCTCTATGCAACAGGAGCACTGCTGTTTTTAAGGACCTACCACAACAATGTTGGTCAAAGATCATCTATGCAACAGGAGCAATGTGCTGTTTTTAAGGACCTACCACAACAATGTTGGTCAAAGATCATCTATGCAACAGGAGCACTGCTGTTTTTAAGGACCTACCACAACAATGTTGGTCAAAGATCCTCTATGCAACAGGAGTACTGCTGTTTTTAAGGACCTACCACAACAATGTTGGTCAAAGATCATCTATGCAACAGGAGCAATGTGCTGTTTTTAAGGACCATCACAAAAATGTCAGAGATCATCTATGCAACAGGAGCACTCTGCTGTTTTTAAGGACCTACCACAACAATGTTGGTCAAAGATCATCTATGCAACAGGAGCACTGCTGTTTTTAAGGACCTACCACAACAATGTTGGTCAAAGATCATCTATGCAACAGGAGCACTGCTGTTTTTAAGGACCTACCACAACAATGTTGGTCAAAGATCCTCTATGCAACAGCAGCACTCTACTGGTTTTAAGCACCCACCACAAACATGCTAGTCAAAGATCCTCTATGCAACAGGAGCACTGCTGTTTTTAAGGACCTACCACAACAATGTTGGTCAAAGATCATCTATGCAACAGGAGCAATGTGCTGTTTTTAAGGACCTACCACAACAATGTTGGTCAAAGATCATCTATGCAACAGGAGCAATGTGCTGTTTTTAAGGACCATCACAAAAATGTCAGAGATCATCTATGCAACAGGAGCACTCTGCTGTTTTTAAGGACCATCACAAAAATGTTGGTCAAAGACCCTCTATGCAACAGCAGCACTCTACTGGTTTTAAGCACCCACCACAAACATGCTAGTCAAAGATCCTCTATGCAACAGGAGCACTGCTGTTTTTAAGGACCTACCACAACAATGTTGGTCAAAGATCATCTATGCAACAGGAGCAATGTGCTGTTTTTAAGGACCTACCACAACAATGTTGGTCAAAGATCATCTATGCAACAGGAGCAATGTGCTGTTTTTAAGGACCATCACAAAAATGTCAGAGATCATCTATGCAACAGGAGCACTCTGCTGTTTTTAAGGACCATCACAAAAATGTTGGTCAAAGATCCTCTATGCAACAGCAGCACTCTACTGGTTTTAAGCACCCACCACAAACATGCTAGTCAAAGATCCTCTATGCAACAGGAGCACTGCTGTTTTCAAGGACCTACCACAACAATGTTGGTCAAAGATCATCTATGTGCTGGATTTTTAAAGGACCACACTTTAAAAAGGTCAAAGATTGTGGTTAAAAGATCCTCTATTCAAGGACAGGAGCGCTGGGCTGGTTATTTATTTGGTGTCCGTGTGGCCATCAGGTTGTTGGAGTTGTCCCTGCCAAAGTTGTCCATGTCTTCATGGTTAAAAGATCCTCTATTCAAGGACAGGAGCGCTGTGCTGGTTATTTATTTGGTGTCCGTGTGTCCATCAGGTTGTCCCTGCCAAAGTTGTCCATGTCTACATGGTTAAAAGATCCTCTATTCAAGGACAGGAGCGCTGTGCTGGTTATTTATTTGGTGTCCGTGTGTCCATCAGGTTGTCCCTGCCAAAGTTGTCCATGTCTACATGGTTAAAAGATCCTCTATTCAAGGACAGGAGCGCTGTGCTGGTTATTTATTTGGTGTCCGTGTGTCCATCAGGTTGTTGGAGTTGTCCCTGCCAAAGTTGTCCATGTCTTCAGTGAACGACGTCCGCCATCTTTTAGGCAACATGGACCCAGAAGTGGAGTCCAGACTTTTGGGCTCCCAGGCTGAGTTCAGCCAGCTGGCCAACTCTGACACCTTCACCCTGGACAAGGTAAGTCCACCTTCTTTGACACCTTCACCCTGGACAAGGTAAGTCCACCTTCACCAAGTCCACCATGCTGGTGTTGCTTCAAGTCCTGCGTGTCCATCAGGCCATCAACGCCGTGTCCTTGGAGATGTCGGAGGAAGAAGCGGCGCCGTGGGAGAAGATGAAGGAAGACGGCCAGCAAGTGACCATCAACAGACCCTTCTTCTTCTCCGTGATGGACGCTGATTGTGACGCCATGTTCTTGTTGGGCAAAATCAGCACACCCGCTTTGTGAAGAGTTCACTCTCCGTCCTTTTAGGATCTTTGTCAGTATTTATGGAGAAGATCTCAGCCTTCCTCTTCATCACTTTGTACATTAAGAGTTTATTTTTGCTTCATGACAACTTGGAATAAATGTTTCTCAATCCACTCCAGCTTGGTCCAATTAGTAACAATTACACATAAATAAATCCAATTAGTAACAATTACACATAAATAAATCATCAATCCACTCCAGCTTGGTCCAATTAGTAACAATTACACATAAATAAATCCAATTAGTAACAATTACACATAAATAAATCATCAATCCACTCCAGCTTGGTCCAATTAGTAACAATTACACATAAATAAATCCAATTAGTAACAATTACACATAAATAAATCATCAATCCACTCCAGCTTGGTCCAATTAGTAACAATTACACATAAATAAATCCAATTAGTAACAATTACACATAAATAAATCATCAATCTACTGCAGCTTGGTCCAATTAGTAACAATTACACATAAATAAATCACCAATCTACTCCAGCTTGGTCCAATTAGTAACAATTACACATAAATAAATCATCAATCTACTCCATCTTGGTCCAATTAGTAACAATTACACATAAATAAATCCAATTAGTAACAATTACACATAAATAAATCATCAATCCACTCCAGCTTGGTCCAATTAGTAACAATTACACATAAATAAATCATCAATCCACTCCATCTTGGTCCAATTAGTAACAATTACACACAAATAAATCCAATTAGTAACAATTACACATAAATAAATCATCAATCCACTCCAGCTTGGTCCAATTAGTAACAATTGCACATAAATAAATCATCAATCCACTCCAGCTTGGTCCAATTAGTAACAATTACACATAAATAAATCATCAATCCACTCCAGCTTGGTCCAATTAGTAACAATTACACATAAATAAATCCAATTAGTAACAATTACACATAAATAAATCATCAATCCACTCCAGCTTGGTCCAATTAGTAACAATTACACATAAATAAATCATCAATCCACTCCATCTTGGTCCAATTAGTAACAATTACACACAAATAAATCCAATTAGTAACAATTACACATAAATAAATCATCAATCCACTCCAGCTTGGTCCAATTAGTAACAATTGCACATAAATAAATCATCAATCCACTCCATCTTGGTCCAATTAGTAACAATTACACATAAATAAATCCAATTAGTAACAATTACACATAAATAAATCATCAATCCACTCCAGCTTGGCCCAATTAGTAACAATTACACAAAAATAAATCCAATTAGTAACAATTACACATAAATAAATCATCAATCCACTCCATCTTGGTCCAATTAGTAACAATTACACATAAATAAATCATCAATCCACTCCAGCTTGGTCCAATTAGTAACAATTACACATAAATAAATCCAATTAGTAACAATTACACATAAATAAATCATCAATCCACTCCAGCTTGGTCCAATTAGTAACAATTACACATAAATAAATCATCAATCCACTCCATCTTGGTCCAATTAGTAACAATTACACACAAATAAATCCAATTAGTAACAATTACACATAAATAAATCATCAATCCACTCCAGCTTGGTCCAATTAGTAACAATTGCACATAAATAAATCATCAATCCACTCCATCTTGGTCCAATTAGTAACAATTACACATAAATAAATCCAATTAGTAACAATTACACATAAATAAATCATCAATCCACTCCAGCTTGGCCCAATTAGTAACAATTACACAAAAATAAATCCAATTAGTAACAATTACACATAAATAAATCATCAATCCACTCCATCTTGGTCCAATTAGTAACAATTACACATAAATAAATCATCAATCCACTCCAGCTTGGTCCAATTAGTAACAATTACACATAAATAAATCATCAATCCACTCCAGCTTGGTCCAATTAGTAACAATTACACATAAATAAATCATCAATCCACTCCATCTTGGTCCAATTAGTAACAATTACACACAAATAAATCCAATTAGTAACAATTGCACATAAATAAATCATCAATCCACTCCATCTTGGTCCAATTAGTAACAATTACACATAAATAAATCCAATTAGTAACAATTACACATAAATAAATCATCAATCCACTCCAGCTTGGCCCAATTAGTAACAATTACACAAAAATAAATCCAATTAGTAACAATTACACATAAATAAATCATCAATCCACTCCATCTTGGTCCAATTAGTAACAATTACACATAAATAAATAATCAATCCACTCCAGCTTGGTCCAATTAGTAACAATTACACATAAATAAATCCAATTAGTAACAATTACACATAAATAAATCATCAATCCACTCCAGCTTGGCCCAATTAGTAACAATTACACAAAAATAAATCCAATTAGTAACAATTACACATAAATAAATCATCAATCCACTCCAGCTTGGCCCAATTAGTAACAATTACACAAAAATAAATCCAATTAGTAACAATTACACATAAATAAATCATCAATCCACTCCATCTTGGTCCAATTAGTAACAATTACACATAAATAAATCATCAATCCACTCCAGCTTGGTCCAATTAGTAACAATTACACATAAATAAATCCAATTAGTAACAATTACACATAAATAAATCATCAATCTACTCCAGCTTGGTCCAATTAGTAACAATTACACATAAATAAATCATCAATCCACTCCAGCTTGGTCCAATTAGTAACAATTACACATAAATAAATCCAATTAGTAACAATTACACATAAATAAATCATCAATCCACTCCAGCTTGGTCCAATTAGTAACAACTACACATAAATAAATCCAATTAGTAACAATTACACATAAATAAATCATCAATCCACTCCAGCTTGGTCCAATTAGTAACAATTACACATAAATAAATCATCAATCCACTCCAGCTTGGTCCAATTAGTAACAATTACACATAAATAAATCCAATTAGTAACAATTACACATAAATAAATCATCAATCCACTCCAGCTTGGTCCAATTAGTAACAATTACACATAAATAAATCATCAATCCACTCCAGCTTGGTCCAATTAGTAACAAGTACACATAAATAAATCCAATTAGTAACAATTACACATAAATAAATCATCAATCCACTCCATCTTGGTCCAATTAGTAACAATTACACATAAATAAATCATCAATCCACTCCAGCTTGGTCCAATTAGTAACAATTACACATAAATAAATCCAATTAGTAACAATTACACATAAATAAATCATCAATCTACTCCATCTTGGTCCAATTAGTAACAATTACACATAAATAAATCATCAATCCACTCCAGCTTTGTCCAATTAGTAACAATTACACATAAATAAATCCAATTAGTGACAATTACACATAAATAAATCATCAATCTACTCCAGCTTGGTCCAATTAGTAACAATTACACATAAATAAATCATCAATATACTCCATCTTGGTCCAATTAGTAACAATTACACATAAATAAATCATCAATCCACTCCATCTTGGTCCAATTAGTAACAATTACACATAAATATATCCAATTAGTAACAATTACACATAAATAAATCATCAATCCACTCCATCTTGGTCCAATTAGTAACAATTACACATAAATAAATCATCAATCCACTCCAGCTTGGTCCAATTAGTAACAATTACACATAAATAAATCATCAATCCACTCCATCTTGGTCCAATTAGTAACAATTACACACAAATAAATCCAATTAGTAACAATTACACATAAATAAATCATCAATCCACTCCAGCTTGGTCCAATTAGTAACAATTACACATAAATAAATCCAATTAGTAACAATTACACATAAATAAATCATCAATCCACTCCAGCTTGGTCCAATTAGTAACAATTATACATAAATAAATCATCAATCCACTCCAGCTTGGTCCAATTAGTAACAATTACACATAAATAAATCCAATTAGTAACAATTACACATAAATAAATCATCAATCCACTCCAGCTTGGTCCAATTAGTAACAATTACACATAAATAAATCATCAATCCACTCCATCTTGGTCCAATTAGTAACAATTACACATAAATAAATCCAATTAGTAACAATTACACATAAATAAATCATCAATCCACTCCATCTTGGTCCAATTAGTAACAATTACACATAAATAAATCATCAATCCACTCCAGCTTGGTCCAATTAGTAACAATTACACATAAATAAATCCAATTAGTAACAATTACACATAAATAAATCATCAATCTACTCCATCTTGGTCCAATTAGTAACAATTACACATAAATAAATCATCAATCCACTCCAGCTTGGTCCAATTAGTGACAATTACACATAAATAAATCATCAATCTACTCCAGCTTGGTCCAATTAGTAACAATTACACATAAATAAATCATCAATCCACTCCATCTTGGTCCAATTAGTAACAATTACACATAAATAAATCCAATTAGTAACAATTACACATAAATAAATCATCAATCCACTCCATCTTGGTCCAATTAGTAACAATTACACATAAATAAATCATCAATCCACTCCAGCTTGGTCCAATTAGTAACAATTACACATAAATAAATCCAATTAGTAACAATTACACATAAATAAATCATCAATCTACTCCAGCTTGGTCCAATTAGTAACAATTACACATAAATAAATCATCAATCTACTCCATCTTGGTCCAATTAGTAACAATTACACATAAATAAATCAGCATTCAAACACGGCCGAGTCTTTAAAAAATTAAATTAAAAAATTACAAATAAATAAAAAAAAGGCCCAACACAGATAGACAGACAACATTCACACTCACGTTCACACACTAGGGCCAATTTAGTGTTGTCAATCAACCTATCCCCAGGTGCATGTCTAACCCTAACCCTAACCCTAACCTCTAACCCTAAAATCCATCCATCCAAGAGAGTATCCTACACTTCTCTTTTGTAAAGTAAATGTGAACAGCCGATATGGGCATCTACATCAACTATATGATTTGTCTGAGAAGCTGGACAGGACAAAAAAATAAATAAATTTAAATTAAAAAAAAAAAATTAATTAATTAAAAACATTTTTTTTTTAAATCCATCCATCCATCCATCTTCTTCCGCTTATCCGAGGTCGGGTCGCGGGGGCAGCAGCCTAAGCAGGGAAACCCAGACTTCCCTCTCCTCATTTAGGAAATAATAATAATAATATGACTCCTTTAATGCGCCTTGTAATTCGGTGCGCCTTATATATGAAAAAAGCTCAAAAATAGACCATTCATCAGCAGTGTGCCTTATAGTGCACCATATGGTCCGGAAAATACGGTAATAGTTTTTATACAATTGATATTATACAATATTTTTATTCAATCGGTCAATCAAAATGTTATTTATAAAAGGATAGACTTTTATTTATGCCTCAATGGGGAAAATGACATTGTTTTGACGTAAAGTAACGAATTGAAACGTAAACAAAAACAAACATTTGTAATAAATACTAAATATTGTGCAATAATATGTATAGATAAAATTAAAATATATAAAATGTATAATATATGTTTTATTATATATTATATATATACATATATATATATACGTATATATATACACATATATAATAAAAATTGGTTTTACCCTTTAAAATCGTTTTTAATCATATTTATTTTTATATTGTTTTTATTTTTTGTTTTTATTCAGTCATTGGTGGAGCTAAGGATAATATTTGAATATTGTTTTTAATATTGTTGTGCAGCACTTTGGAAACATTTCTGTTGTTTAAATGTGCTATACAAATAAAGTATATACATGTATATTACATAATTTATTATAAAATATATGTTATCATTAAATAACTTCATTATGGTTTTCTTTATTCGACCAAATTAATACTTTATTTATACTGATAGTATTTAGCTTAATACGTTATAAATAAATGTGTAAAAAAAAAAATACAGCCATTCAATTTATCCCACTAAATATTAGCAGAGGTTTACATTGAAACTCCTTCTAGAAGATTGAAAGTGTACAATGACAGCATTTATTTTCCTCCCAACTTACTAGCGATATGCAGATTAAATATGGACAAAAGTCTGTATCACATTCTTTCTTCACAGTGCAGTCAGGGAGTGAAAAACGTTCCACATCCCGTCAAGTCACCTGAGCATCCAGACCAGGTCTACTGGTCTCTGGCTTCCTTCACCAGCTCCATCAGGCTGGAGAACATGGAGATGTCTGCTGGCTCCAGACCCATCTGGAGGATCTGAGAGAAAACGCAGGCGTCAGCATTTGCAGGAGTGACTTTGTCCCGTCCGGCGCCGCCCACCTGCTCCCCCAGGTACTCCACGTCCAGAGCCAGCTGCAGTCGGATCTTGCTGTCGTCCGTGGGCCCGCCGTTGGACGCGGCGGCGCTGGCGGAGGCGCTGGCTCCTTTCCTGGCTTGTTTCAGCCGCTTCAGGCTCTCCTCCATCTTTCTCACCGAGCTCAGAACCTCAGAGATGGTCTCGTAGTACCTGGGAGAAAACACATGCTACATCTAGTCACTGAATAGAGGATTAGATATAATAGGAAGACATCACAGCATATCATAAAAATTTCAGCTCCGCCGCTCCCAGTCTGTGGAACGCTCTCCCTGACCACCTGAGGGCACCACAGACTGTGGATGCTTTTAAAAAAGGCTTAAAAACCCTTCTTTTTAAAAAAGCCTTTTTATAGATATATGCGTGCTAGTTCTAGCTATTAGGCTGTTCTAGTTTTTATTTATTTTCATGATCTTTTTATGTTTTTAATACACTGTAGCACTTTGAGGTTGTTTGCTCAATGTAAAGTGCTTTTACAAATAAAATCTATTATTATTATTATTATTATCAGATCGCAGGCTAAACGCTAACGATGACATCACAGCCTGATTTGATTAATGCAACATTTAAAATCAAATATTTATCTTCCTTTTGTGTATCATTGAGAAAAATATTTGTAGTCATTTTTAAATGTGCGTCTTGATGTATTTTAGGCCTTTTGATTAATCAAATTATATTTCATTGTATTCATTTCTAGACAAAAAAATACATGTTTTATCCATCTTATTTTTACTTGCTAATTCCTAGACCTTATTAAACAAAACATATGTATTCCTACACCTTATTTTCTTTTTAAGATTTAATCTATAAATACTATTTAGTTCTCAACATAATAATAACAAAAACAATCACATTTATTTGTCTTTTTAATAAAAAAATAAAAAAATCTAAACCCTCTTAACTAAAACACAAGTTTAGTCATTTTTATCTCTTAAACGTAACTAATAAAAAATTATGTATTTATTGTTCAACTTTATTCAACAAAAATCAATTGATTTCATTTTAAAAAGGTGAAAACAACTTTAAAAAAACCAATCGTATTTATTTGTATTTTTTAAATAAATAAAAAAATACTGTAAACCGTCTTAACTAAAAACATAAAAGGCAACTTATTTTATCTCTTAAACATTACTAATAAAAAAATGATCTATTTTGTTATAATGTATTTGTTGTTCAACTTTATTCAGCAAAAATCAATTGATTTCATTTTAAAAAGATCTTCACCTTGTGGCTCAAAAAAAAAAAGCCCATTTATTTTTGTATTCATTTATTTCCTGTTAATTGTGTATTGATGGGTAGGTTGTGAGTTCAAACCCCGGCCGAGTCATACCAAAGACTATAAAAATGGGAGCCATTACCTCCCTGCTTGGCACTCAGCATCAAGGGTTGGAATTGGGGGTTAAATCACCAAAAATGATTCCCGGGCACAGACACCGCTGCTGCTCACTGCTCCCCTCACCTCCCAGGGGGTGAACAAGGGTGATGGGTCAAATGCAGAGAATAATTTCGCCACACCTAGTGTGTGTGTGTACTTTAACTTGAACTTAACTATTTCATTAGTGATGATCAATGATTGTTATTATTACAAACACTTTGTTTACCTTTGTGTGCATTCTGAAAGCGTCACCCTCAGCCACTCCCGTGCCGTCTCCGTGGCGACCAGGCCCGTGCAGTCGGACAGCAGCTGATGCAGCGGCCGCAAGGCGTTGTCCATGTACGCTGACGATCGCACGGGCGCCTCCTGTCCACAGAGGGCGCGCGCTGACCCCCAGAGTCCCAGGTTGTGGTCCAAATGTTGCAAAGGTGACGCCCACTGACCTTGTTGGTCCTGCGGTAGAGCCGAGGCACCTCCGACGCGCTCTTGAGGAAGCGGCAGCTGCGTTCGCTGAGGTGTTGCGTCATACGCGCGCTGAGGGCGGGGATGCTGCTGACCAAACACGCCTTGGAGTCCGCTAGCGCCTCTAGTGGACAACAACAACAACACACTCTGGTTTCAGTCGCACAACTTGTCAACAGCAAAACTAGCATACAAAAATCTCTATTTACAATTATATTATTTAGAATAGAATAGAGTTTTATTGTCATCATTAAAGTGAACAGGTTCAAAGAACAACAAAATTGGAGCAGATCCCCTACGGTGCATACACAATAATTTAGTAATATAAATAGTAAAAAAGATCAAAAAGAAGATATGTATCTACATATATGTTTATATCCACACACATGCATATATCCATACATATGCATATATATACATATACACACATACAAACATACATACATATATATATATATATATACATACAAACATACATATACATACACATGTGTATATATATATATATATATATATATATATATATATATATATATATATATATACATATACATATATACACACATATATACATATACACATACACATTAGGGCTGCAACAACTAATCGATTAAATCGATTAAAATCGATTACCAAAATAGTTGGCGATTAATTTAGTCATCGATTCGTTGGAACTATGCTATGCGCATGCATTTTGGTTATTTTGTTGTTGTTGTTTTTTTTTTGTTTTATAAACCTTTATTTATAAACTGCAACATTTACAAACAGCTGAGAAACAATAATCAAAATAAGTACAAAAACAGTACAAGACAGCGCCAGGGCGGCGCTGAGGCTACGTCTCATGAGGTGGCGTAAGCTAGCCAATGATGTGTCGTGTGCAGCTCACGTGACGACGGCGTCTCCTTTGCTGGAAAAATTCGAAAAATGGCGCAGGAAAACACTAGCGATAGTTTAGCGGAGAAACATCTTGAGGTTATTGCTTCAATGGAGAAAAGTGTACGACCTAAGTCGTCAAAAGTGTGGGAACACTTCACTTTAAAGACTTCAAAGAAGAGCGTTTCCTGCAAAATGGCACGGAAGTACAACATTGCTTCAGGAGCACCTGAAGAAGAAACATGTTGGAGATTGGATGAAGGGAAGAACTCACAGTACGTAACTTTTTAAGTCCATAGTGGCAACAAGCATTCATGAGTTCAGCTTTTTTGTGAGTAACGTTAAAGTTATGCCTTTGTTGCAACGCGGTGCTGATAATGTGTCTCCGGCACATTTGACTCCGTTTTGAGAGAGAAAACACACGGTTACCAATTTGGAAATAAACGTAACGGACAGAAATATCTCAGGTTGGTTTCATAATGGATCAATGTAGCCGGGCCGATAAAGCTATATAAATATATTTCGATTTGAGTGACGCTTTAGTATAACTAAACGTTATGAAGGTGCTGGAAAATTTCATGCTAATATTCAGAGGCAGCCTAAAATGAATCCTTTATTATTCACAACAGAAACGTGTACAAGATTCAGTTCTGATCTGATGAGTTACATTTCTGTGTTATTATTGGTGTATGCTGCACCCCCAATGTCCACAACATGGTGCCAGTATGCTGTTTTTTTCAATAAAATACTGGAAAGGATAGAAATGTAGTTTGTCTCTTTTATCCGATTATTAATCGAAGTAATAATCGACAGATTAATCGATTATCAAATTAATCGTTAGTTGCAGCCCTAATACACATACATACATATATACATATATACACACATATATACACATACATACATATATATATATATACACATATACATACATATACACATACATATATACACACACATATATACATATACACACACATATACATATATATATATACATTTATATATATATACACATACATATACAGTACATACATATACACACATATATACACATACACATACATACATATATACACATATACATACATATACACATACATATATACACATATACATACATATATATATATACACATATACACTACCGTTCAAAAGTTTGGGGTCACCCAAACAATTTTGTGGAATAGCCTTCATTTCTAAGAACAAAAATAGACTGTCGAGTTTCAGATAAAAGTTCTCTTTTTCTGGCCATTTTGAGCGTTTAATTGACCCCACAAATGTGATGCTCCAGAAACTCAATCTGCTCAAAGAAAGGTCAGTTTTGTAGCTTCTGTAACGAGCTAAACTGTTTTCAGATGTGTGAACATGATTGCACAAGGGTTTTCTAATCATCAATTAGCCTTCTGAGCCAATGAGCAAACACATTGTGCCATTAAAACACTGGAGTGATAGTTGCTGGAAATGGGCCTCTATACACCTATGTAGATATTGCACCAAAAAGCAGACATTTGCAGCTAGAATAGTCATTTACCACATTAGCAATGTATAGAGTGTATTTCTTTAAAGTTAAGACTAGTTTAAAGTTATCTTCATTGAAAAGTACAGTGCTTTTCCTTCAAAAATAAGGACATTTCAATGTGACCCCAAACTTTTGAACGGTAGTGTACATACACATTTATATACACATACATACATATATACACACATATATACACATACACACACATATACACATACATATATACACACATATATACACATTTACATACATATATATGCATATATACATACATACATACATATATATACACATACATATATACACACATATATACACATTTACATACATATATACATATATATACACATACATATATATATATATATATAATGTGAGCATCTCCACAAAAGGCTACCATGACTGTGACGATAACCATAGAAGTGGGTGACTAATGACAGCAATGGCTGAAAAACACCACCAGGTGACGGCATCACTTCCTGTTTCTTCTCTGTTTCCATCGCCTGCACGGCTAACAAATGTTTCCTAGCGACAACAGTTTGACTCTGGAACAGATCAAATGATTTCCTACGGGAAAATAATGCTTACCTTCCACGATGACAAAGTTTGTGAACCCGATGGCGTCCAAGCGCTGTCTGAGCATGTCTGACACGTCTGGTAGCTAAGAGACAGAAGTTATTGATGACATCATCAACAATGTGTTCATGAACAATACTTACCTGCTCTTGTAGTTTCTGCACGTCCGCCGCCATGTGGACCAGCTGTTTGGTGGACAAGGAGGCGGGACTTCCGCTCTCGCTGCCCGTCTCCTCCACGGACGTCCTGCTGGAGGTGGAGGAGGCGGAGCTGGGGAGGGGCCTGCTGGGCTCCTTGCTCACCTCTTGGGGCGGAGTCTTCGTCAGCACCTTTTGTTTTGTTGCCAGGACCAGTGGAGCGTCATTAAAAAGGTCATTAAAAAGTCTACATGGCGATACATACTCCTGCCACCACCATTTACTGGACAATATAATACTTGGATGAGAGAATTATTTGCACAGAAGACTCATTTCAGGCCTCAAATGTTTAACTTTTTAAGGTCAAGGCAAGTGTTGCCTTAAAGGAGAGCTCATATTTTAGGAAACATTATTTTCTTTCCAGGCAGGGGGTCCAAAGCATGCATGCATACATTACATATATGTAGGGCTGGGCGATATATGGAATATACTGGATATATCGCGGGTTTGTCTCTGTGCGATATAGAAAATGACTATATGGTGATATTGGAGTATACGTTCTCACACAGTTGCTTTTAGCTGCGGGCATTACACTACAGGCTCTTCTCACTCTTTCTAGTCTCTCCTTCTCACAGAGACATAAAACAAGCGCACCTTCTTACATACGTCACATACTGTCGCGCGTGCAACGTCATACGCCCTCGCCGAGCAGAGAGGTAGAGACATGGGTAACATTAGCTGTGGTGCGAGTGGTAATACGAGAGAGAGAAGGTGCCAATCTGGTAACAAATGGAGGAAGAATTAATTCCCAAGAAAAACAGCAGGGGGTCCATCGTCTGGCGGTGGTTTGGCTTCAAGCGGGTAGATGTCGAACAGACAAGCGTAATATGTCAAGTATGCGGCAAAAGCTTTGCTACAAAAAGTAGCAGCACTGCTAATGTGTAGCATCATTTGAAAAGTCACCCGCTAGAGAATGAGGAGTGCTTGAAACTCCGCATGTCAACATCTCCGTTCAGTGCCACACCCACAAAATGCCCAAGCAACCATTTCCACATCAACACCGTATGAAACAAATAGTCAACAACAGAAGGAGATAACGTCCGCAGGAACCTACCACATAGTGAAGGACATACACTATTTGATTTCCTATTATGCAGCTCATTTTTATTTGACACTTATTGAAATATCTTGTAAAGTAAAGTGCACTTTATTGGTTTTAAAGTATTGTAGTGGCGTTCTGTGGTGATTTCCCTCTCTGCATGGAAGTTTAAAAGTAGCATATATTAATGCAGTATGAAGAAGAATGTTTTCATGTAGACACATAGAATCATCATACTGCTGTGATTATATGCATCAAGTGTTCATTCAAGGCTAAGGCAAAATATCCACATATATATCCTGTATCGTGACATGGACTAAACATATCCACATATATATGGTGTATCGTGACATGGACTAAACATATCCACATATATATGGTGTATCGTGACATGGACTAAACATATCCACATATATATGGTGTATCGTGACATGGACTAAACATATCCACATATATATGGTGTATCGTGACATGGACTAAACATATCCACATATATATGGTGTATCGTGACATGGCCTAAACATATCCACATATTAATAAAAGGCCATATCGCCCAGCCCTACATATATGTACAGTATACAGATCCATTAAGAGTTTGAGCAGAAATATGTCATATAGGAATTAACTATACACAATAACACATTAACAAAATGATGTGTCACATGAATGGTTTTTGAAGTAATACCTTAGTGACATGAAAAAACAAGTAATGTAAAAAAAAACCTTGTGTTTACTTTTTGATATTAAAATAAAACCCAAAGCAGTTTGGCTAATGAAGATGAAGTGTAATAAACAAGCTTTGTTCTTCTCTTGGTTCACTACAACAGTTTGGCCAACACAAATAAAGAGGAGTGACACCTCTCACATGGAATACACAATCTTCACAGCCTGCGTTCAGTTGGGTGAGATGACAAAACATTTGAGCTAGTATTGATGTTATTTGAACACTGATACCGTTTGCAGTTAAAGAAAGGAGTGAACAAAGTAAAGACTTTATAAACAAGTTGTGACAATGTTCACAACAAATAGCCTGCTGCAAAACATCAAATATTTTTCTCCTTCGCTGTATACTTTTAGTGTGGGGACAATATTGTCCACACCTGTCTCCATCTAAACAGGGCAGTGTCTCTTAAACGCACGACAGGAAGCGAAGGAAAATAGGTTAAACCAAGCGCTTGGCTCCGTTTACTCCGAGGGGAAATCTCCCAAGCAAAGTCTGTGTAGTTAGTCCGCCATGATTATCAAGTCAAACACCGCTAATGCGCATACGCCTGACTTCCTGTTGCCTAAAATGCATTAATAAATTACGTTTTTTCGCAAATTAAAAAATTAGACGGTATTACTAACCGTCGGGAATTTTATTGCAAATTATCATTATACCGTTTATAGTTACATCCCTCGTCCATTAACAGGTAAAAAGTCAAGGGCGGTCACGGCATTTTCTTGCCGCAAATGTTGGTCCATTTTTTAGGGCTTACAGCGAATGACGAGGGCGGTCGTGGCTTTTGCCGCTGTTGCCCGGGTTAAATTCAAGCCCTGTAATTTGGCTGCTCACATATTGCGTAATTTCCTGCTGTGTTACTTTCTCAAAACGTATTAATCTACTTAACAATTGACTGTTAATATCTGGTTACTTCCCGTTGTAACACGGTTATATTTATACTTCTGTTGAAATGTAATAATAGTTTATTTTTCTGTTGTTTGGATACTTGACATTAGTTTTGGGTGACACCAAAAATTTGGGTAAGGATTTGATACCAAGTAGCAACAGAGGTTGTATCGATGTTGATACTTCAAATTTTCAAGATCATTGAATGTTTCATTTTTGATCACAATTATAAATCAGACAAGTCATCCTCCAATGACAACGAGGATCGCTAACTTAGTTTAACTTAATTTGCTCAACTATAGTATCAAAAGCTCTAACGTCGGCCAAATGTATTTCATTTTATCGAATATCGTCTTTATCGCGCACAGGATACGGAAAAAATCAAAAGATGGCGAGCGATCGAGTCTGTCACCTCATTCAGGAAGGTTCCGTATCGCGAGTAGAGCTGCAGTGTGAGCTTCCAGAAGCGGTGAGCGAGGGCCGGCAGGTAGACTTTGTCAGACCAGCACCTGACGATGCAGGACCACAGCACCACAGACGCCTGCAGGTGGTACACGCTGCCAGCTGGACATCAACACACACACACACACATTATTGTATTTGTTACCTTCTTGAGACCTCTGAATAATGCCTACCTCTTTAGGACCACCCTTTCTACATATACAAAGATGTGTATTTACAACAATAATAACATATACATAATAATCAAATGTAAAAAAGCTTGTTGTGAAAAATTTGTTGGAATTTTACAAGAAAAAGGTCACAATTTCATAAGAAAAACTTTAAAATTTTAGCCGTATTATAATAAAAGTCGTAATTTTACTCAACGCAAGTCACAATTTTACAAGAAAAACTGAAAATTTGCGCAATATTATGATAAAAGTTGGAATTTTACTCAATAACGGTCGCAATTTTACAAGAAAAGCTTAAAATGTTGGCAATTTTATAAAAAAAGTCGTAATTTTACACGACAAAAGTCACAATTTTATAAGAAAACTTAAAAATGTTGGCAAAATTATAATAATAATTGGAATTTTCCATCTATCCATCCATCCATTTTCTACTGCTTGTCCCTTTTGGGGTCGCGAGGGGTGCTGGAGCCTATCTCAGCTGCATTCGGGCGGAAGGCGGGGTACTCCCTGGATAAGTCACCACCTCATCACAAGGCCAACACAGATAGACAACATTCACACTCACATTCACACACTAGGGACCATATAGTGTTGCCAATCAACCTATCCCAGAATTTTACTTGGCGAAATTATGACAAAAGTCATAATTTTACCCCAAAAATGTCACGATTTTACAAGAATGACAGAAAAATGGGCAATATGGTGATAAAAGGCAGACTTTTATATGACAAATGTCACCATTTTGCATTAAAAAGTAATAACTTTACATAAAAAGTAATAATTTTACGAGAAAATATTGCAATATTACAGAAACAGAAAGAATATGAGAAATTGTTCCCAATTTTATACCGTATTTTTCGGACTATAAGTCGCCGTTTTTTTCATAGTTTGGCCGGGGGTGCGACTTATACTCAGGAGCGACTTATGTGTGAAATGATTAACACATTAGCGTAAAATATCAAATAATATTATTGATCTCATTCACGTAAGAGACTAGACGTATAAGATTTCATGGGATTTAGCGATTAGGAGTGACAGATTGTTTGGTAAACGTATAGCATGTTCTATATGTTATAGTTATTTGAATGACTCTTACCATAATATGTTACGTTAACATACCAGTTGGTTATTTATGCCTCATATAACGTACACTTATTCAGCCTGTTGTTCACTATTCTTTAGACATTTTAAATTGCCTTTCAAATGTCTATTCTTGCTGTTGGCTTTTATCAAATACATTTCCCCAAAAAATGCGACTTATACTCCAGTGCGACTTATATATGTTTTTTCCCTTCTTTATTATGCATTTTCGGCTGGTGCGACTTATACTCCGGAGCGACCTATAGTCCGAAAAATACGGTAATTTTACATAAAAAGTAATAATTTTACGAGAAAATATTGCAATATTACAGAAACAGAAATATGAGAAATTGTTCCCAATTTTATAAGAAAAAAGTCGACACACAGTGAGAAAAAGACTGCTTTTAGAAATTATTATTATTTTCTTTGTAATTATTTTTTTATCGTCATTATTTACTTTAAGTTATTACAGTATGTCTCTATATACATATTTATTTTTTTATTAATTTTGGCCAAAGGGGGCGCGTTTCGATTTCTTACACACACTTGTTATTTCATATGTTGGCCAGTTCTTGAGGCCACAAAACGTCAGAGGGAAGACGAACCTGGCGCTGCTTTGAGTCCATCACTGATGGCGTTCTCCAAGCTGCCTGCTACTTCCTTGTACCTGCAGAAACAATCAATGTGCTATCAGCGGCGTGAGGCAACACTCTGCATACTGGAAATGGTGGACTTTCCCCAAAATGGATGCGGCTTTGCGTTGTGCAACCTTTATGTTGTTGTGTTCGCAGAGGACGTGGTCAGCAATGTTTGCAGTGTTCCGTACACACATTGATCTTACTTGGGAGGCAAACACACACACACACACACCGTAGCTGAAAGTAGACGGGCAGGTTCCACTTGTTGTGAAAGCTGACGTACGACGGATGCGCTCTGAGCCTCCTCACGCTGGCCTGAGAGCTGCACTGGCGCTCGAACCTGCGCACAAAGTCTGTGCTCATGCTGTAACGCTGCAAGCACACAGAACAGACGCCGTAAAAAAACTAAACTACATCACACAAACAAAACCACTTGAGGTGAACTCGTACCTGGTAAAAAAGGTCAGGGTTTCCGGGGTTGAAGAGAAAGGCCAACCTTTCCTCCATGCCTTTGATCATCTCGGGCCACACAGAGTTCACCATGAAGTCGTAGCCGGGGACGATGTCGGCTTTGTCGCTGATGAGAGAGGGAATACACGGAAAGGATGAGTCTTACAGCACAGTTCTAAACATTAAAGCAGACTTTTAAGCACAGACAAATGAAATATTATTCAATTAGCGATGTTTGCAGTCGGCCCTTCAACACAGCAGCACACTCCTGCACTGCAAAAAGTGAAATCTAAGTAAGATGAAATATCTCAAATAAGGGTGATATTTGCTTATTTTCTGTCTGATAAGATCATTCTTCTCACTAAGCAGATTTTATGTTAGAGTGTTTTACTTGTTTTAAGTGTCCTAAATTATCTCAGTAAGATCAACTGTACTACTAAATGAGTACGTATTTTCTATTGTTGCATTGAAAATAAAACAGCAAAGTCCATTTGGCTGTCATCTGTTTTAATTATGAGACACAATTGTGTCAAAGTCAGGATTTTTTTTTTCATGCTTGAAATAAGAAATGATGACTTTAAAAAAGTAGTTTTATACTTGTGAGTGTTGATGACACAGCTTTGCAACAGTTGATATTCTAGTTTCAAGCATGTTTTACTCAATATAGCTCATCAAATCTCAGCTGTAATATCTTACTGAGATCATTTAGGACCAAAACCCTTAAAACAAGTAAAACACTAACATAAAATCTGCATAGTGAGAAGAATGATCTCATCAGACAGAAAATAAGCAAGTATCACCCTTATTTGAGATATTTCATCTTACTTCGATTTCAGTTTTTGCAGTGTACTCGTATAGTAATACACTTGTTATTAGTGAGAATATACTTATTTTAAGGTATTTTTGGGTTCATTGAGGTTAGCTCATTTTACTTGTTTTGGAAAGTCTTGACAAGCCAAATTTTTTTGTTCTATTGGCAGATAATTTTCCTTAGTTCAAATAAAATACCCCTCATTTTTGTATTTTTTTTTCTTGTTTTTGAACACTGACTTTTTGCAGTGTGGCAAATATCAATCAATCAGTCATCAATCAAAGTTTATTTATATAGCCCTAAATCACGAGTGTCTCAAAGGGCTGCTCAATAGATGATCTTTGAAGCAATGGAGGCATAATAATGCACTTCACTACTCGACAGCAACCAGCAGAGGGCGCCGTTTACTTCAGCTCAAACCACCAGCATGGAAGGTTTGGTTTGGTGCATTTTTTATCAAAGCTATGACAAAAACACTGTATGAACATTTAATCAGAGTCACAGCAGTGTTTTTCAACCTTTTTTCAGCCAAGGCACATTTTTTGCGTGGAAAAAATGCGGAGGCACACCACCAACAGAAATCATTAAAAAACGAAACTCAGTTGACAGTAAAAAGTCGTTGTCGCAATTGTTGGATATGACTTTTAACCAGACCTGGGAAAATTAAGGCCGGGGGCCACATGCGACCGGACATTCCCAAATAATGTTTTTAGATGTTTAAGATGGAAAGTGTAGCTGCCATTATGATGTGCACTCATGTTTTCTAATGACCATAAGTCTTCAACTATACTAAGTATTTCAATGCTTGGAATCTGCATGATATACCAGTTACTATGGTCATCTAATTAGTTACTATGGTCATCTAATTAGTTACTATGGTCATCTAAGTCACAGCAGCTCAGACGAGGCACCAAGCAGTGTTTCCACAGAGTTTCCAGAGCGGCCAGCCTAAAATGCGGGTGTCAGGGACAGATGCGGAAGGAGATTTTTACAGCAAAGTTCTAAAGCTTAGTGATGTATTAGATCGAAGGTGTTGTTTTTTTTTTTTACCCTTCACCTTCGTATTTCACTGTTTCATTGCGTTTCGCTTGATTGTAAAATATGTGGATGGAGAGGGGGTGTGACGTTCATATGTTGTAAATATTCAGTGTTTTATCCTTCATAGTTAATATTGTAAATCCCACATTTTTTATTTTCATGTACATTCTGAGTGTCTCATTCAGTAGAAAATGTACAATTCAATTCCGTTTTTTAACGTTTTTAGCATTCAATAAGACATGTGAGGTTTTGTATTAGTGTTCCTAAAAATAAATATATCGGCCCCCAGACACATTTTTTTCTCTAAATGTGGCCCCCCAAGTCAAAATAATTGCCCAGACCTGCTTTAAAGCATAACCAAGCATGCATCAATATAGCTCTTGACTCAAAGTGCTGTCACCACCTGTCACATCACACCGTGGCTCTTTTTGAGTTTGTTGCTGTTTTCCTGTGTGTAGCGTTTTAGTTCTTGTCTTGCGCTCCTATTTGGTGACTTTTCCTGTTTTGTTGGTATTTTCCTGTAGCAGTTTCATGTCTTCCTTTGAGCGATATTTCCCCGCATCTACTTTGTTTTAGCAATCAAGAATATTTCAGTTGTTTTTATCCTTCTTTGTGGGGACATTGTTGATTGTCATGTCATGTTCGGATGTACTTTGTGGACGCCATCTTTGTTCAACACGTAGTAAGTCTTTGTTGTCGTCCAGCATTCTGTTTTTGTTTACTTTGTAGCCAGTTCAGGTTTAGTTTTTCTCCCTAAGCTTCAATTCCTTTTCTTAGGGGCACTCACCTTTTGTTTATTTTTGGTTTTAGCATTAGATACCTTTTTACCTGCACCCTGCCTCCCACTGTCATCTGCATATTGGGATCACGACAAACCATGTTCCGACATCTACAAAGCAATTAGCCACCTACTGATATTGAAGAGTATAACATTGTTACGCTGTAGACAGCACCGACACTCAACAACGGCACATTATTTGCAGACTATAATTACTTGTTTGCAAAAAATAGGTGAAATGACATCATCTATCTATCCCACGGCACGTGTGCCGCGGCACAGTGGTTGAAAAACACTGTTGTACAGTATGCGTTCTGTTTTCAGCAGGACTCCCAATGCTCATACTTCTTTAAATAAACATAGCTGGGATTTTACCTCTGAGCTAAAAGGTAAACAGCACTTTTTTGGGAGGGGAGGATATTGCACATAATCCTTGTGTTGGGCAAGAACACACCTTCTTCTCTTGTCTGTGCATTCTAAATAGTAGAACACTGCTAGTGCAAGGTGGCTACAACTGCACGTAGCGCGCAGTCATTTATTCCGCCCCATTAAAACATCAAAAACCACATACGATACTCCACTTACATGCATATAGGTATATGAAATCAGACTTATCTTCATTGAGTGCACGCAGATACACACATTGGCTGACTATCATTTATATGGCTCTTTTAGGTTTAATGCCTCCATGCTTGTGTACTTTGTTACAAAGAAAAAACAACTCTTATGTATTAATCTTTAACAATTTGTATGTTTTAACTGTTCCCCATGTACGGACTGAATTTGGCAAAAGAGCTTTTGGCATTGCTGCCCCTCTGGCATGGAATGCCATGCAGACGAAACTGAAACTCTCTGAACTACTTCCATTGGGAGCCTTCCTCTCTATCCAGAGGGACAGACAGCGGGAGACGTTTGCACGGTGCTTGTGATTTTAAAAGGTGTAAATATTTATTGTTTCACAGTTATCTTTCATGCATTTTAAAATGTACAGTATGTCTTAACGTATTAATTTTCTGAAACTGCCCTGTGACATGCGCTGTTGACCTCTTGGCCAGGTCACCCCTGTGAAAGAGATCTTTATCTCAATGGGCTTCTTATCTGGTTAAATAAAGGTTGTATATAAAACATTGTTATTGCAAGAGCAATAACAATAAGTATTGTTGTGTTTGTTCTTTCTTTTCCAAATATCCTTGAGAAGCCATTGTTAAAGATACCTGGCCACAGCTCCTCCTGTCACCGCTCTGAGTAGTCGGCAGTGATGAGGCACAAACTCCAGCAGCCTTGAAAACATCAGCTGGAGACCATTCGGGGTGGACTTGACCACCTCTTCTACAATCACCTACAAGCAGCAGGAGATGGGAAGACTATTATTCTGCTCCAATGTTTATTTTAAAGAGACGGATCCTCCCTTTCATGTATTTACCTGATCCATGAAGGGTTTCACCAGCACTTGTCCCACCAGCGCTTCGGCGTCCCGGGTCTTGTCGATGGTGGCGTAAGTCCTCAGGCAGTGGCGCACCATGTCCACGTTGGAGGTCTGTAGACCCTCGATGAGAAGACCCTCCAGCGACTGCTGCAGCATGGAGGTGATACCTGCGATACGCTGGAGAGGGGACACTCATGTGAGTCCAAGTCACAAACCGTCATCTCGTTATGTCACCAATGGATGAACAGAAGCGCTGATTGACTACTTACAGGTCTGACTTTGTCCAGCAGCGGCATGCCTTTGCTCTGCACGGCATGGAACTGCAGCTGGTTGAACTCTGTGGCCATCCTCTCCAGGATCTGACCTGCCATCAAGGGGCTGAGTGCACGAGAGGTGTTATCTAAGGCAGCGTTTCTTAGCCCCTTCTTCAGAGCCATGTAGACACTGCAAAAACTGAAATCTAAGTAAGATGAAATATGTCAAATAAGGGTGATATTTGCTTATTTTCTGTCTGATAAGATCATTCTTCTCACTAAGCAGATTATATGTAAGAGTCTTTTACTTGTTTTAAGGGTTTTGGTCCTAAATGATCTCAGTAAGATATTACAGCTTGTAGCTGAGATTTGATGAGCTATATTGAGTAAAACATGCTTGAAACTAGAATATCAACTGT
Source organism: Entelurus aequoreus (assembly GCF_033978785.1). Taxonomy (NCBI): domain Eukaryota; kingdom Metazoa; phylum Chordata; class Actinopteri; order Syngnathiformes; family Syngnathidae; genus Entelurus; species Entelurus aequoreus. The sequence goes on from NC_084739.1 coordinate 71,016,429, forward strand.
TGCAAAGCTGTGTCATCAACACTCACAAGTATAAAACTACTTTTTTAAAGTAATAATTTCATACTTAAAGCATGAAAAAAAAAATCATGATGCCGAGCACATATCATTATGTCAAGATAATGGCACTAGCATTTACTTCATTTAAGAATATTTTTCAACATATTGAGCAAAAAGGACTCTTTTTTTTTTCTATCAAGAAAAGTGGACTTGTTATTAGTGAGAATATACTTATTTTAAGCTATTTCTGGGTTCATTGAGGTTAGCTAATTTTACTTGTTTTGGAAAGTCTTGACAAGCCAAATTTTCTTTTTCTATTTGCAGATCATTTTGCTTAGTTCAAGTCAAATACTCCTAATTTTTTTTTTTCTTTGTTTTGAACACTGACTTTTTGCAGTGTAGAGAGAGTGTAGCCAACTTGCTTTCAATTATGTAGCAAACATGGCGCCCTGTAGTCACGTTGGGGGGGCTTTTGACCAATCACAGAGAGTATGACCTGAGGATCTCCTAAATGATTGGTCAAAAGCCCCTTATGTGACTACAGGGCGTCATTTGGATGCCAAATTTGATGCCATATTCTCTCTATACACGACTCTGCCTTTGCAGCGGCGCTGCGTTGCAATACACTTTTCTACCACTTGTGGCAGTAATGACAATATTATACATGTCTGGAGCTAAAGTCAGATACGTTTTTTAAGTGGGGCGGCATGGCGTAGTGGGTAGAGCGGCCGTGCCAGAAACCTGAGGGTTGCAGGTCTGCTCCCCGCCTCTTGGCATCCAAATCTCTACCGTTGTGTCCTTGGGCAGGACACTTCACCCTTGCCCCCGGTGCCGCTCACACTGATGAATGAATCATGAATGAATGAATGGTGGTGGTGGTCGGAGGGGCCGTAGGCGCAAATTGGCAGCCTCGCTTCCGTCAGTCTACACCAGGGCAGCTGTTGCTATGAATGTAGCTTACCACCACCAGGTGTGAATGAATGATGGCTTCTCTGAATGTTTAGAAAAGCGCTATATAAATCTAATCCATTATTATTATTATTATTAAGCACAAATTTTATAACTTAAGTGGTGAAGCTTAATTTTCATTTGTACTTTATCTTTATTAACAAGCTATTTGAAAAACATGTCTTTAATTATTATTTCTTGTTAATTTAGTAAGAATGTATTTATTTTAGCACTGCGTGATGGTATGTAAATGTATTTTTTTGTCAGTTTTTAAGTCCCTTCTTCCATGATAATAATCTTTGTGACTAACAAATGCAATTCCTATCATTTGACAAGGTGTATCCTGTTTAATTGTAAGTAGGTTAGATATAATTATCAAATGTGATTAAAATCAAGAGTATGATTATTAATCCCATGTTAATATTTGAGTGGGCCCCCAACCTCTCTGTAGAGGGCAAGTTGGGCCCCAAGTGAAAAAGATGAAGAACCCCTGATCTAACATATGGGGATGTAGAGGGAAAGTTGGGCTCCAAGTGAAAAAGATGAAGAACCCCTGATCTTACATATGGGGATGTAGAGGGCAAGTTGGGCCCCTAGGTGAAAAAGATGAAGAACCCCTGATCTAACATATGGGGATGTAGAGGGCAAGTTGGGCCCCTAGGTGAAAAAGATGAAGAACCCCTGATCTAACATATGGGGATGTAGAGGGCAAGTTGGGCCCCTAGGTGAAAAAGATGAAGAACCCCTGATCTAACATATGGGGATGTAGAGGGCAAGTTGGGCCCCTAGGTGAAAAAGATGAAGAACCCCTGATTTAACATATGGGGATGTAGAGGGCAAGTTGGGCCCCTAGGTGAAAAAGATGAAGAACCCCTGATCTAACATATGGGGATGTAGAGGGCAAGTTGGGCCCCTAGGTGAAAAAGATGAAGAACCCCTGATCTAACATATGGGGATGTAGAGGGCAAGTTGGGCCCCTAGGTGAAAAAGATGAAGAACCCCTGATTTAACATATGGGGATGTAGAGGGCAAGTTGGGCCCCTAGGTGAAAAAGATGAAGAACCCCTGATCTAACATATAAGGATGCATGCATCTTGGAACATGGAGAGCCACAATCACACCTGTTCATTTCCAGAGAGCTGGACTCTTTGGAGTTCTGGGAGTTGAGGATTTTCTCGATCTTTTCAACTGAGCGCACCACCTGGATCAGCCTCAGCACACAAACCTGTTGAAGTGAATACATGAAATGATACAAACACATGGTCATTGAAATGTATTCATCATCAGTAGAAGACCGCACAACGCAAGGGCCTGACCTTTTTCTTCTGCAAGTCCTCTTGTTTGGACAGCTGGGTGTCGATTGCATTTATCACCTCACTGACACATGACCGGAGGCTCTACATCACACAACCAGCAATAGTCACGAATAGGACAGTAAGATACATACGTATATACATACAGTACAGGCCAAAAGTTTGGACACACCTTCTCCTCATTCAATGCTTTATTTCCATGACTATTGACATTGTAGATAGTCACATCAAAACTAGGAATGAACACATGTGGAGTTATGTACTTAACAAAAAAAGGTGAAATAACTGAAAACATGTTTTTTATTCAAGTTTCTTCAAAATAGCCACCCTTTGCTCTGATTACTGCTTTGCGCACTCTTGGCATTCTCTCCATGAGCTTCAAGAGGTAGTCACCTCAAATGGTTTTCACTTCACGAGTGTGCTTGAAGCTCATGGAGAGAATCCTTAAGTGCACTGGCTTCCTGTGCACTTAAGATGTGACTTTAAGGTGTTACTACTTAGGTATAAAATACTACACGGTCTAGCTCCATCCTATCTTGCTGATTGTATTGTACCATATGTCCCGGCAAGAAATCTGCCTTCAAAGAACTCCGGCTTGTTAGTGATTCCCAGAGCCCAAAAAAAGTCTGCGGGCTATAGAGCGTTTTCTATTGGGGCTCCAGTACTATGGAATGTTCTAGCAGAAACAGTTAGAGATGCTACCTCAGTAGAAGCATTGAAGTCCCATCTTAAAACTCATTTGTATACTCTAGCCTTTAAATAGACCCCCTTTTTAGATCAGTTGATCTGCCGTTTCTTTTCTGCTCTCACCCCCCGCCCCCCCCTCTCCTGCTTGGAGAGGTTATCAGGTGACAAAAGATGAAGCGCTAGCTGTCCAAAGTCGGGACCCAGGGTGGACCACTCATCTGTGCATCAGTCGGTGACGTCTCTGCACTGCTGACCTGTCTCCACTCAAGATGATCTCCTGCTGGCCCCACTATGGACTGGACTCTCTCACTATTATGTTAGATCCACTATGGACTGGACTCCCACTATTATGTTGGATCCACTATGGACTGGACTCTCACACTATTATGTTAGATCCACTATGGACTGGACTCTCACTATTATGTTAGATCCACTATGGACTGGACTCTTACACTATTATGTTAGATCCACTATGGACTGGACTCTCACACTATTATGTTAGATCCACTATGGACTGGACTCTCACAATATTATGTTAGATCCACTATGGACTGGACTCTCACACAAGTATGTTAGATCCACTATGGACTGGACTCTCACACTATTATGTTTGATCCACTATGGACTGGACTCTCACACTATTATGTTAGATCCACTATGGACTGGACTCTCACACTATTATGTTAGATCCACTATGGACTGGACTCTCACTATTATGTTAGATCCACTATGGACTGGACTCTCACACTATTATGTTAGATCCACTATGGACTGGACTCTCACACTATTATGTTAGATCCACTATGGACTGGACTCTCACACTATTATGTTAGATCCACTATGGACTGGACTCTCACAATATTATGTTAGATCCACTATGGACTGGACTCTCACACTATTATGTTTGATCCACTATGGACTGGACTCTCACACTATTATGTTAGATCCACTATGGACTGGACTCTCACACTATTATGTTAGATCCACTATGGACTGGACTCTCCCACTATTATGTTAGATCCACTATGGACTGGACTCTCACACTATTATGTTAGATCCACTATGGACTGGACTCTCCCACTATTATGTTAGATCCACTATGGACTGGACTCTCACAATAATATGTTAGATCCACTATGGACTGGACTTTCACACTATTATGTTAGATCCACTATGGACTGGACTCTCACACTATTATGTTAGATCCACTATGGACTGGACTCTCACAATATTATGTTAGATCCACTATGGACTGGACTCTCACACTATTATGTTAGATCCACTATGGACTGGACTCTCACACTATTATGTTAGATCCACTATGGACTGGACTCTCCCACTATTATGTTAGATCCACTATGGACTGGACTCTCACACTATTATGTTAGATCCACTATGGACTGGACTCTCACACTATTATGTTAGATCCACTATGGACTGGACTCTCACAATAATATGTTAGATCCACTATGGACTGGACTTTCACACTATTATGTTAGATCCACTATGGACTGGACTCTCACAATATTATGTTAGATCCACTATGGACTGGACTCTCACAATATTATGTTAGATCCACTATGGACTGGACTCTCACACTATTATGTTAGATCCACTATGGACTGGACTCTTACTATTATGTTAGATCCACTATGGACTGGACTCTCCCACTATTATGTTAGATCCACTATGGACTGGACTCTCACACTATTATGTTTGATCCACTATGGACTGGACTCTCACACTATTATGTTAGATCCACTATGGACTGGACTCTCACACTATTATGTTAGATCCACTATGGACTGGACTCTCCCACTATTATGTTAGATCCACTATGGACTGGACTCTCACAATAATATGTTAGATCCACTATGGACTGGACTTTCACACTATTATGTTAGATCCACTATGGACTGGACTCTCACAATATTATGTTAGATCCACTATGGACTGGACTCTCACAATATTATGTTAGATCCACTATGGACTGGACTCTCACACTATTGTAAGATTGGCGGCGCGTGTACATGCAGCGACCACTCTCTCTCCTGATAATGCGGTGTTTTCTTGTTTTACGTGTGTTTTTTCGTCTCGTGTGTGTAAGTGTTCGTCGCGTTTATCTGCCCCACGGCAAACATACAGCCGTGAGGGACTGCTCGCCATAGGCAGCACCGGAGTTAAGGACTTAAACCCGGCGGACGTCGAGGTGCTACGAAGCCTCGGATTACTCCGGCGGCCCACCACAACACCGACCCCCACAGCTGCTCCGTGCCCGCAGAGGAGGCGCCGCAAGCGGTGTGCGAGAAGGCGGAAGCGCGGCAAGCGCGGAGGTATCCGAGCCAGGCTAGCGGCTAGCCCAAACAAGCCGGCTATTCCATCCATCCTCCTAGCCAACGTACGCTCCCTGGACAACAAACGGGACCACATACAGCTCATCCGATCCACACAGAAGACGGTGAGAGAGTGTTGTGCTTTTGTGTTCACTGAAACGTGGCTCCACGACGGCATCCCGGACTCCGCCATCCAGCTCGACCAGCTAACATGCTATCGGGCAGACAGGGCCCTCACTGCAGGAGGTAAGACCCGCGGTGGCGGGGTCTGTGTTTACATCAGTGATGCATGGTGTAAGGACACTGTTGTTACACAGAAGCACTGCTCAGCCCTGGTGGAGTTCATGTTTTTAAAGTGTCGGCCTTTCCACCTACCGAGGGAGTTTACAGCCATTCTACTAGCTGCTGTTTATATTCCCCCCTGCTCTAACAACAAGGACAGAGACAGGGCACTATCTGAACTGAACTGTGCCATCACCGAACACCAGACAGCCCATCCAGACGGCTTCCTCATCGTGGCTGGTGATTTCAACCAGGCTAACCTCAAGTCAGTGTGTCCACAGCTACATCAACACATTGACTTTCCTACAAGAGGTAATAACACACTGGACATGGTCTTCACCACTCAGAGAGGAGCTTACAAGGCGTCACCCCTCCCCCACCTGGGTGCTTCTGACCACCTCACTGTCATGCTAATGCCAGCATACAGGCCGAGGGCTAAAGTCACCAGACCAGTTCAGAAGCAAGTGAGGGTGTGGCCAGTGGATGCCTCCTCTGCTCTGCAGGACTGTTTTGACACCACAGACTGGGACATTTTCAAGCAGGCAGCCACCTACAACCACCACATCGACATACAGGAATATACAGAGACTGTCACTGCATACATCACTAAATGCATCGATGATGTCACAGAGACCAGGACCATCACGGTACGGGAAAATCAGAAACGATGGCTGAAGGGGGAAGTCCATAGGTTGCTGAGAGCCCGGAACGCTGCCTTCAGAGCAGGAGATGAGGCTGGCCTGAGAACAGCCAGGGCCAACCTGAACCGTGGCATCAGAGATGCTAAGAGGCAGTACGGCAGCAGGATAGCCCACCGCTTCAGTGACAGCAGAGACACCAGGAGCCTGTGGCGGGGGATCCAGACCATCACGGACTATAAACCCCGACCACAGACCTGTGACAGTGACACCGCTCTGCTGAACAGCCTGAACGAGTTCTTTGGACGCTTTGAGGCACAAAACAGCACGCCTGCACGGAAGACTCCACCCCCTCCGGATGACCAGGTGCTGTCCCTGTCTTCGGCCAGCGTGAGGCGTTCCCTCTCCAGAGTCAACGCACGCAAAGCTGGAGGCCCGGACAACATACCTGGTCGTGTGCTGAGAGACTGTGCAGCGGAGCTCACAGATGTCTTCACGGACATCTTCAACACCTCCCTGAGCCAAGCTGCTGTTCCCACGTGCCTCAAAGCCACCACCATCATCCCGGTTCCCAAGAAGGCTTCCCCATCCAGCTACAACGATTACCGTCCCGTTGCACTGACGCCCATCATCACGAAGTGCTTCGAACGGCTAGTCTTGCAGCACATCAAGTCCATCCTCCCCCCCACCCTGGACCCCTACCAGTTTGCATATCGGGCCAACAGATCGACCGATGATGCAATCTCCACAGCCCTCCACTCAGCTCTCACCCACCTGGACACTAAAGACTCCTACGCCAGGATGCTGTTCATAGACTTCAGTTCAGCATTTAACACCATCATCCCACAGCAGCTGATTCACAAACTGGACCGGCTGGGGCTGAACACGTCGCTGTGCAACTGGCTGCTGGACTTCCTGACTGGGAGACCACAGGCAGTCCGGGTCGGCAGGTACACATCCAGCACCATCATCATGAACACAGGGGCCCCTCAAGGATGTGTGCTGAGCCCCCTTCTCTTCACCCTGCTGACCCACGACTGCACGCCGAAGCACAGCACCAACCTCTTCGTCAAGTTTGCGGACGACACAACTGTGGTAGGTCTCATCCACAATAACGATGAGACCGGCTACAGAGACGAGGTGAGCCAACTGGCCACATGGTGCGGTGACAACAATCTCTCTCTCAATGTAGAGAAAACAAAGGAGATTGTTGTGGACTTCAGGAGAGCGCACACCCAGCACCCTCCTCTGACCATCAACGGTGCGGTGGTGGAGAGAGTGAGCAGCACCAAATTCCTGGGTGTGCACATCACAGATGACCTCTCCTGGAAAACCAACACTGCATCACTGGCCAAGAGGGCTCAACAGCGCCTCTACTTCCTCCGCAAACTGCGAAGAGCAAAAGCCTCAGCCTCCATCATGCACTCCTTCTACCGGGGCGTCATCGAGAGCATCCTGACCAGCTGCATAACTGTGTGGTACGGAGGCTGCACGGCGTCCTGCCGCAGGACGCTGCAGCGCACAGTTAGGGCAGCTGAGAAGATCGTCGGTGCCCCCCTCCCCTCCCTCCAGGACATTTACAACACACGCCTGTCACGCAAAGCACTCCGCGTGGCAGGCGACATCACACACCCCTCACACGGCTTCTTCAGACTGCTGCCATCCGGCAGACGACTGAGAAGCCTCCGAGCTCGAAGCTGTAGGCTGAGAGACAGCTTCATCCATCAGGCTGTCAGGAAGCTGAACTCTCTCCCGGCCCCCCCCCCCCCCTTCTCACTCTGCCCTGCAATCTGAACTGAACTGTGAACTGAGACACTACACCCCACCCCCCCCCCCCCCACTCACCCACACACACACACACACACACCATCTATCACTTAGCCACTTTACTCCGGACTCAAAAATGCTGCTAACTGTTTTAACTGTTTACACTGTTTACATTGCACTTTGCACTCCCATCTGAATACTTGAATACTTACGTTGCAATACTGTATATACAATAGATAGATATTATAGATATTCTGGTAATATCTTCTTCCCCTGTATATTTTCCCCCCCCCTCATGCGACTGTTTAAATTGTTGTCTTTTTTATTCTTCTTTTACACTTTATATTTATAGACACCGTGGATGTGAGAGGAACGTAATTTCGTCCACCTGTATGTCCTGTACAAACAGTTGTTTGACAATAAAGCTGACTTTGACTTTGACTTTGACTATTATGTTAGATCCACTATGGACTGGACTCTTACTATTATGTTAGATCCACTATGGACTGGACTCTCCCACTATTATGTTAGATCCACTATGGACTGGACTCTCACACTATTATGTTTGATCCACTATGGACTGGACTCTCACACTATTATGTTAGATCCACTATGGACTGGACTCTCACACTATTATGTTAGATCCACTATGGACTGGACTCTCACACTATTATGTTAGATCCACTATGGACTGGACTCTCACACTATTATGTTAGATCCACTATGGACTGGACTCTCCCACTATTATGTTAGATCCACTATGGACTGGACTCTCACAATAATATGTTAGATCCACTATGGACTGGACTTTCACACTATTATGTTAGATCCACTATGGACTGGACTCTCACACTATTATGTTAGATCCACTATGGACTGGACTCTCACAATATTATGTTAGATCCACTATGGACTGGACTCTCACACTATTATGTTAGATCCACTATGGACTGGACTCTCACACTATTATGTTTGATCCACTATGGACTGGACTCTCACACTATTATGTTAGATCCACTATGGACTGGACCCTCACACTATTATGTTAGATCCACTATGGACTGGACTCTCACTATTATGTTAGATCCACTATGGACTGGACTCTCACACTATTATGTTAGATCCACTATGGACTGGACTCTCACACTATTATGTTAGATCCACTATGGACTGGACTCTCACACTATTATGTTAGATCCACTATGGACTGGACTCTCACACTATTATGTTAGATCCACTATGGACTGGACTCTCACACTATTATGTTTGATCCACTATGGACTGGACTCTCACACTATTATGTTAGATCCACTATGGACTGGACTCTCACACTATTATGTTAGATCCACTATGGACTGGACTCTCCCACTATTATGTTAGATCCACTATGGACTGGACTCTCACAATATTATGTTAGATCCACTATGGACTGGACTCTCACACTAGTATGTTAGATCCACTATGGACTGGACTCTCACACTATTATGTTAGATCCACTATGGACTGGACTCTTACTATTATGTTAGATCCACTATGGACTGGACTCTCACACTATTATGTTAGATCCACTATGGACTGGACTCTCACAATATTATGTTAGATCCACTATGGACTGGACTCTCACACTAGTATGTTAGATCCACTATGGACTGGACTCTCACACTATTATGTTAGATCCACTATGGACTGGACTCTCACACTATTATGTTAGATCCACTATGGACTGGACTCTCACAATAATATGTTAGATCCACTATGGACTGGACTCTCACACTATTATGTTAGATCCACTATGGACTGGACTCTCACACTATTATGTTAGATCCACTATGGACTGGACTCTCACACTATTATGTTAGATCCACTATGGACTGGACTCTCACAATGTTATGTTAGATCCACTATGGACTGGACTCTCACACTATTATGTTAGATCCACTATGGACTGGACTCTCACACTATTATGTTTGATCCACTATGGACTGGACTCTCACACTATTATGTTAGATCCACTATGGACTGGACTCTCACACTATTATGTTAGATCCACTATGGACTGGACTCTCCCACTATTATGTTAGATCCACTATGGACTGGACTCTCACACTATTATGTTAGATCCACTATGGACTGGACTCTCCCACTATTATGTTAGATCCACTATGGACTGGACTCTCACAATAATATGTTAGATCCACTATGGACTGGACTTTCACACTATTATGTTAGATCCACTATGGACTGGACTCTCACAATATTATGTTAGATCCACTATGGACTGGACTCTCACACTATTATGTTAGATCCACTATGGACTGGACTCTCACACTATTATGTTTGATCCACTATGGACTGGACTCTCACACTATTATGTTAGATCCACTATGGACTGGACCCTCACACTATTATGTTAGATCCACTATGGACTGGACTCTCACTATTATGTTAGATCCACTATGGACTGGACTCTCACACTATTATGTTAGATCCACTATGGACTGGACTTTCACACTATTATGTTAGATCCACTATGGACTGGACTCTCACAATATTATGTTAGATCCACTATGGACTGGACTCTCACACTATTATGTTAGATCCACTATGGACTGGACTCTCACACTATTATGTTAGATCCACTATGGACTGGACTCTCACACTATTATGTTAGATCCACTATGGACTGGACTCTCACACTATTATGTTAGATCCACTATGGACTGGACTCTCACACTATTATGTTAGATCCACTATGGACTGGACTCTCACACTATTATGTTTGATCCACTATGGACTGGACTCTCACACTATTATGTTAGATCCACTATGGACTGGACTCTCACACTATTATGTTAGATCCACTATGGACTGGACTCTCCCACTATTATGTTAGATCCACTATGGACTGGACTCTCACACTATTATGTTAGATCCACTATGGACTGGACTCTCCCACTATTATGTTAGATCCACTATGGACTGGACTCTCACAATAATATGTTAGATCCACTATGGACTGGACTTTCACACTATTATGTTAGATCCACTATGGACTGGACTCTCACACTATTATGTTAGATCCACTATGGACTGGACTCTCACACTATTATGTTAGATCCACTATGGACTGGACTCTCACACTATTATGTTAGATCCACTATGGACTGGACTCTCACAATAATATGTTAGATCCACTATGGACTGGACTTTCACACTATTATGTTAGATCCACTATGGACTGGACTCTCACTATTATGTTAGATCCTTAAGGATACTTAAGAGAAACTACATCTTGTGAGACCATGTCGGAAACTAGCTCTGCTGTCGATGAAATGTGAGTTCAGATATTTTATTTTTTTATTTTTTCACGTTTAAAATGTTTTTTTGCAATTCTACAGTACATCATAAGATATGTTTTAATTGCTGATGAGGGTTTATTGATTTTTAAATGCGCCAGAAAATAACTTGTTTTTTACATTGTTGATGTGGTTCAATACACAGTAGTGCGTAAATGTGTTTCTGTCTAGTATTTCCCCAGCCATGGTCACGTGGTGACTTAAATGATGATATTTTGAGAGGTAATCTTTGAAGTCGGACATCACTGAAGGGTTAACGCACAGCCCGCCACTGGTAAATAGTAATGAAAATAAAGATCAATCAGTCGAACAATGTTTACTTATATAGCCCTAAATCACGAGTGTCTCAAAGGGCTGCACAAGTCACAACGACATCCTCGGCTCAGATCCCACATGAGGGCAAGAAAAAACCCAATGGGATGACAATGAGAAACCTTGCAAAATGCATTGAATGAGAAGGTGTGTCCAAGCTTTTGGCCTGTACTGTATATATTTCTAAACATACCATAACCTCCTCGCGTAATTGTCCCAGCGGCACAGAAAGCTGATTGAGGGCTTTGTCCATCCCCACCTGAGACAAAGTCACAAACATGAACATTCTTATATTCTCACGGAAACAAAGATACATCACAATAGCACTGCTGGCAAGGACAACAACTCACCAAGTTGGTGGAGAGGTTGACGAAGTCAGCATAGTCCTTGTTGATGAGCTCCACCATGGCGGTCTTCAGCAGCTTGTAGTAGAACTCCAGGTCCTCTCTCATCTCCTCCAGCTGCACCTGCTTCCGACATTCTGACACAAACTGGTCAACGTCAAAGTCATCCTGTAGGACAGAAAGACATTGCATTATTATCTTTGTAAACACACAGTTTGATACACTAAGTACTAGCAAGTGCACTAAACCTGGTATTATTATCTTTGTAAACACACAGTTTGATACACTAAGTACTAGCAAGTGCACTAAACCTGGTATTATTATCTTTGTAAACACACAGTTTGATACACTAAGTACTAGCAAGTGCACTAAACCTGGTATTATTATCTTTGTAAACACACAGTTTGATACACTAAGTACTAGCAAGTGCACTACATGGTATTATTATCTTTGTAAACACACAGTTTGATACACTAAGTACTAGCAAGTGCACTAAACCTGGTATTATTATCTTTGTAAACCCACTGTTTGATACACTAAGTACTAGCCAGTACACTAAACCTGGTATTATTATCTTTGTAAACACACAGTTTGATACACTACGTACTAGCAAGTGCACTAAACCTGGTATTATTATCTTTGTAAACACACAGTTTGATACACTAAGTACTAGCAAGTGCACTACATGGTATTATTATCTTTGTAAACACACAGTTTGATACACTAAGTACTAGCAAGTGCACTACATGGTATTATTATCTTTGTAAACACACAGTTTAATACACTAAGTACTAGCAAGTGCACTAAACCTGGTATTATTATCTTTGTAAACCCACTGTTTGATACACTAAGTACTAGCCAGTACACTAAACCTGGTATTATTATCTTTGTAAACACACAGTTTGATACACTAAGTACTAGCAAGTGCACTAAACCTGGTATTATTATCTTTGTAAACACACAGTTTGATACACTAAGTACTAGCAAGTGCACTAAACCTGGTATTATTATCTTTGTAAACACACAGTTTGATACACTAAGTACTAGCAAGTGCACTACATGGTATTATTATCTTTGTAAACACACAGTTTGATACACTAAGTACTAGCAAGTGCACTAAACCTGGTATTATTATCTTTGTAAACACACAGTTTGATACACTAAGTACTAGCAAGTGCACTACATGGTATTATTATCTTTGTAAACACACAGTTTGATACACTAAGTACTAGCAAGTGCACTACATGGTATTATTATCTTTGTAAACACACAGTTTGATACACTAAGTACTAACCAGTACACCAAACCTGGTATTATTATCTTTGTAAACACATAGTTTGATACACTAAGTACTAGCAAGTGCACTAAACCTGGTATTATTATCTTTGTAAACACAGTTTTATACAGTAAGTACTTATCAGGTGCACTAAACCTGGTATTATTATCTTTGTAAACACACAGTTTGTTAGAGTAAGTACTAGCAAGTGCACTAAACCTGGTATTATTATCTTTGTAAACACACTGTTTGATACAGTACGTACTAGCAAGTGCACTAAACCTGGTATTATTATCTTTGTAAACACACTGTTTGATACAGTACGTACTAGCAAGTCGACTAAACCTGGTATTATTATCTTTGTAAACACAGTTTGATAGAGTAAGTACTTATCAAGTGCACTAAACCTGGTATTATTATCTTTGTAAACACAGTTTGATAAGAGTAAGTACTTATCAAGTGCACTAAACCTGGTATTATTATCTTTGTAAACACACAGTTTGATAGAGTAAGTACTTATCAAGTGCACTAAACCTTGTAGCCGATGATCATATTCGTCAAGTAGTGACGCAGCTAAAGCTCGAAGAAGGACTCGGCATGTTACACCACTCACCTTCATAAAAACATCCTTGTCGAAGCATAAAGAGTCGGGGCCTTTGGGTAAATTCATGATTATTTACACAACTGAGACACAAACCGCACATTTAATTTAACGCAGGACCGCTGAGCGTCGCAGCGGAACTTCCGCAAACATGGCACATAACCAACGAGGAAGAAACCAGACGCGGGAGATGATGTAGCGTCATCAAGCGGGCAATTGTGGTAACTGCAGCGTGGTGCGATATTGGCATACATCTACAAGTGTCTTAATACAGGAATGATCTGATAAATATTGCATGTTCTACTTCCAGTATCAATTGTCATATTTGATCAAGCTACTTACTGCATTGTCTCACATGGCTGTACAGGAAGTACATTTCCATTTTTTTTCCAAGCATGTGAGAACAGCCAAATAGCTAGAACTAGTATGCATGTGTAACGGGTATAAGTTACACATGTATCTAAAAAAAAAAGGCCTTTTTTAAAAGAAGGGTTTTTAAGCCTTTTTTTAAAAGCATCCACAGTCTGTGGTGCCCTCAAGTGGTCAGGGAGAGTGGAGAGAATCTTCCAGGTTTCTGAGTGAGGTGGATTTGACGTTTCAGTTGAAGATTTGCAGTTTGGTCTTGAGTGATATGTTTTTTGCTTTCCAGATTTGATTCAGGATAGTGAATGTGGTCCTTGCTTTTCCAATTCTGGCACTGACATCCTCCTCCAATCCTCCGTCCACAGCAATAATGCTTCTTAGGTATGTAAAATTGGCAACATCGTCTAACTGGTTTGATCCATGTTTATTGGGGAGTTGTTCTTGTTGTTCATACGCATTAACTTAGTTTTTGATGTGCTGATTTTGAGTCCAAGCAAAGCAGCTGTTGATTGATTGATTGATTGATTGAAACGTTTATTAGTAGATTGCACAGTACAGTACATATTCCGTACAATTGACCACTAAATGGTAACACCCCAATAAGTTTTTCAACTTGTTTAAGTCGAGGTCCACGTAAATCAATTCATGGTACAAATATATACTACCGTATTTCCTTGAATTGGCGCCGGGAATATAGTATTCGCCTGCCTAGAATTACAGCCGGGTCAAACTCGTTTCGCAAAATAATTAGCGCATGCTTGGCACTTCCGCCGGGTCAAATATGAGTCATTAAATGACTCCCGCCTCCAGGTGGTAGAGGGCGCTAGTGATCCTTCTTGCGACTACCAGTACTGCAGGAGACAGGTACTGCAGAAGAAGACAACAAGCAGCAAGCATGCAGCAATTGTTTGCTTGCACTTTTAACATGGAGGATTACATATCTAAAATAAAACCGTTTTCTAAACTGGACTTTCAATCGAAGCAGGAGGTAATAATTAAAGGAATATCTCCAGAGACTTTTAAAATAGAAGAAAGATGAGAAAGACTGCCTTTGATCAGAAGCAGCTGCACATGGACCCATCTACAAGTAAAGGTAAGATCATAATAACGTTTTTTTTTATTAAATGTGTTTTTAATGATAAGGTATGCGCCGGAGTGAGAAGAGGTTTTAAAATAATTAGAGCATGCTTGCTCATTCCGCATGGTTTTGGTAACCGCAGGAGTGAGAAGAGGTTTTAAATTAATTAGCGCCCCTGCGGCTATTCAAGGAAATACGGTATCATCATAATACAGTCATCACACAAGTTAATCATCAGAGTATATTCATTGAAATATTTACATTATTTACAATCCGGGGGGTGGGATGAGGAGGGTTTGGTTGATATCAGCACTTCAGTCATCTACAATTGCATCATCAGAGAAATGGGCATTGAAACAGTGTAGGACTGACTTAGTAGGATATGTCCAGCGAGCAGAGAACATAGTGAGTTCAGAAAGCATAAGAACAAGTATATACATTTGATTATTTACATTTGGTTATTTACAATCTGGGGAGGTGGGATGTGGTGGGGGGAGGGTGTTAGTCAAGGGTTGAAGTTGCCTGGAGGTGTTGTTTTAGTGCGGTTTTGAAGGAGGATGTTGTTTCCAGTTTACATGGTTTCTCCTGCATATGTTGGTGTGTGTGTGTGCTAGGAGTGCTAAATCATCAGCAAAATCCAGGTCTTCCAACTGCTTGGTCAGGCTCCACTGTACTCGGTTATTGCTAAACTAATCTAATCTAATCTAATTGTCTCGCGTGGCTGTACAGGAACATTGCTAAACTCCGCCCCTCACTCACTCGCTCTGATGCCGAGAGGCTCGTCCATGCCTTTGTCTCCTCCAGGCTAGACTACTACAACACACTTCTTGTCGGGATCCCCAGCAAGAACATCCAGAAGCTGCAGAACTTACAGAATAGTGCTGCTAGGATCCTGATGAGAGTGCGGAAATATGACCATATCACACCAACTCTCAAATCCCTTCACTGGCTTCCTGTTCCACACAGGATTGAATTCAAAATCTCCCTACTAACCCACCAGTGCCTCCATGGAAATGCCCCCCTCTACCTCAAAGAACTAGTCACCCCCAAATCCTCCACACGACACCTCCGCCCCGGACAGGCTAACCTCCTCCAACCTCCGAGGACAAAGCTCTGAACAATGGGAGACCGGGCTTTCTGCTCCGCCGCTCCCGGTCTGTGGAACGCTCTCCCTGACCACCTGAGGGCACCCCAGACTGTGGATGCTTTTAAAAAAGGCTTAAAAACCCTTCTTTTTAACAAAGCCTTTTTTTAGATATATGCATACTAGTTTTAGCTATTTGGCTGTTCTAGTTTTTTTATTTTTTATTATCTTTGTATTTCTTTTTTTTTAATACACTGTAGCACTTTGAGGTTGTTTACTCAATGTAAAGTGTTTTTTACAAATAAAATCTCCATCCATCCATCCATTTTCTACCGCTTATTCCCTTCAGGGTCGCGGGGGGCGCTGGAGCCTATCTCAGCTACAATCGGGCGGAAGGCGGGGTACACCCTGGACAAGTCGCCACCTCATCGCAGGGCACAAATAAAATCTATTATTTATTATTATTATTACATTGACGGCACAGCGGTGGAGATAGTAAGCAGCACCAAGTTCCTGGGGGTGCAGATAACTGACAATATAACCTGGTCCCTACACACCGGAGCTCTTGTAAAAAGAGCTCAGCAGCGCATGCACTTTTTGCGTGGGATGAAAAGAGCACAGCTCCCCCCCCCCCCCCCCCCCCCCCCCCCCCATTCTCAGCACATTCTACAGAGGCACTATAGAGAGCCTGCTGACCAACAGCATCTCTGTCTGGACTGGAGCCTGCAGTGCCTCAGACTGGAAGTCTCTCCAGAGTGGTGAGGACGGCGGAAAAGATCATCAGGACTCCTCTTCCTCCTATTCAGGAGATCGCAAAAAGCCGCTGCCTGACCAGGGCTCAGAAAATCTGCAGACTCCTCCCACCCCCACCAAGGACTGTTTTCACTGCTGGACTCTAGAAAGAGGTTCGGCAGCCTCTGAAGCGGAACCTCCAGGTTCTGTAACAGCTTCTTCCCTCAGGCCGTAAGACTCTTGAACGCATCATAATTAAATTATCCCCTCAACTCCCCCCAAAATGGATTAACTGGCTGGAATAAAAAAGACAATATAACATGCATCCATAAATGTGGACCCATGTGAAAAAGTGCAATATATTTATCTGTACAGTAACCTATTTATTTATTTATATCTGCACCTTATTGCTTTTTTATCCTGCACTACCATGAGCTTATGTAACGAAATTTCGTTCTTATCTGTGCTGTAAAGTTCAGATTTGAATGACAATAAAAAGGAAGTCTAAGAGACAGTCTAAATCTAGTCTCTAAGTACGTTGCCATTTTTTGTTTAAAGCATGTGACAAATGAATGAATCATCACAAATGTTAAATCCCAGCCTCTTTTATGCGACTTTATATGAGAGCATAAATCCTGAAGAGGGCTGGGCTGGCAGGCGCTGCAGCACCACTACAGCTCCCGACAGGCTGTATAGTGCTGCATTCAATACACTTGGGAAATCCGACAATTCAGTCCTTGTGATATGAAAAGCGCATTTCTTGGAAATATGGAGGGATTTGATTATTCCCAGTTTTACAGAGGGATTATAATGTGGAGCAGCAGTGGTATTCCTACTACAGTTTGACGACTGTTAAATTAGACTCGGTGTGGTAAAATTCGGATTTCCCAGCTTTCGCGAACGCACCACACGGCAGTGATCACCAGGGGGTGTTGCAGAATCCTCCATCCAGGATCTGAGGCAGGTGCCGCCAGGAAGGTGTTGCCTTCGTCCGAGATCGTGACTACTTCCGCGGCAGAGAGGACAGGGAGGGAGGGAGGGAGGGAGGGGTCGTCGTTACCAGCGCAGAGAGAGCGATGGCGGAGTGCGGCCGGAAGGCGCTGTCCCTCCTGGAGGCGGCCCGCTCCCGCTACGAGAGCCTGCAGATATCCGACGACGTGTTCGGCGAGTCCGGGGATGACAGCAGCGACAACCCCTTCTACAGCACCTCCGGGGACTCGGACTCGGACAACTCCATGGCCGAGGTGGGCGAGGAGCACCACCACCACCACCACCACCACCACCACCATCAGCACCACCACAACCACCAGAGACGAGGCGACAGGGAGAGCTCGCTCGGCGGGGTGGCAGGGGGTGGCAGCCCGGGTCCGCCCGGCTCTCTGTCCCGCAGCCAAGCAGAGGAGGAGGGCTGGACGGAGACCCTGCAGGATGTCACCGTGCCGCCGTATAAAGGCTCTTACGGTGGGTGAGGCATGGTGAAGAAGGTCCCTTGTCACGTTTTATGGTGGCCACACTGCACACAATGGCTGATATAGCTCATTTTACTGTGTGTGTGTGTGTGTGTGTGTGTGTGTGTGTGTGTGTGTGTGTGTGTGTGTGTGTGTGTGTGTGTGTGTGTGTGTGTGTGTGTGTGTGTGTGTGCGTGTGTGTGTGTGTGTGTGTGTGTGTGTGTGTGTGTGTGTGTGTGTGTGTGTGTAGCAGGATGACACTGCAGCCCTAATTGTTGTATGTACAGTATGCATGTATGTATGTATGTACAGTATGCATGTATGTATGTATGTATGTACAGTATGCATGTATGTATGTATGTATGTACAGTATGCATGTATGTATGTATGTACAGTATGCATGTATGTCATACTTGCCACCCTGGAGACCTCAAAATTAGGGAGATATTCAAAAGGCCCGCTGGGGGTCATATATATATATATATATACATATATATATATATATATATATATATATATATATATATATATATATATATATATATATATATATATATATATATATATATATATATATATATATATATACATACTGTGTATATATAGTACATACAGTGTATATATATATATATATATATATATATATATATATATATATATATATATATATATATATATATATATATATGTATGTGTGGGAAAAAATCACAAGACTATTTCATCTCTACAGGCCTGTTTCATGAGGGTTTCCTCAATCATCAGGAGATTAATCTCCTGATGATTGAGGAAACCCTCATGAAACAGGTCTGTAGAGATGAAATAGTCTTGTGATTTTTTTCCCACACATACATGTTACGCTCTACCACGGTATCGAGCACTATTTTTTTGGGATAATCTAATTAAGACATATATATATATATATATATATATATATATATATATATATATATATATATATATATATATATATATATATATATATATATATATATATATATATATATATATATATATATATATATATATATATATACACACACTGTATACCATATTTTAGTTTGGCCGGGGGTGCGACTTATACTCAGGAGCGACTTATGTGTGAAATGATTAACACATTAGCGTAAAATATCCAATAATATTATTGATGTCATTCACGTAAGAGACTAGACGTATAAGATTTCATGGGTAGGAGTGACAGATTGTTTGGTAAACGTATAGCATGTTCTATATGTTATAGTTATTTGAATGACTCTTACCATAATATGTTACGTTAACATACCAGTTGGTTATTTATGCCTCATATAACGTACACTTATTCAGCCTGACTCTTACGTGAATGAGATCAATAATATTATTTGACATTTTATAGAGATGTCCGATAATATCGGCCTGCCGATATTATCAGCCGATAAATGCTTTAAAGTGTAATATCGGAAATGATCGGTATTGTTTTTTTTATTATCGGTATCGTTTTTTTTTTTATTATTATTAAATCAACATAGAAAACACAAGATACACTTACAATTAGTGCACCAACCCAAAAAACCTCCCTCCGCCATTTACACTCATTCACACAAAAGTGTTGTTTCTTTCTGTTATTAATATTCTGGTTCCTACATTATATATCAATATATATCAATACAGTCTGCAAGGGATACAGTCCGTAAGCACACATGATTGTGCGTGCTGCTGCTCCACTAATAGTACTAACCTTTAACACTTCATTTTACTCATTTTCATTCATTACTAGTTTCTATGTAACTGTTTTTATATTGTTTTACTTTATTTTTTATTCAAGAAGATGTTTTTAATTTATTTATCTTATTTTATAAAATTTTTTTAAAAGGACCTTATCTTCACCATACCTGGTTGTCCAAATTAGGCATAATAATGTGTTAATTCCATGACTGTATATATCGGTATCGGTAATTAAGAGTTGGACAATATCGGAATATTGGCAAAAAAGCCATTATCGGACATCCCTAATATTTTACGGTAATGTGTTAATCATTTCACACATAAGTCGCTCCTGAGTATAAGTCGCACCCCCGGCCAAACTATGAAAAAAACTGCGACTTATAGTCGGAAAAATACGGTATGCATGTCTTAGAGATGACGTTTCATTGAGACAATCTGCAGGATTTGCGTGGTCACATGCACTTGCACCAGCTCATTCCACAGCTCCATCAAAAAATGGTGTACTTTAAGCCAGAGTTGTTCAACCTTTTTTGAGCCAATGCACATTTTTTTCATTGGAAAAAATCCAGAGTGCCCACCACCAGCACAAATCATTTAAAAAATTAATCTCAGCAGCCGATATTGACAGTAAAAAGTCGTTCTCGCAAGTGTTAGATATGAATTCAAACCATAACCAAGTATGCATGACTATAGCTCTTGTCTCAAAGTAGGTGTACTGTCACCACCTGTCACATCACGCCCTGACTTACTTTGAATTTTTTGGTGTTTTCCTGTGTGTAGTGTTTTACTTCTTGTCTTGCGCTCCTATTTTGTTGTTAATTGTCATGTCATGTATGGATGTACTTTGTGGACGCCGTCTGCTCCACACGCTGTAAGTCTTTGCTGTCGTCCAGCATTCTGTTTTTGTTTACTTTGCAGCCAGTTCAGTTTTAGTTTCGTTTTGCATAACCTTCCCTAAGCTTTAATTGCCTTTTCTTAGCGGCACTCGTGCTCCTATTTTGGTGGCTTTTCCCGTTTTGTTGGTGTTTTCCTGTAGCAGTTTCATGTCTTCCTTTGAGCGCTATTCCCCGCATCTACTTTGTTTTAGCAATCAAGAATATTTCAGTTGTTTTTATCCTTTTTTGTGGGGACATTGTTAATTGTCATGTCATGTATGGATGTACTTTGTGAACGCTCTCTGCTCCAGACTCTATAAGTCTTTGCTGTCGTCCAGCATTCTGTTTTTGTTTACTTTGCAGCCAGTTCAGTTTTAGTTTCGTTTTGCCCTGCCTTCCCTAAGCTTTAATTGCCTTTTCTTAGCGGCACTCGTGCTCCTACTTTGGTGGCTTCTCCTGTTTTGTTGGTGTTTTCCTGTAGCAGTTTCATGTCTTCCTTTGAGCGCTATTCCCCGCACTTGCTTTGTTTTGGCAATCAAGAATATTTCAGTTGTTTTCATCCTTCTTTGTGGGGACATTGTTCATTGTCATGTCATGTTCGGATGTGCTTTGTGGACGCCGTCTCTGCTCCACACGCTGTAAGTCTTTGCTGTCGTCCAGCATTCTGTTTTTGTTTACTTTGCAGCCAGTTCAGTTTTAGTTTCGTTTTGCATAACCTTCCCTAAGCTTTAATTGCCTTTTCTTAGCGGCACTCGTGCTCCTATTTTGGTAGCTTTTCCTGTTTTGTTGGTGTTTTCCTGTACCAGTTTCATGTCTTCCTTTGAGCGCTATTCCCCGCACCTGCTTTGTTTTGGCATTCAAGACTATTTCAGTTGTTTTTATCCTTCTTTGTGTGGATATTGTTGATTGTCATGTCATGTTCGGATGTACTTTGTGGACGCCGTCTGCTCCACACGCTGTAAGTTTTTGCTGTCGTCCAGCATTCTGTTTTTGTTTACTTTGCAGCCAGTTCAGTTTTAATTTTGTTTTTGCATAGCCTTCCCTAAGCTTCAATACCATAGGGGCACTCACCTTTTGTTTATTTTTGGTTTAAACATTAGATACCTTTTTACCTGCACACTGCCTCCCGCATATTGTGATCACGACAAACCATGCTCACGACATCTACAAAGCAATTATCTACCGGCTGCCACCTACTGATATGGAAGAGTATTACATGGTTACTCTGCCGAGCTCTAGACAGCACCGACACTCAACAACGGCACATTATTTGCGGATTATAATTACTGGTTTGCAAAAAATATTTTTAATCCAAATAGGTGAAATTACATTATCTCCCACGGCACACCAAACAATATTTTACGGTACACTAGTGTGCCGCGGCACAGTGGTTGAAAAACACTGATATAGAGCACAGGTCATATCTCCATGTTTGTAACAATATATGAAATCTCAACATGGAAGTTTGTACAACATATTTTGAATGGTTGGTTAAGCTTTTGTTCACTATTCAAATTACTATTGCATCTATTAAAGAAAAGCAAGAGTGTAGGCGACTATATCCTATGGGGTACGTTGTGGTCGTCTACAACCACACATGTCAATTTATACAGTAGAGTGTTCAAACGAGAGGTAGGAAAATTATCAATATGTGAAATATTACAATATCTTTTTGTATTAGTCTGTTTTTGGTGGCAAAATAACCTTAACTTTTTCCAGTTTTGACCCCCTTTTTTATGACGTCTTGGATCCTATAACAATCTGTCTTGGTAAATCACACCATTATTAGAAGTTAAACCAGGAGTGAGTCCAGGATGTTTTGCATTTTGATACTGTTTGACGATGTGATAAGCAGCAGGTGTGTGTAGCTTAGTTGTGTGTGTGTACAAGAGCTGTGGGTGTGGTCAGTCAGATGGATGCTGGGACAAACAAGAGCTGTGGGTGTGGTCAGTCAGACGGATGCTGGGACAAACAAGAGCTGTGGGTGTGGTCAGTCAGACGGATACTGGGACAAACAAAGTGGACAATATTGCTTGTATTCCGATGCCTGACTTCTTACTGGAAGTGAAGACCAGTGGTGGTCGACCAAGCCATGATGGCTGTTGTATCTGAGTACAAAAGAGGCTTAAATCTTCCTGCAAAAAATCAAACTATGCAATGGAATAGATCCCTATACTTTATGAAAAAAAGACTGGTCGAGTGATATCAAGGATTATACGTCGGTCGCGTTCCCAAATATGTGGGACTATTGTGCTCCAGACATCATTCTACATGATAAAACAGATTAAAACTTGTAAAAGCATGGATGTCTACACCGGACCTGCTCCTACTTGGGGATCAGCACCTTTTTGAAAAGCGTGTTATCTTCATCAATGGTGATGGAGGACTAGGCCAAGATTATAAGATGATGTAAGCGCTTGATGGTGGTGATGTAGGGATTTAAAACACTGCTTATTCATTCACTCAGATTAGTGTAGCCTCCATATGCCCGATTTGACCTGTCCTCCATCTTATGCTGCATCCTCGTTACAGCCACATTTGGCTATATTGAATATAGGTGGTTGAAAACGAGGAGTTTGGCCAAAAAATGACATACACTCTCAAATTATCATTATGAACATTCAAAGTAAGATATGCATCTAAAAATTATGCATTTAATTAGCTTCTACGGCTAATACCGTAGCATGTCGATGTGTTAGTACTAGGGATGTCCGATAATATCGGACCGCCGATATTATCGGCCGATAAATGCTTTAAAAAGTAATATCGGAAATTATCGGTATCGGTTTCAAGATTATCGGTATCGGTTTCAAAAAGTAAAATTTGTGACTTTCTAAAACGCCGCTGTGTACACGGACGCAGGAAGATGTACAGAGCGCCAATTAATCCTTGAAGGCGCTGCCTTCGCGTACTGGCCCAGTCACATACTGTCTACGACTTGACACACGCACTCGCGAATGCAAGCATACTTGGTCAACAGCCATACAGGTCACACTGAGGGTGGACGTATAAACAAGTTTAACACTGTTACAAATATGCGCCACACTGTGAACCCACACCAAACAAGAATGACAAACACATTTCGGGAGAACATCCGCACCGTAACACAACATAAACACAACAGAACAAATACCCAGAATCCCTTGCTTTCATTCAGAAAAATCTACCTCTCACACGTGATGACAGGGAGAAAAAGAATCAGCCCACATTTTGAGCTTCATCTGTTGCACAAATACCATATTTTTCGGACATAAGTCACAGTTTTTTTCATAGTTTGGCCGGGGGTGCGACTTATACTCAGGAGCGACTTATGTGTGAAATGATTAACACATTAGCGTAAAATATCAAATAATATTATTGATCTCATTCCCGTAAGAGACTAGACGTATAAGATTTCATGGGATTTAGCGATTAGGAGTGACAGATTGTTTGGTAAACGTATAGCATGTTGTATATGTTATAGTTATTTGAATGACTCTTACCATAATATGTTACGTTAACATACCAGTTGGTTATTTATGCCTCATATAACATACACTTATTCAGCCTGTTGTTCACTATTCTTTAGACATTTTAAATTGCCTTTCAAATGTTTATTCTTGGTGTTGGCTTTTATCAAATACTTTTCCCCAAATCTGAGCTGCTACCTCAAGCCTCGTTACAGATTCAGAGCCACAGTCTATAATAAAGTGCTCCGTCGGGGATAAATAGAATAAATCTTGGGAGAAAAAGGCACATTTGCTGGGGAGTACACGACATAACTTAATTATCCTCCTCTTCTGGAGCTCTTGGCTCTCCCCTGCCTGCACAAGGACGTGAGTCACTTCCCATGGAGTGTCTGCTTTTGGCTGAAGTCGGACTGGATTCTTACTTTCAGCCTTTGAGGTGGAATGAAATGCAAATGAGAAGATTGGGAGCCACGGGCTGAGTGGGCGAGCTTCATTCTCCACGCTCAACGCCCGTCTGCTCTTCTCCGCTTTCCATGCGTTTCATCTTTTAATTCAGCAGTTGCATGCTATACTTTGTGAGCTGCATTGGGAGGACGGCAGCGTGCTCGGCAAACACTGCGCGAAAACATACCATGTTGCATAAAGTGCCCTCACACGCCAATACTGCTGACACTGCACTAATGTAGCCCTGACTTTCTCTGGAAAAGCTATAAACCATTCCAATTGTCGCCTGTCGCTTGAAAGTAAAAAGCTGGGTTTACAGTCCGACGCACTTCCTGTTTCGCCAGTAAAACCATAGACATCTTATAAGTAGACGCAGCATTGGCTGCTGTGACACGAGAAATTGGTCCGCCATCTTGAAGTGGTGATGAGGAGCCGGCGAGCAGCCTAAACTGACAGTTGACAGGTAGAAAACAAAGATGCTAAACTGACAGTTGACAGGTAGAAAACAAAGATGCTAAACTGACAGTTGACAGGTAGAAAACAAAGATGCTAAACTGACAGTTGACAGGTAGAAAACAAAGATGGTAAACTGACAGTTGACAGCTAGAAAACAAAGATGCTAAACTGACAGTTGACAGGTAGAAAACAAAGATGCTAAACTGACGGTTGACAGGTAGAAAACAAAGATGCCAAACTGACAGTTGACAGGTAGAAAACAAAGATGCTAAACTGACAGTTGACAGGCAGAAAACAAAGATGCTAAACTGACAGTTGACAGGTAGAAAACAAAGATGCTAAACTGACAGTTGACAGGTAGAAAACAAAGATGCTAAACTGACAGTTGACAGGTAGAAAACAAAGATGCTAAACTGACAGTTGACAGGTAGAAAACAAAGATGCTAAACTGACAGTTGACAGGTAGAAAATAAAGATGCTAAACTGACAGTTGACAGGTAGAAAACAAAGATGGTAAACTGACAGTTGACATGTAGAAAACAAAGATGCTAAACTGACAGTTGACATGTAGAAAACAAAGATGCTAAACTGACAGTTGACAGGTAGAAAATAAAGATGGTAAACTGACAGTTGACAAGTAGAAAACAAAGATGCTAAACTGACAGTTGACATGCAGAAAACAAAGATGCTAAACCGACAGTTGACATGTAGAAAACAAAGATGCTAAACTGACAGTTGACATGTAGAAAACAAAGATGCTAAACTGACAGTTGACAGGTAGAAAACAAAGATGGTAAATTGACAGTTGACAGGTAGAAAACAAAGATGGTAAACTGACAGTTGACAGGTAGAAAACAAAGATGCTAAACTGACAGTTGACAGGTAGAAAACAGAGATGCTAAACTGACAGTTGACAGGTAGAAAACAAAGATGCTAAACTGACAGTTGACAGGTAGAAAACAAAGATGCTAAATTGACAGTTGACAGGTAGAAAACAAAGATGGTAAACTGACAGTTGACATGTAGAAAACAAAGATGCTAAACTGACAGTTGACATGTAGAAAACAAAGATGCTAAACTGACAGTTGACAGGTAGAAAATAAAGATGCTAAACTGACAGTTGACAGGTAGAAAACAAAGATGCTAAACTGACAGTTGACAAGTAGAAAACAAAGATGCTAAACTGACAGTTGACAGGTAGAAAACAAAGATGGTAAACTGACAGTTGACAGGTAGAAAACAAAGATGCTAAACTGACAGTTGACAGGTAGAAAACAAAGATGCTAAATTGACAGTTGACAGGTAGAAAACAAAGATGCTAAACTGACAGTTGACAGGTAGAAAACAAAGATGGTAAACTGACAGTTGACATGTAGAAAACAAAGATGCTAAACTGACAGTTGACATGTAGAAAACAAAGATGCTAAACTGACAGTTGACAGGTAGAAAATAAAGATGGTAAACTGACAGTTGACAAGTAGAAAACAAAGATGCTAAACTGACAGTTGACATGTAGAAAACAAAGATGCTAAACTGACAGTTGACAGGTAGAAAACAAAGATGCTAAACTGACAGTTGACAAGTAGAAAACAAAGATGCTAAACTGACAGTTGACAGGTAGAAAACAAAGATGCTAAACTGACAGTTGGCAGGTAGAAAACAAAGATGCTAAACTGACAGTTGACAAGTAGAAAACAAAGATGCTAAACTGACAGTTGACATGTAGAAAACAAAGATGCTAAACTGACAGTTGACAGGTAGAAAACAAAGATGCTAAACTGACAGTTGACATGTAGAAAACAAAGATGCTAAACTGACAGTTGACAGGTAGAAAATAAAGATGCTAAACTGACAGTTGACAGGCAGAAAACAAAGATGGTAAACTGACAGTTGACAGGTAGAAAACAAAGATGCTAAACTGACAGTTGACAGGTAGAAAACAAAGATGCTAAACTGACAGTTGACAGGTAGAAAACAAAGATGGTGTTCAGCGATTTCCTGCTCAATGAGCGGACTGTTGAAAATATAAATCGGGGGGTTACTTTTCACAAGTAAGATTGAACATTAACGTACTATTGGTTGTATTTTGTGAAAAGAATATTACCACAGAGTTGAGAAGGAGCAAAGATCTTCAATAGTACTGAAATCGTAGCCGCAAACAAGAGTAGGACCATAATAGAATTGCTTATCAATGAAATTAATTACATTTAAAAATGTCCTACTTGTCATGCCTTCAGTGTGCATATTGTATATAGTTCTCTGCAAACCTATGAAATGTTCTATTTTGTCTTCATTATTTTGTCAGAATGCTTCATTTGTATGTGAAAATCACAAATAAATCTTCTGGGGGAGGATGACGCCCCCTACAGGGGTTTGGTTTACAAACTTTCAGCCCCACCTAAAACAAAATTCACCAGCCGCCCCTGATTATGATGCATTCTCATTTTAGGCAAAGTATAAGACAATACTTTCTTAACAGTATAATTGTAACCAGGAATAAGTCTTCAAGTAACAATATTCAAATACTAACATTGTTGGGTAAGACAGAATTTGCTTTTATTCTGAATCCAGTGAAACAGATTGGTGGTTTTAGCTGATATAAAGACTTTCAGGTGTTTATATATGTTTATGTTGAAGTATTTGGCAGACGCTTTTATTCAAAGCGACATACATAACAAATACATATAAAACAATCACTGTAAACATGATCATTTAAGGGAAGAATGTAATACAAATGGTTTATAATGACCCGCATAATCCCTGTTCTATACACATTTTTGGCTCCTACACCAATAATTAGCCCTATAAATGAGCTCAGATCTCAGGTCCTCAACCCGTAGACCACGGGTGGATTCTAACTGGGCCGAGAACAGTCATTGGGAAGCATGGAAAAAATGCACACAGGCCTGAATCTTCTGGACAATTCTATCTCTTTGGGGAAGACCATTTTCTATCCCAGCATGACTGTGCCTATAGTGCAAAAGTCAAAGTCTCAAAGGAATGATTTTGCACCAGCAGGCAGTGGACAAGAAGATCCCAGACACACTCCAAAATCTTGTAGAACGTCTTCCAGAAGAGTGGAAGCTGTTAATGCTGCAGAGGGAGACCAACATTGTTGTGCATCTCACGCAGCCTTCAATAAGATTTACTAAGCTAGAATCTTGTTCCCGTGTCACAAAGAAGAATATGAAGATTTGGTGCTACAAAATGTAGAAGTACTTGAGTAGACCCACATGACAAGTTGTCTAAATACTTCCATCCTAATGTCTTTATCCAGGCCCAGCTCAGAAGATGCCCGCCACGGCCACCGCGCTGGACTTCTTCCAGCTCTTTGTCCCTGACAACTGCATCCAGAACATGGTCGCCCAGACCAACATGTACGCCAAGAAGTTCCAAGAGCGCTTCGGCTCGGACGAGGGCTGGCGTCCTGTCACGGCGCAGGAGATGAAGGCCTTCCTGGGCTTCGTCACCTCCACCAGCGTGCACCACTGCGAGTCGGTGCTCAGCATCTGGAGCTCGGGCTTCTTCAGCAACCGCAGCATCGCCCTGAAGATGAGCCAGGCGCGCTTCGAGAAGATCCTGAAGTACTTCCACATCGTGGCGTTCAGACCGTCGCAGGGGAGCAACCAAGGCCTGTACAAGATTCAGCCCTTCCTGGACTCGCTGCAGCAATCTTTCAGCTGCACGTTCCGACCTTCACAGACCCAGGTGGGTGCACTACAACTACAGTACTCTCTAGTCTATGGTAACACCACAAATAGTCCATGTGATTCATTATATCCAACAACTGAAATGCAATGTAGGTAGGGGTGTAACGGTACGTGTATTTGTATTGAACCGTTTCGGTACGGGGGGTTTGGTTCGGTTCGGAGGTGTACCGAACGAGTTTCCACACGAACATACAGTATAAAGTAGCCGCCTAAGCTAAAGTCTTAACAAGCTGCTCCGCTTCCTTCTGCCTGTCTCTGTCAGGACTCTACACAGCACCCAGCATTGTCCCACCCACACAACCATCTGATTGGTTACAAACAGAGCGGTAACAGCCAATCAGCAGTGCGTATTCAGAGCGCATGTAGTCAGTGCTTAGCGTTTAGCAGGTAAGCATCAGGCATCAGACTCTCCCCAAATGATAATAAACACCTCCCAGTCAACTACTAGTAACATCACTATGAGCCCGTTGACCTTCTAGAAACATAAACGGCAGCTTCAGCTCGCTCGCAGTCCTGGCTTGAGGTGAAGGCTAATTCGCTTTTAGCGTAACGTTACCTCATTTTGCGGTGTGTGTGTGTGTGTGTGCGTGTGTGTGTGCCAGCTTGTCCCATTTCAGTCCTAACATGTCCAAACACTCATTTACCTATGTGAACAAGTCATTACCTGTGGTTGTGTCTTTAATTGACTGCATGGCTGCCAGCTCCTCCGTGATTTGAAAGACTGCAGTTATCCCACGTAAGAAGATGAGCAGCTGGGCGGTGTCACGTACATCGCAGCTCTCATCCAAAGCCAGCGAAAAACAGTCAAAGTCGGCCGTTCTGTTCTTCAGCTGAAGCTCCAAGTTTCCAGCGATGGTTTCAACCCGCCTCGTTACAGTGTGTCGGGAGAGTGACACGTTCTCAAATGCGCCCCTCTTCTCCGGGCATATCAGCGCAACAGAGTCCAATAAGCACTCCTTAATAAACTCTCCGTCAGAAAACGCCTTACTTTTTCTGGCGATTCTGTGAGAAATGACGAAACTTGTCCTGATGGCTGCATCTCTGGGGGTTTTAAAATTTAGCAAAACGTCCTTGTTGGGTTTGCAGTTTTACCATCAACGCATCAGCCTCCCTTGCGCGCGCTTCATCAGACAGATTCCGGTATTTTTCCTGGTGCGTCGTCGTGTAGTGGCGATTCAAATGATATTCTGTAAACACAGCAACCTGTGTACCACAAATTAAGCACATGGCTTTACTTTTCATTTCTGTGTAGAAATACTTGGCAGTCCATGTCTTGTTGAAAACACGCCATTCCTCATCAACTTTTCTCTTTTTAGCGTCTCGGGGGTAATCGGGCATCACTTGTCGCTGTGCACCTTCACTCACAGGTTACACACGGACATACGCCCATAAATAACACTTTTCAAAATAAAAGCAGTACAGTTGTATTGCACGCACGACATAGATGTTTTTTTAAATGTATTTTGTAATTTGTGATTGCCGCTGTTCACATTCACTCACAATCGCGCACGAGCATACGTCCACATGGAAGTAATACAAATAACGCTTTTCAAAACAAAAGCAGCACCTCTGTATTGCACACTCAACATAGATACTTTTTTAAATTTATTTTGTAATTTATGATTGGCCTCACGCGGGCCGGACAGGGACGCACAAAGGGCCGGATGTGTGTAGAATGCCCAGGTCTGGTCTAAGTCAACCTCTACGGCCCTCTTATTCAGGCTATGAGGTAACACAAAAAAGTAGGATGAATTATTCTTTTCATCACTCTTGGCATGCGCATTTTAACATTGACATGAGACACGCAGTGGCAGAAATGTTGCTAAAAGCTTCTTTTTTTTTTTAGATAACAGTCTGAATCGATCAGCTAGTGTTGTGACCGGGTGAATCTGTATAATGTCTATGAAGTTTATTTTGGACTGGAAAAATAAAAATAGCAGTGAATACTTTAAGATATATATATAAACAGTGTACATTTGCAAAATATAGATTATAATATTTTTGGAGCAGGCGGGGCATGGTTTCATTTGCAATCTGGGAACACCGGCAGAATTGAAATTTTTTCAGACAGACCTAAAAAACAGGTTATATGAGCGATTAATTTTCCACTACAGAAGGGACCGGGGCTCACTCTAATATCAACACCAAATTAGGAATGTTACTCTTGGTTTTAATCATATTCAATAATTTATCCAACCTACTTACAGTTTAACAGTATAAACCTTGTCAAATGATACAATGTTATGAAGGTGTCTGTTACTACATTATATATATACTTGCAGTGTGTATATTGTACATATTACATATTGTTATGAAGGTGTCTGTTACTACATTATATATATACTTGCAGTGTGTATATTGTACATATTACATATTGTTATGAAGGTGTCTGTTACTACATTATATATATACTTGCAGTGTGTATATTGTACATATTACATATTGTTATGAAGGTGTCTGTTATTACATTATATATATACTTGCAGTGTGTATATTGTACATATTACATATTGTTATGAAGGTGTCTGTTACTACATTATATATATACTTGCAGTGTGTATATTGTACATATTACATATTGTTATGAAGGTGTCTGTTACTACATTATATATATACTTGCAGTGTGTATATTGTACATATTACATATTGTTATGAAGGTGTCTGTTACTACATTATATATATATATACTTGCAGTGTGTATATTGTACATATTACATATTGTTATGAAGGTGTCTGTTACTACATTATATATATACTTGCAGTGTGTATATTGTACATATTACATATTGTTATGAAGGTGTCTGTTACTACATTATATATATACTTGCAGTGTGTATATTGTACATATTACATATTGTTATGAAGGTGTATGTTACTACATTATATATATACTTGCAGTGTGTATATTGTACATATTACATATTGTTATGAAGGTGTCTGTTACTACATTATATATATACTTGCAGTGTGTATATTGTACATATTACATATTGTTATGAAGGTGTCTGTTACTACATTATATATATACTTGCAGTGTGTATATTGTACATATTACATATTGTTATGAAGGTGTCTGTTACTACATTATATATATACTTGCAGTGTGTATATTGTACATATTACATATTGTTATGAAGGTGTCTGTTACTACATTATATATATACTTGCAGTGTGTATATTATACATATTACATATTGTTATGAAGGTGTCTGTTACTACATTATATATATACTTGCAGTGTGTATATTGTACATGTTACATATTGTTATGAAGGTGTCTGTTACCACATTATATATATACTTGCAGTGTGTATATTGTACATATTACATATTGTTATGAAGGTGTCTGTTACTACATTATATATATACTTGCAGTGTGTATATTATACATATTACATATTGTTATGAAGGTGTCTGTTACTACATTATATATATACTTGCAGTGTGTATATTATACATATTACATATTGTTATGAAGGTGTCTGTTACTACATTATATATATACTTGCAGTGTGTATATTGTACATATTACATATTGTTATGAAGGTGTCTGTTACTACATTATATATATACTTGCAGTGTGTATATTATACATATTACATATTGTTATGAAGGTGTCTGTTACTACATTATATATATACTTGCAGTGTGTATATTGTACATATTACATATTGTTATGAAGGTGTCTGTTACTACATTATATATATACTTGCAGTGTGTATATTATACATATTACATATTGTTATGAAGGTGTCTGTTACTACATTATATATATACTTGCAGTGTGTATATTGTACATATTACATATTGTTATGAAGGTGTCTGTTACTACATTATATATATACTTGCAGTGTGTATATAAAACGTTGATGGAGGGTTTTGAAGTTGCTTTGAAGGCTAGAGGTGACTCCCATTGTCCGCATCTTTTGAGCATTTTTTTAAATCATTTTTAAAATAATAAAAAAATGTGTGTTCTTGTCCGTCATGATGATTGTAAACGATAGGCCAAATTCCAAAAAGTGCAGTTCCCTATTAGGCCCTATACATTTACCCAGTTTACTCTGATGCTGTTTCTTGGCACTTTAGGTTCAAGCGCACTCTGCCTAAAAACGAAGAAATGAGGAACAACAGTAAGGAAATGGTTCCCAACACAATTCTAATGAATAATGCATTTCGTTTCATAACAGAATCATTTACCACTGTATAAGAAAGGACAAGAAGATGTCTTCAAGGAAGAACAGATCTTTTATAGGCACCTTTTTTAATTGCTCCTCCTTGTCATTTCTACACAACAGCTAATAAAATGTACACTATAGAGTCAGGAGAATGTGTTCTTGAATGAGGTCAAAGAAAAACCCAGACAGTACGTCACAGACTTGACACCCGCCTTGTACTCACTTATGCATTAGCTCTACGTGGGTGAAAGTGGGGCAAGCAGACCACACGCCTTTTACTTCCTATTTGGGCCACATAACCTGCCTTGTTTATTAACCGCAACCAGGCTAGAAATCAACATTCTCACAAATCATAAACACTGCACGCCCCCGTGAATAACGACATTGCTCTAATTAAATCCAACACACACCTTGGATGGGGGTGAAGAGACAACCTCCATCATAAAAAGCAACATTTAAAATGAAATCCGCCTTGGTGCATAATATCTGCCATACAGCTGCGTCATGAGAAGGGAATTATGTGTATCTAGGCCAGCTTATTTGATCTGTCAGACGTCCATGCCAGTATCCACAAAAAAACAACAACTCCATTCCAAATATTTTGACCCAGAAAGGAATACAACTCTCAGTCTTGTTGTTGTGCTTCATTTGTTATGTCATCAAATAAGAATCCATACCAGCACTGTGGAGGATAACAATTATGGACCCTTGTTGTGTATTTTATTATGAGATGCAGCTGTATCTAATGTAGTGGCTGCTGAGTGTCCTGTTTCACCCACTTAGGTTCCAAAAGCCATCCATCACGGATGAGATGGGTCATTTGTGAAGCTAGCATGTAACACACGCTGGGCGATCCATCTACCAACGCCCAGATCACTTGGGGAGATTTCAATGCGTCCACTTAAATTTGCCTGGGAAATGTTACTGCTGGTCTTTTCAAATGTAAACAAATCTGGCAAGGGGAAGGAAACACATGCAAATACTTTTGTGGCGGCAACCATTTTCCATAGTTTTAACCAATGTTCGGACTAACGCGTTACAAAGTAAATAGTAATCTAACCCTTTATTTTTCATTTTCAGTAACTCAGTTACCGTTACTACATGATGCGTTACTGCGTTATTTTACTTTATTTTTTCATGTAGTATCGGCTAGAAACTGAGAAGATCTGAGTGTGTTTTATTGCAGCGCAGCGGAAGAGGCGACAAGAAAGAGGCGTGCCGCGCGCTGTCTGTGTGTGTGTGTGTGGGAGGGGGCGTGTCTGTGTTTACTAACAAGACATCATGGCGAAGCCCCCGAAGCCAAGTTTCTTAACATGGAGATATTCTCAATACTTTTCTTTTGTCGACCAAAAAGAAAAGAACATTTTAGTTGAATGTAAGTTGTGTCTTGGATCAAAGATCCTATCCTAGCAATTCAAATCTGCTGAAACAGCTACAAAAGCAACATGCTTCGACGAAGCTAGTAAAGAGAGACACACTTCACCTGCTAAGCAACAGCGGCTGGATTTTAACGAGGCACTGCGCACTGAAGGTACACACACTTGGTCAATTCTGTTATATACTGTTGCTCTTTCTTGCTAGACTTCTAGAGTGTTTGATTATCACGTCACTCTAAATGTATAGACTATAAAGTTCACAAACATAAAGAGGGATCCTAGTGGGCCAGGCCAATCTTTCCTTATCTCTGAATTAAAACTGGGGAAATGTGTAGAGTGTTCTGGGCTTCAGACATGATTTTATTTCAGAATTCCTTGAGATAAAAAAACGCCTGGTTAGGCTTTGTGTATGTAGTGTGTGCCTTCCTTGCTTTACAGCTATGTTGTTATTATGCTGTTTGTTACTTATGTATGTTATGTTGCAGCTATTTCAAATAGTTTTGTCAATTTGTTCTGGCCTGAAACAAATCGGCCCTTTGAAACATATCTTTGTCTTTGTGTGTTGTATGTAGAGCACATTGCTTAGCAGAGTTCAGTGATGCAAATGCATGTCAAGTTGATCAACAGATTGTATTATTCTCCAGTGCAATAACAGTACTGAAATGAAGGCTAAAAGGGCATTAAATGGGGCTGTCACGTTAAATTTCTTCCCCCTACAAAAACCTTCCCCCCCCCCCCCCATTTACTTCCGTGGTCATGTTTCCTCTTACGTCATTGACAGCGATCGATAGCACTTTGGCTTTGACTGCCCGTCGCTGGAAGGATACTTCGTCTTTGACAGCTGCTGGAATCTGAAGAAATTTTTTTTTTTTTTTTTTTTGTACAGGCGCGAAACAGGAGAGTCGCGTGCCGGTTAAGGACCCCCGGCAAATTTGTGATTTTATTGGACGCAGCCCCGGAAGTAAATGGGGGGGGGGGGGGGGGGGGGTTTGTAGGGGGAAGAAATTTGGCGTGACAGGGCCTTAAAAAAATAAAAAATTTAAATAAATAAAAAAATATATATAAGTAACTAAATAGTTACTTTTCACAGTAACACATTACTTTTTGGTGTAAGTAACTGAGTTAGTAACTGAGTTACTTTTGAAATAAAGTAACTAGTTACTGGTTTTCAGTAACTAACCCAACAGTGGTTTTAATGCACATTCTTGCTGCTCCCTGCTACAACCTTCTGTGGCTTTGAAAGTATCTGTTGTTGACATGTTGTGTACTTAAGAAACAAGGGAACTGTCTCATGTCTGCGGGACCTTTCTGGTCGCGATAGTAACAGTCACCACACGCATTTGCATCAAAACAACACATTGTCAGGACAAACATGAAGTGAGGAAGACAGTCTGTTTGTACACTAAAGGTTTGATTTACCAAATGTACTAAAAAACACGTGCAAACCGGAAACCATACGCAAAGCTGGTCTACTAAACGTGTGCAAAGTGGATTGTGTCTCTTAAGGGAGCAAAATAAGGCGTGCAATTCACTTTGCCTACTGGGAGGAGTTAGATGCTAATATAATTATTTAGCACACTCGTCATTGTTTTGCGAGCACTATTTTGCATCTTATTTAGCATGTTTCAAAACAAACTGACAGCTCCGCACACGGCTGCAGGATCAGTGCTCGCGCGCGTGTGTGTGTGTGTGTGTGTGTGTGTGTGTGTGTGTGTGTGTGTGTGTGTGTGTGTGTGTGTGTGTGTGTGTGTGTGTGTGTGTGTGTGTGTGTGTCAACATTTTGGACGGTCATAAAAAAATAAAAAATTAAACATATAGTCTATTCAGCAACATTATTTTATAATTTTAGAGCTGCTATAGAGGACTTGAGGGGCTGATTAAAAAAAATTCAATTGATGCGTTTTGGTATCCTTAGTGTTGTCCCGATACCAATATTTTGGTACCGGTACCAAAATGTATTTCAATACTTTTCGGTACTTTTTCGATACTTTTTTAAATAAAGGGGGCCACAAAAAATGGCTTTATTTTAACAAAAAATCTTACGGTACATTAAACATATGTTTATTTTTGCAAGTTTGTCCTTAAGTAAAATAGTGAACATATTAGACAACTTGTCTTTTAGTAGTAAGTAAACTAATTAGTCTGCTGACGTATGCAGTAACATATTGTGTCATTTATACACCTAGTATTTTGTACGCATTATAAGGGACAAGTGGTAGAAAATGAATTATTAATTTACTTGTTCATTTACTGTTAATATCTGCTTACTTTCTCTTTTAACATGTTATATCTACACTTCTGTTAAAATGTAATAATCACTTATTCTTCTCTTCTTTGATACTTTACATTAGTTGTGGATGATACCACACATTTAGGTATAGATCTGATACCAAGTAGTTACAGGATCATACATTGGTCATATTCAAAGTCTTCATGTGTCCAGGGACGTATTTACTGACTTTATAAACATAATACACATTTTTTTAAAAGGAAAAAAATATTTTCTGATGCTAAATAATATCGATGTAATCATAGCAGTATCGACTAGTAAAGGCGTTATAACATGAATGTGCGCTAAATGAGTGTCACTGTGGTGGTCCCCCCTATAGTACACGCTAGTGTTGTCCCGATACCAAAATATATTTTGATACTTTTTGAGACTTTTTGATACTTTTCTAAATAAAGGGGACCACAAAAATTTGCATTAATGGCTTTATGTGGACAAAAAATCTTAGGGTACATGAAACATATGTTTATTATTGTAATTTAGTCCTTAAATAAAATAGTGAACATACTAGACAACTCAAGTAAGTAAGTAAACAAAGGTTCCACTGAGTAGGTGGGGGGTGAAGGACCGGTACTTTTTACAGGCTGTATAGTACCGAATATGATTCATTAGTATCACGGTACTATACTAATACTGGTATACCGTACATCCCTAGTACACGCAAAATCCTCATTTGAAAAAGGCGGTCTACTCCACTTTTCAATTGCACACGCAGTATGTATATATATACATATATCAATGTATATACTCTGATGATTATCTTGTGTGATGACTGTATTATGATGATAGTACATATCTGTATCATGAATCAATTTAAGTGGACCCCGACTTAAACAAGTTGAAAAACTTATTCAGGTGTTACCATTTAGTGGTCAATTGTACGGAATATGTACTGTACTGTGCAATCTACTAATAAAAGTTTCAATCAATCAATCAAAGTCTTAGTAAATCACACTCAACACGCCCACTGTTAAACGTGTGGTATTTGAATCTTAGTAGATCAAAAATACATACTTAGCATCAGAGAGAATTACTGTGGCGTGGTTGTGCATCCCTAAATATGAGCAAGTCAAGAACAAAACAACAATAATCATCTCAGCTCGTTGTGCAAAGATCGTCCAAAAACAGTGTGGGACTGACCTTTTGTTACAGGTTCTCCACGAACCCTTGATAGACGAGGACCCCGTCTTCATCACCACCTGTACGGAACGAGAGCAGAGGAAGAGGAAGAAGAGGAAGTTCAGTCTTTGGGTTCGACAGTGTACTTCTACTGGATTCATCTGTCAGGTACTGATGGATGCGGACAAACCGACATACTTGATTATATAGCAAACTGTTTTTGTTCTCTCTACTTCCTGTTTTTGCTTCTTCAGCAGCCCATCTAGGCAGCAAACTATGTTGATTGCTGTCGTTATTGATATACTTTATGTAGAGAAATGAAGGTATTTACAAGATCAACTTTTTCACATTACAATCTGCAAGCCAACTGTTACAAAATACACGTCAGTCTTCTGACTATTTAGGATGTTTGTAGCTGAATTAGTGCGCTAACCTTGCACCACCAGCGGAACCTCACTCCATTCACACACCTATCTATGTAGTAGATGGAACCTCACTCCATTCACACACCAATCTATGTAGTAGATGGTACCTCACTCCATTCACACACCTATCTATGTAGTAGATGGAACCTCACTCCATTCACACACCAATCTATGTAGTAGATGGAACCTCACTCCATTCACACACCAATCTATGTAGTAGATGGTACCTCACTCCATTCACACACCAATCTATGTAGTAGATGGAACCTCACTCCATTCACACACCAATCTATGTAGTAGATGGTACCTCACTCCATTCACACACCAATCTATGTAGTAGATGGTACGTCACTCCATTCACACACCTATCTATGTAGTAGATGGTACCTCACTCCATTCACACACCTATCTATGTAGTAGATGGTACCTCACTCCATTCACACACCAATCTATGTAGTAGATGGAACCTCACTCCATTCACACACCTATCTATGTAGTAGATGGTACCTCACTCAATTCACACACCAATCTATGTAGTAGATGGTACCTCACTCCATTCACACACCAATCTATGTAGTAGATGGAACCTCACTCAATTCACACACCAATCTATGTAGTAGATGGTACCTCACTCCATTCACACACCAATCTATGTAGTAGATGGAACCTCACTCCATTCACACACCTATCTATGTAGTAGATGGAACCTCACTCCATTCACACACCAATCTATGTAGTAGATGGTACCTCACTCCATTCACACACCAATCTATGTAGTAGATGGTACCTCACTCCATTCACACACCAATCTATGTAGTAGATGGAACCTCACTCCATTCACACACCAATCTATGTAGTAGATGGAACCTCACTCCATTCACACACCAATCTATGTAGTAGATGGTACCTCACTCCATTCACACACCAATCTATGTAGTAGATGGAACCTCACTCCATTCACACACCAATCTATGTAGTAGATGGTACCTCACTCCATTCACACACCAATCTATGTAGTAGATGGAACCTCACTCCATTCACACACCAATATATGTAGTAGATGGGGATGAGGACCCAATCCGGTACTTTTTTGGCACCGACTGAATTCCGCCGGTCCTACCGGGTACCGGTTTACTTAAAATCCAAGTACCTGGGTTGCCCGTAACGTCACGCTCTTTGCACTTTGGCACTTGGCCATCACTCCAGCAGCACTGAGAGCGGACTCAGCCAAACTAGGTAATGTTGCAATTTCTAATGCCAACAAAGCAAGTGACTCAAAAAACACTCCAATGTAAGTTAAATAAGGCTTCACTTTCCCCAAAACGCCCTAGCTTGATGCTAATATACATTGGCTTTGCTATTGACATGCTACTGATTAGCATTAGCGGTTTTACATGGCGATTTCAACACCTCCAAATTTGTTAATGAAGACTACAACTAAACAGCTGGTGGGTAAACAGTACAGTACTTATAGTATTAACACTTTTTAGGGCGCAACAACAGACTAGAGTGAGCAAAGACTGAAACGAACCAGCCAGCACACCATAAACTGTACATTACTGCCATCTAACGTCTTGGACTTGCAACTGTAATTGCAGCTTAATGTTTTTATTGAAAATGTTACAATAAAACTAGACACAACAACTGGACAGCAGTTATCATAATCAGCTCATTTTCAAATCTTGCAATAAGATGAGATTTTATCATCAAAAAACATTATTATTCCTTAACACAGTGTTTTTCAACCACAGTGCCGCGGGTGTGGCGTGAGATACAGTCTGGTGTGCCGTGGGAGATGATCTAATTTCACCTATTTGAGTTAAAATATTTTTTGCAAAGCAGTAATTATAGTCTGCAAATGATGTGTTGTTGTTGAGTGTCGGTGCTGTCTAGAGCTCGGCAGACTAACCGTGTAATACTCTTCCATATCAGTAGGTGGCAGCCGGTAGCTAATTGCTTTGTAGAAACCACAACCCATGTCGGAAACAGCGGGAGGCAGTGCGCAGGTAAAAACGTGTGTAATGCTTAAACCAAAAATAACAAAAGGTGAGTGCACTAAAAAAAGGCATTGAAGCTTAGGGAAGGCTATGCAGAACAAAACTAAAACTGAACTGGCTACAAAGTAAACAAAAACAGAATGCTGGACGACAGCAAAGACTTACTGTGGAGCAAAGACGGCGTCCACAATGTACTTCCGAATATAACATGACAATCTACAATGTCCCCACAAAGAAGGATAAAAACAACTGAAATATTCTTGTTTGCTAAAAAACAAATTAGATGCGGGAAATATCACTCAAAGGAAGACATGAAAACACCAAAAAAAGAGAAAAAGCCACCAAAATAGGAGCACAAGACAAGAAGTAAAACACTACAGATAGGACAACTGCAAAAAACTCAAAATAAGTCACGGCGTGATGTGACAGGTGGTGACAGTACACCTACTTTGAGACAAGAGCTATATTGATGCATGCTTGGTTATGGTTTAAGGTCATATCCAATAATTGCGACAACGACTTTTTACTGTCATCTGAGTTTCGTTTTTTAATGATTTCTGCTGGTGGTGTGCCGCCGCATTTTTTCAACG
This sequence comes from Entelurus aequoreus, assembly GCF_033978785.1. Lineage (NCBI taxonomy): Eukaryota > Metazoa > Chordata > Actinopteri > Syngnathiformes > Syngnathidae > Entelurus > Entelurus aequoreus. The sequence continues at coordinate 71,057,588 of NC_084739.1, forward strand.
CAAAAAATGTGCCTTGGCTCAGAAAAGGTTGAAAAACACTGTCAGTACTGATAATTGGTACCATTGAGTACCGGTATCCATTCTCAAGGACCAGGATTTGGTTCTGTGTCGGTTCAAAGGTGGATGGTACCCATCCCTAGTTATAGATATAGTGCCTTTTTTATTAATTTACATAATTTTAGTAAAGATTTTTTACCTACCGCTTTGAATTTTTTCAGCAGACAAAATTGATTGCGCCCTCTACTGGTGACTGCCAAATACTGAAATCCAGATCAGTATTAACATCCAATTGCGAAGGAAAAACAAAACCTACTGTGTGTACAGCACCAATTACGACCATACTTGCCAATCTTGAGACCTCCAAATCCGGGACATTTGGGGGGGGGGGCAGGTTAAGGGGGGAGGAGTATATTTATAGCTAAAATCACTGAAATTCAAGTATTTCTCATATATATATATATATATATATATATATATATATATATATATATATATATATATATATATATATATATATATAAATAAAATAAATACTTGATTTTCAGTGAATTCTAGCTATATATATATGTATATATATGTATTTTATAATATATATATATATATATATATATGTATTTTATTATATATATATATATATATATATATATATATATATATATATATATATATATATATATATATATATATATATATATACACACATATATATATATACATATAAATAAAATAAATACTTGAATTTCAGTGTTCATTTATTTACACGTATACAAACATAACACTCCTCTCTACTCATTGTTGTATTTGAAAGTGCAATGCTTTGCAGCCAGTAGCACAGCCTTTGAAGGAGCATAGGTGTGGGCAGTGTAATATTCTGGGTTGGAGTCAATAACCAGGCAAGGTGACGAAGTTACGTCTCTTTACTTCATACTTCAGAACCGACTCCCACACTTGCCGTCAGGGTGCGCAATACAACGTAAACCGTTGGCCAACCAAAAAGTAACCACAGAAGAGGGATGTCCCGATCCGATATTTGGATCGGATCGGCCGCCGATATTGGCCAAAAAATGCGTATCGGCAAGGCATGGGAAAATGCCGATCCAGATCCAGTTTTTAAAAAAATTCCGGTCCGTGTTTTCCAACGCGTAGATTTAAATAATATATTCCACTTTTCTGCTGCTCCCTAATTTCCGTTCCGCATTTTCCAGCACACCTTCAACACATCCACAGGTCTGTGTCCTAACCGTTAAAGGCCTACTGAAATGAATTTTTTTTATTTAAACGGGGATAGCAGATCTATTCTATGTGTCATACTTGATCATTTCGCGATATTGCCATATTTTTGCTGAAAGGATTTAGTATAGAACAACGACGATAAAGATTGCAACTTTTGGTATCTGATAAAAAAAGGCTTGCCCCTACCGGAAGTAGCGTGACGTAGTCAGTTGAACATATACGCAAAGTTCCCTATTGTTTACAATGATGGCCGCATGAAGTGAGAGAGATTCGGACCGAGAAAGCGACAATTTCCCCATTAATTTGAGCGAGGATGAAAGATTTGTGGATGAGTAAAGTGCAAGTGAAGGACTAGTGGGGAGTTGAAGCTATTCAGATAGGGAAGATGCTGTGAGAGCCGGGGGTGACCTGATATTCAGCTGGGAATGACTACAACAGTAAATAAACACAAGACATATATATACTCTATTAGCCACAACACAACCAGGCTTATATTTAATATGCCACAAATTAATCCTGCATAAAAACACCTGCGTGTTTGTTATGCTAGCTCCTAGCTCCTCTGCTAGCTCCTAGCTCCATAGAACACGCCAATACAATTCAAACACCTGATCAACACACACAATCACTCAGCCCAAAAGACCGTTTACCTAACCCAAGGTTCATAAAGCTTATATATTTTTAAAAAGTTACGTACGTGACGCGCACATACGGTCAAGTTATCGAATGTTTAGCAGCCAAGGCTGCATACTCACGGTACCTGATATTCAGCTAGGAATGACTACAACAGTAAATAAACACAAGACATATATTTACTCTATTAGCCACAACACAACCAGGCTTATATTTAATATGCCACAAATTAATCCTGCATAATAACACCTGCGTGTTTGTTATGCTAGCTCCTAGCTCCTCTGCTAGCTTCTAGCTCCATAGAACACGCCAATACAATTCAAACACTTGATCAACACACACAATCACTCAGCCCAAAAGACCGTTCACCTAACCCAAGTTTCATAAAGCTTATATATTTTTAAAAAGTTACGTACGTGACGCGCACTTACGGTACGGTACGTGTTATGCTAGCTCCTAGCTCCTCTGCTAGCTCCTAGCTCCATAGAACACGCCAATACAATTCAAACACATGATCAACACACACAATCACTCAGCCCAAAAGACCGTTCACCTAACCCAAGGTTCATAAAGCTTATATATTTTAAAAAAGTTACGTACATACGCAAAAAAAGCCAAAGCTGCATACTCACAGTAGCACGTCTGCGTCTTTGTCATCCAAATCAAAGTAATCCTGGTAAGAGTCTGTGTTGTCCCAGTTCTCTACAGGCGTCTGTGTATCCAAATCAAAAGTCCTCCTGGTTAGAGTCTCTGTTATCCGAGTTCTTCCATCTTGACTGCATCTTTCGGGAATGTAAACAAAGAAGCGCCGGCTGTGTACTGTTGTGGCTGACTACGTTCGAAAAATACGTCCATTTCGCACCGACAACTTTCTTCTTTGCTTGCTCGGCTTCCTTCTCCATAATGCAATGAACATGATTGAAACAGATTCACGAACACAGATGTCCAGAATACTGTGGAATTATGAAATGAAAACAGAGCTTTTTCGTATCGGCTTCAATGTGGAAGGCATACCCGTGTTCGTCGGGCTACGTCACACGCATACGTCATCCGCAGAGGCGTTTCGAACCGGAAGTTTAGCGGCAAATTTAAAATGTCACTTTATAAGTTAACCCGGCCGTATTGGCATGTGTTATAATGTTAAGATTTCATCATTGATATATAAACTATCAGACTGCGTGGTCGGTAGTAGTGGGTTTCAGTAGGCCTTTAAGATGGCCATGTGAATTAAAAGTTACCGGTAAAAATGTCAGCTGTCTCTGTGCGATATAGAAAATGACTATATGGTGATATTGGAGTATACGTTCTCACGCAGTTGCTTTTAGCTGCTGGCATTACACGACATGCTCTTCCCACTCCTTCTTGTGTCTGCTTCTCCCAGACAGCAAGCGCACCTTCTTACACACGTCACATACTGTCACGTCATACGTCACATACGTATACGCCCTCTCCCAGCAGAGAGGTAGCAGCATGGCTAACGTTAGCTGTGATGCTAGCGTAGCCGTGTGAGCGGTAATAATGAAGGAAGAATTAATTAATTCCCAAGAAAAACAGCAGGGGGTCCATCGTCTGGCGGTGGTTTGGCTTCAAGTGGGAATATGTCGAACAGACAACCGTAATTTTTTCAAGTGTGGGGCAAAAGCGTTGCTATAAAAGTAGCATTACTGCTAATATGTAGCATCGTTTGAAAAGTCCCCTGCTAGAGAATGAAGAGTGTTTGAAACTCCGCACGTCAACATCTCCATTGTGTATTATTCAAACTCACCTAATTCAGCTGGCTAGTTGTTATCAAGAGTACTAAAACCCTTTTCAACATGAATCTGACAACTAAGTAGGCTAAATAACTTTAAACTTTAATACATGCTCGGATAAGGCCAGTATCGGCATCGGATCGGAAGTGCAAAAACAACATCGGTATCGGATCGGAAGTGCAAAAACCTGGATCGGGACATCCCTACCACAGAACACTATTGTTCTGTGGTTACTTTTTGGTTGGCCAAGCGGACGTGACGACAGGCTGTCCTCACTCAGGTCCGCACGGACCTGGAGGGGGCGTGCCTTAAGTCCGGCTGGAAATCGGGAAAAATTCGGGAGAATGGTTGTCCTGGGAAATTTTCGGGAGAGGCACTGAAATTCGGGAGTCTCACGGAAAATTCGGGAGGGTTGGCAAGTATGATTATACCTTGACTGGGCCAGCACGCTGTTAAAGTATATGAAGGAAAAGCGGACGTGACGACAGGCTGTCCTGACTCAGGTCCGCACGGACCTGGATGGGGCGGGCCTTAAGTCTGGCTGGAAATCGGGAGAAATTCGGGAGAATGGTTGTCCCGGGAGATTTTCGGGAGAGGCACTGAAATTCGGGAGTCTCTCGGAAAATTTGGGACTAATGTGCGCCATCATCAAACACACTTGGTCATTTTACCAGTCAGATGATGCCTATCTGCTATGAACTGTGTTGACGTCCAGACGGAAAGAAATGAGATGAGTTAATGGAGCGAATCAATGAGATTCCATTAGCCAGCCTACACACACACACACACACACACACACACACACACACACACACACACACACACACACACACACACACACACACACACACACACACACACACTTAGTGGGGCAGCCACAGGCCAGCTACATGTTGTTCTAATGCAGTGTGTGGCGTCAACAAGAGCAGATATTTGTCATATAGGAAGATTGTCTCTTCTCACCTGCCTGCACAGCTCTCTGTGCATCTGAAGGAGGGCCAAGGTGGAGACGCTCTGTCCGCCCTGAAGAACAAACCTCAGCTGCACAGTCTAGTGGCCAAGCAGCTGTGCCAGAACATCTCTGGAAAGAACACCATCATCTTCACGGGGCCATCCATCACCAGCCTTGGACTCTTCACCGAGTTTAGCAAGCAAGGTCAGCCCACACTTCTTGTAGCTCTCCAACTGCATGAAACAATACATCTATGTTAGTATCTTTTCAAACATTTGTGCTTCTTTCTCCATGGGTATGCCATAAATTGGGGGCACCTCGGGGCCCAACTTTTCCACTTCAACTCAAATATTAACACTAAATTAGTCATCTTACTACTAACAATCTTTGATGTTGTTTCAATAATCTCTATAAGTGTAGGTGGATGCACTCCTGAATCTAGGTCTTCTTGTTTAGTCGTCCCTTGGAACTTAGTAGTGTTGATGTTGAATTTAGGTGTAGAGTCCAGTATCATCAATCAATGTTTATTTATATAGCCCTAAATCACAAGTGTCTCAAAGGGCTGCACAAGCCACAACGACATCCTCTGTTCAGATCCCACATCAGGGCAAGGAAAAACTCAACCCAGTGGGATGACAATGAGAAACCTTGGAGAGGACCGCAGATGTGGGTGAAAATAAAAAGGCAGCTTCATTACTTAAGTCATCATTTTTGCACTCTTAAAAAACTTCTGTATGACTTTATCTGCAGACTCCTTCTGTTTGTTTGATATCGTCACTACTGCCACAAGTGGTGGGAAAGTGTATTACAACCGAGTACGGCTGCGGCCCATCCAGACCACAGCTAAGAAACAGATACCGTAATTTCCGGACTATGAGCCGCACCTGACTATAAGCCGCACCAGCTAAATTTAGGGGAAAATACAGATTGCTCCATATATAAGCCGCACCCGACTATAAGCCGCAGGGTTTTGATGTGTAATTAGCGTAGTATATAGGGGTTCCTGCTACCACGGAGGGGCTTGTCGGGACAGAGATGACTGTTTGGGAACGCAAAGCGTCCCATTTATTAACAATAAATCTTTCAATCATTCAATCAAACTTTCACATCTTTGACATGGCGAACAGCATTCGTGCAGAGTACAAATAATACAACGGTGCAAAGTAATACAAAGTGCTTGCCTGTACGTTATCAAAATAACCAGCCTACCGGTATATGAAAAGTCAGTCTTTAATCATTGTGTCATCGTTTTCCTCCTGCGTACTAAAACCACCGAAATCCTCTTCGTCCGTGTCGGAGAAGAACAGGCCGTATATAAGCCGCACCCTTGTATAAGCCGCAGGGACCAGAACGAGGGGAAAAAGTAGTGGCTTATAGTCCGGAAATTACGGTACTTTTTGGCTGCCCTAGGGTTAAGAAGCACTGTCATAAATCATTGATGCTGCTTGACACAATGTTAGGGTACTCCTGCACATCACAGCTTGCAATAAATAAATAAATAATGATAAATGGGTTATACTTGTATAGCGCTTTTCTACCTTCAAGGTACTCAAAGCGCTTTGACAGTATTTCCACATTCACCCACACATTCACACACGGATGGCGGGAGCTGCCATGCAAGGCGCTAACCAGCACCCATCAGGAGCAAGGGTGAAGTGTTTTGCCAAAGGACACAACGGACGTGACTAGGATGGTAGAAGGTGGGGATTGAACCCCAGTAACCAGCAACCTTCCGATTGCTGGCACGGCCACTCTACCAACTTCGCCACGCCGTCCCAATATTAATATTGTTTATTAATATTGTTTCCACCTTATTTAGCTTCGTATATGAGCAAAACATCACATGCTATGACGCAATGTACTGAATTCCTCTTATTATTACCTAAGGTTCTGGTCAGTATTGAGAATTTCAAGAAAAAAAACATGCATCTTTACCACCAGAGCTGTGATGTTGCTCCTCATCATAGCAAAGTCAACTTTTGTTAAATAGAACTTCTTTTTTTAGATTTTATTTTCGAGCGTTTAACAGCTTTATGAGCTTTTAACATAACAGCAGCACAACAAAAACACACAATTGGGCTGAGCTGCAGCCTCACCCACAATAAAAGTGTCGAGATATGATCAATATTTTGTCTGGCAAATTACCAGAGGCAACCAGCCAAACAAAACCTGCGTTCAGTGCTCGCCGGGGCTTTGTCTGACACTTCTATCGCAGCTTTATCGCGCCGGATTAACGAGTGGAGGGAGGAAATACAGAATGTGACGGCTACTAGACAGCAAGAGAAGAACTTGGTGTAAATGTCTACTTCACTGTGTTTAGATATCTACTGCTGTGGTCTGCTGAGCACCAGAAAGAGCGACTGCACAGGCTTGCCGCAAAGCATGCTGGTCTGCAGCTCCACGCCGTCGCAGCGGGGCCAGTGGCGAGTGACGATGCAAGGCAGCATGTCGCTGATTAGCTGGTACAACAAGGGACACTTCAGGTTCCTCACCAACGCCTACTCGCCGACCAAACAAGGTAGATGCTGCACAAAATGATGTTTGATGACGTTTTTTTAATTCCAAATTATTTTATACAGGGTAAAAATATATTCTTTATCGAACATCACAACTCAAATAATATTTTAGATTGGGACTGGGCGATATATGGAATATACTGGATATATCGCGGGTTTGTCTCTGTGTGATATAGAAAATGACTATATGGTGATATTGGAGTATACGTTCTCACGCAGTTGCTTTTAGCTGCGGGCATTACACTACAGGCTCTTCTCACGCTTTCTTGCCTCTCCTTCTCACAGAGGCATAAAACAAGCGCATCTTCTTACATACGTCACATACTGTCACGCGTGCAATGTCATACGCCCTCGTGGAGCAGAGAGGTAGCGACATGGTAACATTAGCTATGGTGCGACCGGTGCAGTGCGAGTGGTAATACGAGAGAAAGAAGGTGCGAATCTGGTAACAAATGAAGGAAAAATAATTAATTCCCAAGAAAAACAGCAGGGGGTCCATCGTCTGGTGGTGGTTTGGCTTCAAGCGGGAAGATGTCGAACAGACAACCGTAATATGTCAAGTATGCGGCAAAAGCGTTGCTACAAAAAGTAGCAGCACTGCTAATTTGTAGCATCATTTGAAAAGTCACCCGCTAGAGAATGAAGAGTGCTTGACATCTCCGTTCGGTGCCACACCCACAAAATGCCCAAGCAACCATTTCCACATCAACACCGTAGGAAACAAATAGTCAACAACAGAAGGAGATAACGTCCGCAGGAACCTACCACATAGTGAAGGACATACACTATTTGATTTCCTATTATGCAGCTCATTTTTATTTGACACTTATTGAAATATCTTGTGTGACATCATGCACAAAAGTGCACTTTATTTGTTTTTAACTTTTGTAGTGGCGTTCTGTACAAAAAATGCACTTGAATTTAGTGTTTTGAAATGTCATCTTAGGGACATCATGCACAAAAGTGCACTCATAGCTTGTTTTAAAATGTCTCTGACAATCTTGCACTTTCTGTTTTGGAAATGACATGAATGTTTGTGCCACTGCTTAATAACTGTTTAATAAATACACTTTTAGTTGTGGTTTCCCTCTCTGCATGGAAGTTTAAAAGTAGCATATATTAATGCAGTATGAAGAAGAATGTTTTAATGTAGACACATAGAATCGTCATACTGCTGTGATTATATGCATCAAGTGTTCATTCAAGGCTAAATATCCACATATATATCCTGTATCGTGACATGGCCTAAAAATATCCACATATTAATAAAAGGCCATATCACCCAGCCCTATTTTAGATGCATCTTTACTTTGACTTTTGTTGCTAGGCAGAATTAATACTACTGTCCCCACCTCCATTGAGTGTGCGGTTGAATAAACATTATGTTTTTATTCTCTTCACTTACTTTTAAATTAAATATTTATTCTATTCATATTTTATTTTTAATATTATCCATAATTGGATGTTTTTTAAATATTCACGTAGGCTGCAGCAGCGTAGATGGGACTTTAGGGAGGCAAAGTTTGAAGAAAAAGTCCTGCTCAATTGTAATTTACTCACACGGAGGAGTGTTGACTCTTATTTTTTGCGTTCAAATGATCATTTGTTGCTCACTGTTCAATGTGCCCGCACAGAACTGGGAAAAACTGCTTTTGTTTTTGCCGCTCCTTTTACATGGAACATGTTCATTGAACACGTTTAAGTCCAGATTGAGAGCACTTGAGAATACGTTTTTTAATTTTAACTGTTTTTCTTCATGTGGATGACATGTATTTTTATGTAATTGGATATTTTGCTGCCTCTTGGCCAGGACTCCCTTGAAAAATAGATTTTTTTAATCTCAAGGACTTTCCTGGTTAAATAAAGGTTAAATTTAAAAAAAATGTATTGTATTGGAAATTTTCTAACAAATTAGTCAAACAAAATTGTCTTTTTTAGGTTTAGTTGAGAAGCTCGAGCATCTCAAAAGGCACAAGTCACATTCATGGCAAAGTTTGTTAGGAGTGCGCAACAGGAAGAGAGATTTGTTGTTCTTTATACACTGAATACAAGGTGGGAGGGAGAGAGTAGGCTCAGTTTGGAGGGGGGGGGAGAGCATACGACGCAACTCGGTGGAAAGCGCCTATACTAGGAAGAACGGTGCATTGTTAAATTAGCAACAAAAAGGGAGAAGAGATACTTTCACAGTCAGTCCATGTGGACAAGGTCACACACAGGCCAGAATGTAAATGTAATTGCAATTTACACAAAAGGTACACAATATCTTAGCAACACCCACTAGGTTATTAAAAAAAACTAGGGGCTGACAACAACCGGGGCCTCATGTATTATAAGTGTGTGGATTTTCAAATCAAAGTGGTACTGACCGCAGATGTGTTATCTTGAAACTCGCCATGTGCCTGAGCTCTGCACACTCTGCCCAATCAGAGTTCAGTAGGAGGTGCCTCTCATGTTTCGAGCAGACAAAAAAAGGTTGAGATTGTGAGCCTATCATTCTGTGGACTCAGAGAACCGCACACAGGCTGAAATAAAAAAAGAAATGGTCGGACATCAGGAATGAGGTGAAGAAGAAGATGGGAGTGCATGGCCAAAACAGGCCAGGGGTCCGGAGATAAAGTAGTGCTGCACCCCGATTGGAAAGATAGTCGCTGCTTTGTTACATAAAACTTTGGAAGAGATGGGTGACTCTGATTACACCCACACAAAATATAATTTTAGGTAACTTGCAACAAAAATGTGCTCCTACAGTAGCCTGCTCACAGACAGATTAGAGTTTCATGTGAAGATCATCATATTTGGTTTGCTATCTTTTAAATGTAAACATGCCAGCAGATCACAGAGGATGGAAAAGACTTGTTGACTCTTGTTTGATTACTCAATTTATTATTACAACACAGGGGCGGACAACAAAACGTGGCAAAATGATAGCCTACATAAAATGCAACACGTCCTCAGAAATATTAATATTACACGTTTTATATTAATATTACACGTTTATTCGTGCACAGTACATGAAGTTGGGGCTCTGTATTAAATATCAACTGCCAAAGAAAGGGTGCCCACTGCTCTTTGTTATAATCAAGAATTGGAGACTAAAGAATGACTCACTTTTAGTTGTCGTGTTCCTTTTTCCACTTTGCTGCAGGTTTGATCATCAAGAGGAAAAGCGGCGAGGTTCCCTGTCCTCTGGCGGTGGAGGCCTTCGCCGCACATCTCAGCTACATCTGCAAATACGACGACAAGTTCAGCAAGTACGTATGCAAAACATTTGGACGTGCCAAGCGTGAAAACACATACTCTTAGACAGGGCTGTTAAACTACATCATGAAGAGGGCCAAAGGGCTCAGGGGCCGCATATCCAAATGTAGATGTTTCTTCAGAAAATGCCTCGCCAGGTTATATTCCTTTGAGACTTAGTTGACTTAATTGCAAAGTAAACACATGGGCTTTCACACCCCGCTGCCAATAAATACATTACTCTGCCCTCGCAACTCGATTCCAGCGTGCGCAGCTCGACAGATAGTTAACAGCATGAATTAATAGAAGCTCCAGAAGTTGTGTTGAGGATTGATGAGTTATTTTCCTTCCTCAATTGTATTTATTTACACTTCTTTCTTTTATTTAGGATTGTGAGACTGAAAATATAAACCTAAAATAAACATTACAAAAGTATAACGTCCATTGTGCATTTTACATAAATAAAATGGGTTTAGTGTTCATATATTCACACAATAAACTACAAATGTTTACGCATATAGAAATAAACACCATCCACAGCAAACATTGCACATAATGCATCTGACTCATCACAATTAAACCTAAGGTTTAGCATTATCGCCCTCTACTGGTTAAATTTAGCGCTACGTTTATTAAACGACCTTGGATCGCACAGAGTTACTCTCAGGCCCCGTGTACACGAAGCCGGATAAGGTTATCCAGGGTATATGCCACCTAACCTTATCCGTGTCCACACACAACAATGCCACCGTTTAAGACCCCCGTGACCCCTCCGTCCGCCGGCGCAACGCGACCTAGTACGCATGCGCGGAAAATGCACACGTCATAGTCACCTCCAGTGTTGCTTTGTGTGCAAGTTCTTAAATGTAACTTATCTGAACAATATCCAGTGTTGTGGTATTTCAATGAACTGGAATCCAGTGTGACTATTGTAGTCAATCACACCTGAGACATCATAAATTAATCACATCTTTATTAAACACATAAACAATGTGATAAAGAACATCAATCAAACTAGGGATCTAGATATCTGGTCAGGACACTCCTCACTCTTTTGCCTTCACCTTCATTGTCCATTCCTTTTTGGTGACTTTATACACTCTGGACCTAGACGTTGAGTCCGCGACATACATGGCGGACAATAACTGATACGGTCTGCTTTGCCAGTCCAAAAGCACTCGCCGTTTTCCTCGACGGCCAGGTAACACAAAGCACAAGCTACTTTTTTTATCACATCCACGGGAGCTTGCATTCTCGTTGTCTCTCCTTCGACAAATGGACAAAGTTTTTTGCCAAGTAGAAACACAGCTGACCTGGACAGTGGAAAGTTCTCTTGCCGTCTGAGAAGTGTTGTATCCCAAATAGCTACAATCGCTTTCTCTTAAGGTATTCATGTGTGATTTCCACAAGCGCCTGTACATGCAGAAGAAGGAGAAACCAAGGTGAGACATGTAAATAATAAATAAGAGCGCCCACAAAACGGCGCATCCTGAAGCGACTGTCAGAAAGCGACTTGAAGATGATGTGTAAAACATCATCTATGCAACATTTTGACCAAAGAACCACCATTACATGTTATGTAGACCACAAGGAAGTCTTTTACTTTTGGAAAAAAATCATAATAATATGAGTCCTTTAATGCGCCTTATAATCCGGTGCGCTTTATATATGAAAACAGATCAAAAATAGACCATTCATCGGCAGTGCTCCTTGTGGTCCGGAAAATACGGTAAATATCTTTATGCACAATATCTACTTAAAAACATCTGACCAAGCCATTATTGTCCGTCGCGTAAAAGGTCCAACAGGAAACAATAACTGGAGCACTTGGTCAGGGCAGAACATTCACACTTTGTTGTGTACTGTCGTCGTTAAAAATCCGATTTCCGCAGTGTAATTTAGATTTTTTCCTGGGTGGAATGAGTAGTCTTCTTCTACTCACCGCACTGCTGCTTCAGTGTGACACGTACACCTCGCTGTTGCCCGCCCGGGAGTACTGCATACATCAGTGTTTTTCAACCACTGTGCCGCGGCACACCAGTGTGCCATGAGATACAGTCTGGTGTGCCGTGGGAGATAATCTAATTTCACCTATTTGGGTTAAAAATATTTTTGGCAAACCAGTAATTATAGTCTGCAAATGATGTGTTGTTGTTGAGTGTCGGTGCTGTCTAGAGCCTGGCAGAGTAACCGTGTAATACTCTTTCATATCAGTAGGTGGCAGCCGGTAGCTAATTGCTTTGTAGATGTGGGAAATAGCGGGAGGCAGTGTGCAGGTAAAAAGGTATCTAATGCTTAAACCAAAAATAAACAAAATGTGAGTGCCCCTAAGAAAAGGCATTGAAGCTTAGGGAAGGCTATGCAGAACCAAACTAAAACTGAACTGGCTACAAAGTAAACAAAAACAGAATGCTGGACGACAGCAAAGACTTACTGTGGAGCAAAGATGGCGTCCACAAAGTACATCCGAACATGACAATCAACAATGTCCCCACAAAGAAGGATAAAAACAACTGAAATATTCTTGATTGCTTAAACAAAGTAGATGCGGGAAATATCGCTCAAAGGAAGACATGAAACTGCTACAGGAAAATACCCAAAAAAAGAAAAAAAACCACCAAAATAGGAACACAAGACAAGAAGTAAAACACTACACTAGGGATGATGTTTTATAAGAAATTATCGAGTTCGAGCCTATTATCGAATCCTCTTATCGAACCGATTCCTTATCGATTCTCTTATCGAATCCAGATATGTTGTTGTATATGGAAAAAAAACACAATATTTGGTTTAACAAAAGCTCACTTTTATTTTATAAGAAAAAAATTAAATTAAATAAATAAATAAATATTGACTGTTACCCCCCTACAAAAATAAAATAAATAAATATTGACTGTTGTTACCCAAAGTATATTAAGTGGGATTTTTCAAAAAATCAAATACTGTATATACAGTAACACAAAAACAACCTGTCTCTGTGATCACTATAGGTGAATAGCCATGCCTTGAGGCGTTTTTTCCGGTCCATTATTTTTGCTGCTTGTGTGACATCACAGGAAATGACGTAGCTCAGTCATTAGACTGAGCTACGTCATTTCCTGTGATGTCCCACAGGGCATTTCTTGTGGGACGGGATTCGTTCCCAGGGATTCGAATAAAGAACCAACTCTTTGTCTTTACTATAGTGGCCTTGATAACGGGAACCGGTTCTCAAAAAGGGATTTGAGTCCATGGAATCCGTTCTTTTCTTATCGAACGGTTCTTTTCTTATCGAACAACCGGGAGAACCGGTTTCGAATATCATCCCTACACTATACACAGGAAAACAGTAAAAAAAAAGTCCAAATAAGTCAGGGTGTGATGTGACAGTATACCTACTTTGAGACAAGAGCTGTAGTGATGCATGCTTGGTTATGCTTTAAAGCAGTGGTTCTTAACCTTGTTGGAGGTAACGAACCCCACCAGTTTCATATGCGCAATCACCGAACCCTTCTTTAGTGAAAAATAAAATTTAAGACAAAGTTATATGTTTTTGGCAACACTTTAGTATGGGGAACATATTCTAGGTAACAAAGACTTAATTTAGAGTTTTTTGGACACTAGGGGAACATATTCTACGTAACAAAGACTTAATTTAGAGTTATTTGGTTAGGGTTAGGGTTAGGGTTAGAGGGTTCGGGCCAGGGTTAGAGGGTTAGGGTTATAATAAGGCATTAATAAGTAATTAATAATGACTAGTTAAGAGCCAATATGTTACTAATTTGCATGTTAATAAGCAACTAATTAATGGTGAATATGTTCCCCATACTAAAGTGTCACCATGTTTTTTTACTGGTGCACAAAATGAAGCGTGCATGAACATCACCTTGTTCAAACAACAAAACCAACACAGTGCATAAACTCACAACAAATTACTCAAATCAGTCTGACTTCTGCTGTTGCCGTATCCGTAATACGCCGATAGGGAGAAGTTTTTATTTACACGATGAGGTGTGTCTTGACCCTTTAGCCCGACTCACCGAACCCCTAGGGTTCCATCGAACCCAGGTTAAGAACCACTGCTTTAAAGTTATATCCAACAATTGCCACAACGACTTTTTACTGTCAACTGAGTTTCGTTTTTTTAATGATTTCTGCTGGTGGTGTGCCTCCGCATTTTTTCAACACAAAAAATGTGCCTTAGCTCCAAAAAGGTTGAAAAACACTGGCATACATGATCAACCCTCGTTCGAATGGTTTCGTCAGGCCTTTTCGAGGCGATGTTCCGCGGGCGTGGCTGTAAGAAATGTGCTTTTCTGTGCCGGTCAGGTACTTCATCTTCCACAAGCCCAACAAGACGTGGCAGCAGGTGTTCTGGCTGAGCATCAGCATCGCCATCAACAACGCATACATTCTCTACAAGATGTCCGACGCCTACGCCGTCAAGCGCTACAGCCGGGCGCAGTTCGGAGAGAGACTGGTCAAAGAGCTGCTGGACGTGGACGAGTGCTCGCCCACGCCGTGAGGATGGACGGATGGCTGGGTGGTTGTCAGTCACACACTCCCCAACACACATGTACAGACTGTATGTCACCACGCGGAAGCAGTGCCAACTCTTCCTCCAGTCCTTGTACTGTAAATAATATCTAACACCACTTAGGGGGGGGGATGATGACCAGGAAGATTTCACCCCCCATGAGATTATCTCTCTTCCATCACTTGCCACACACAGCCCAAAAGAGGCTGAGTAAACACACATTAGTTGTATCATTTTATATATCATTTGTCGTGGTTTGCTTTAGATGAGGGGTGTGCAAAGTGCAGCACAGGGGCCATTCTCCCTCGTTTCTTATTGGCCCTCAGCATACACAGTACTAAAGATCAAATTCATTATAATGAGATATTATGCTAATTTGCTTTGTCGCAAAACTAAGATGCCAACGTTTTCTTCAGCATGTATTGGCTTACATTGGATCGGTTTCAGCATCTTTAATGCACAAATTCAATCAAAGTGGCATCTTTAAAATGTTGACTCTCCCTGGAAACAAACACAACAACAAAAGTTTACTGACAATTTAAATGAGAAAAACCTCCTCATTGGAGCTCCTACAATAATACTAAAACCAAAAAAGTTCCACAAATCAAATCTTTTGCACTCAAAACTGTGAATTACTGTGAATTATTGAGTGGAAAATATTTATGGGAAAGAGATTCTGTAAATGTGGAGTGATTGGCCAAATAAATACCGTATTTTTCGGAGTATAAGTCGCTCCGGAGTATAAGTCGCACCGGCCGAAAATGCATAATAAAGAAGGGAAAAAACATATATAAGTCGCACTGGAGTATAAGTCGCATTTTTGGGGGAAATGTATTTGATAAAAGCCAACACCAAGAATAGACATTTGAAAGGCAATTTAAGATGTCTAAAGAATAGTGAACAACAGGCTGAATAAGTGTACGTTATATGAGGCATAAATAACCAACTGGTATGTTAACGTAACATATTATGGTAAGAGTCATTCAAATAACTATAACATATAGAACATGCTATACGTTTACCAAACAATCTGTCACTCCTAATCGCTAAATCCCATGAAATCTTATACGTCTAGTCTCTTACGTGAATGACATCAATAATATTATTGGATATTTTACGCTAATGTGTTCATCATTTCACACATAAGTCGCTCCTGAGTATAAGTCGCACCCCCGGCCAAACTATGAAAAAAACTGCGCCTTATAGTCCGAAAAATACGGTAGTTGTCACCATAGTTTAGAGTTTATTGATATTGTTTACAAATCACTTTAAGTGTATACCACGCAGACTCAAGATTGTCCTTTTTAATCTTCTCACTCATCCAAAGCAGTTGTCGTGTGTGTGTGTGTGTGTGGGTGCGTGCGTGCGTGCGTGCGTGCGTGTGTGTGTGTGTGTGTGTGTGTGTGTGTGTGTGTGTGTGTGTGTGTGTGTGTGTGTGTGTGTGTGTGTGTGTGTGTGTGTACTAAACTATTAAATGTCACACATCCAAGTAGGATCTTCACTTCATGGCACCTACTGTACTTAAATGTCAAACACAGCAGCATATACTATTTAAAAAAAAAAGCCTCTATCCATGATCAAAGCATCAGTGTGTAACAATTGTGCTGTGGAATGGTGCGCTGGCTTGTTAAATAGAGATTGTTATCGCCAGACGAGCTACTTTGATGCATTATGTAACTGGTGTCATGTTAGCTTTAGCACTAAAACAACAAACTGTGCAGCCCTTCTTAAAATGGTGTTACGACATGTTTGCTACTTTTCTATTCACACTTCACAAAAGTACACAGAGCTTTTTTTAACTGCAAAAAAAAAAAATGCAAACGCAGTTTGTTATATTCTTATGCATTTAAGGTACCAAAAGCAATGACTTAAACAATTCTTAAAAAGCAACATAATAAAAAGAAGGATCAACTTTCAAATTAACATAATTTTTAATCATCTGCCATGTTTTTGTTGCAATGATAGGCTGCATTTTAGCCCACTTGGATAAGTTAAAAGTGTCAGTTATTCTGTAGTGACCCCTTAATTGCTTTCTTCGGACAAACAAAATGAAAGTGGTGTAAGTACTGGAAGGAAAATGTGTTAAGAGCTGTGCTTGCCATGCAGCCATATCAAAACAATTAACAAATAAATCGCCCGAGTTGTGTGGTGTGAGACGGCGTCCGCGTAATGTGCAGTGTGTGTGTGTGTGTGTGTGTGTGTATCTTCATTGTGCTGTGTATCCGTGCGGTGCTTCACCAACCATCATCTACATGTCCACAGAGTCCGTAGAGATGTGCACTGGAGGTGTCAGACAATAACTGAAGCGTGACCTCAGGGCTCCATCATCACCAGAACTAACTGCACTGGTCTACAGTAACACTATCAATACTAACATTACATACAGTAGGTGGACGTGCTTACAGTAGAAGCTTACTGGGTGCTATCTGTTGAAAGTAGACTCCAAATGACAGCAGCCAAGTAGAGGGTGTGTGAGATTGTATATGCATGTGTTGTTAACGCTGGGTTGAGTCAAATGTGTACGATAACAGGACCAAATAAATTTCAGAAATGTGTGTGAGTTGTACAAGGCTGCAGTATCACTGTCTTCTTTGAAAATAAATACTTATTTAGGGCTATCAGACACATTGAGCAAACAAAAATTAAAAACGATCGCATTAATCATGTATATATGCAGATTAACCACGCAATTTATTTTGATCCTACATGCTCTTTTATCTTAAAGTCGGGCGGCAGCAAGGATTGCTAGACGGTCAGCGAGACGAGTGAGGAGACTACAAATTGTACTTCAAAATACACACACCCAGCAGGCACAAGACGTTGGTACAACATTGATTAGACGTACATGTCCTTTAAAACTGACTTTGAAACAACGCTGCAAAATAGTTGTATTTGTAAAATGAGACAACGTTGACGTCTAACGTTGGATCCACATCATTAGTTGGAAAATAACCAAAATTCAATGGTCAAATCAAAATCAGAAACCGACAATGATTAAAAGTTGTCAAAAAGCATGTTGTTTCAACGTTGTAGTTGTGTTGTAGAATATTGTTTGGGAAATGACCAAAATTCAATGGTCAAATCAAGGTCAGAACCCAACATTGATTAAAAGTTGTCAAAAAGCATGTTGTTTAAATGTTGTATTTGTGTTGTAGAATGTTGGTTGAAAAAATGACCAAAATTCAATGGTCAAATCAACGTCACAACCTGACATTGATTAAACGTCGTCAAAAAAGCATGTTGTTTAAATGTTGTATTTGTGTTGTAAAATATTGGTTGGGAAATGACCAAAATTCAATGGTCAACTCAATATCAGAAACCAACATTGACGAAACGTTGTCAAAAAGCATGTTGTTTCAATGTTGTAGAATATTGTTTGGGAAATGACCAAAATTCAATGGTTAAATCAATATCAGAAACCAACATTGATTAAACGTTGTCAAAAAGCATGTTGTTTCAATGTTGTATTTGTGTTGTAGAATATTGGTTGGGATATGACCAAAATTCAATGGTCAAATCAACGTCACAACCTGACATTGATTAAACGTTGTCAAAAAGCATGTTGTTTCAACGTTATGTTTGAGTTGCTCAACAAGTTCTCAACATTGTTTCAATGTCTTGTGCCTGCTAGGAAGATGGGACTTGAGATAAAACTGTAAATGGTAAATGGGTCGTACTTGTATAGCGCTTTTCTACCTTTTTAAGGAACTCAGAGTGCTTTGACACTATTTTCCACATTCACACACTGATGGCGGGAGCTGCCATGCACGGCGCTAACCAGGCCCATCAGGAGCATGGGTGAAGTGTCTTGCTCAAGGACACAACGGACGTGACTAGGATGGTAGAAGGTGGGGATTGAACCAGTAACCCTCAGATTGCTGGCACGGCCACTCTCCCAACTTCGCCACGCCGCCCCCAAGCAAGTAAGCAAGTTTGGAGTAAATAAATGGCGTGCATTCATCTACAACATTTTTAAAAATGTTCCTGTATGACATCCTGACAATAAAATTGCATTTGTGTCCCAATATCGGGCTCTTTTTTTAAGTTAATTTAAATGATGCAAACGAGTAAAACCCTGTGAGTAGTCCAAATTCAAGCGGGATTGTTAAGATTTCAGAATTAACATTTGAGAGCACTAATTTATATATGCACAGTGGAAGTCACTGACAGTGTAGTCAGGGGTGTTCTAAAAATACTACTAAAGAAAAAAGTGGAATAAAAGAGCAAACAGGTGTATAATGGTCAAATGTAGCGATATTGACATTAATAACAAAGCTGCCATGCAGGCGGTCATTGCTCAAAAAATAACAATTAAAATCAATGTTGGTTTGAATTGTTGACATATTTAAGGCTCCAATTAGTTCACATCCAATATTTCACTTTGAAATACTTTTTGGGAAAAATATTGTGTTTGCCATATAAATAAAAACAAGGTTTTCTTTGACAAAAAAAAGGCATAAAACATATGAAAACAATAAAAACTTTTAATCAACAGATAGATCTGAAGTTGATCTAGACATTTAAGCGTTGAAAGCAAAAATAATATATATGGATATTAATTTATCAGTGTGTTAAATTGGATACCCAATACCTTTTAGTCTTTTTTTATAAACTCATTGCTTAAAAAAACAATAATGAAACACAAGCAGTTTTGTTATGATTTATGTACCTATTTAAGACCCAATCCAATCCAATCCACTTTATTTGTATAGCACATTTTATCAACAAAAATGTTTCCAAAGTGCTGCACAACAACATTAAAAACAATATTCAAATATTATCCTTATCTCCACCAATGACTGAATAAAAACTAAAAAATAAATAAATATAAAACCAATACAAAAAATAAATATGATTAAAAACTATTTTAAAGGGTAAAACAAATTAAAACAATAAATAGAAATCAAAAATATGAATAACACAGAGGACCACACAAATCACGTAGTGTTAAAAGCCAGAGAATAAAAGTGGGTCTTAAGACGAGACCCCAATTATTCCACATCAAATATTCCACTTTAAATATTTTTGGGGGAAATTATTGCATATTGTTTGTTTGACAAAAAGGGCATAAAACATAAATAAAAATAAAACTGTATGTCAACAGATAGATCTGAAGTTGATCTAGAGATATTTAAGAGTTAAAAGTATAATATATGACTTGTTTACTTTAGCTACTTAGACCCTTTTGGGTCCCCGGGACCTTTAACATTCACCAAAATTGAGGGGAGCCCTAATGGTTACAGTAAATAATGCAGTGGTTTTAAAAATGGCCCTGCATGCTTTTGATTTTTTTTTTTTCAGTGTGGGGCCCTCAGTGGAAAAGGTTTGGACACCCATGAATTGATTAACGTGGACCCCGACTTAAACAAGTTGAAAAAGTTATTGGGGTGTTACCATTTAGTGGTCAATTGTACGGAATATGTACTGTACTGTGCAATCTACTAATAAAAGTCTCAATCAATCAATCAAAAACCCCTGCCATGTAATACAGAATATCACCAGCAGGTGGAAGCATATCACATACCTCGGATACACAACATGAGGAAACTAATGAGCTCCAATACATTTCCCAAACTACTAGACCATAACGCTCAGTGTTGAAATGTTGAATATGGTTATTATCGTGGTCGTTTCTGAAACCAGAACACACGTAGCTGCCTGTCATGGCTGCTCAGTACAACATGGCTGAAAGACAAGAAGAGGAAGCAGCAGCATAGTGCCAGACAAGCAGTAATCTCCCTCTGTACTTGAGAGGTAAAGGTGAGTACACGAGCAGAGTACTCCCCTTTGCAATGTCCTCATTTTGCATCCGTCACATATCCCTGCTGGTGGGGAAGTCATGGTGCCAATGCATGGCAGACAGAAGTCATGGTGCCAATGCATGGCAGTCAGAAGTCATGGTGCCAATGCATGGCAGTCAGAAGTCATGGTGCCAATGCGTGGCAGTCAGAAGTAATGGTGCCAATGCATGGCAGTCAGAAGTTATGGTGCCAATGCATGGCAGTCAAAAGTCATGGTGCCAATGCATGGCAGTCAGAAGTCATGGTGCCAATGCGTGGCAGTCAGAAGTCATGGTGCCAATGCGTGGCAGTCAGAAGTCATGGTGCCAATGCATGGCAGTCAGAAGTCATGGTGCCAATGCATGGCAGTCAGAAGTCATGGTGCCAATGCATGGCAGTCAGAAGTCATGGTGCCAATGCATGGCAGTCAGAAGTCATGGTGCCAATGCATGGCAGACAGAAGTCATGGTGCCAATGCATGGCAGTCAGAAGTCATGGTGCCAATGCATGGCAGTCAGAAGTCATGGTGCCAATGCATGGCAGTCAGAAGTCATGGTGCCAATGCATGGCAGTCAGAAGTCATGGTGCCAATGCATGGCAGACAGAAGTCATGGTGCCAATGCATGGCAGTCAGAAGTCATGGTGCCAATGCATGGCAGTCAGAAGTCATGGTGCCAATGCATGGCAGTCAGAAGTCAGGGTGCCAATGCATGGCAGTCAGAAGTCATGGTGCCAATGCATGGCAGTCAGAAGTCATGGTGCCAATGCATGGCAGTCAGAAGTCATGGTGCCAATGCATGGCAGTCAGAAGTCATGGTGCCAATGCACGGCAGAGGGCATGGCTTCCATTCCCAGGCAGGGTTGTGTCAGGCAAGGCATCCCACGTAAAAACTAAGCCAAAAACATTCTTGTGGTTGAATAAGGAGCTTGATTCTAAACCTGCTCCGTGTGTCAAGTGCCTCCAGATAACTACGTAACGTAGATACCGCAGTTTTTTTCATAGTTTGGCCGGGAGTGCGACTTATACTCAGGAGCGACTTATGTGTGAAATTATTAACACATTAGCTTAAAATATCAAATAATATTATTGATGTCATTCACATAAGAGACTAGACGTATAAGATTTCATGGGATTTAGCGATTAGGAGTGACAGATTGTTTTGGTAAACGTATAGCATGTTCTATATGTTATAGTTATTTGAATGACTCTTACCATAATATGTTACGTTAACATACCAGTTGGTTATTTATGCCTCATATAACGTACACTTATTCAGCCTGTTGTTCACTATTCTTTAGACATTTTAAATTGCCTTTCAAATGTCTATTCTTGCTGTTGGCTTTTATCAAATACATTTCCCCAAAAGATGCGACTTATACTCCAGTGCGACTTATATATGTTTTTTTCCTTCTTTATTATGCATTTTCGGCAGGTGCGACTTATACTCCGGAGCGACTTATACTCCGAAAAATACGGTACTAGTTATGTGCGATACCACCGATTTTCTTTCCGACCCAATACGGAGTAAAATCCAGGCTGGTATCCTCCTGATACTTTGTGCAAATGTACCTAATGTGTCTGCTACAATTTTAAAAGTTGTGTATTTAAAATAATAACATTGCATATATCCATCCATTTTCTACCGCTTGTCCCTTTCGGGGTATAATACAGTTATTTATTTGTTATTTATTACATATTGTTTATTAAATAGCATTATTATTTATTTATTATAATATACAATATTATACATACAGTGGTGGTCAAAAGTGTACGTACACTTGTAAAGAACATCATGTCATGGCTGTCTTGAGTTTACAATCATTTCTACAACTCATATTTTTTTTGTGATGTAGTGATTGGAGCACATACTTGTTGGTCACAAAAAACATTCATGAAGTTTGCTTCTTTTATGAATTTATTATGGCTCTACTGAAAATGTGAGCAAATATGCTGGGTCAAAAGTATACATACAGCAATGTTAATATTTGCTTACATGTCCCTTGGCAAGTTTACCTGCAATAAGGCGCTATTGGTAGCCATCCACAAGCTTCTGCTTGACCACTTGACCACAAAATTGCTGCAGTTCAGCTAAATGTGTTGCTTTTCTGACATGGACTTGTTTCTTCAGCATTGTCCACACCTTTAAGTCAGGACTTTTGGAAAGCCATTCTAAAACCTTCATTCTAGCCTGATTTAGCCATTCCTCTACCACTTTTGAGGTGTGTTTGGGGTCACTGTCCTGTTGGAACACCCAACTGTGCCCAAGAACCAACCTCCGAGCTGATGATTTTAGCGTGTCCTGAAGAATTTGGAGCTAATCCTCCTTTTTCATTGTCCCATTTACTCTTTGTAAAGCGCCAGTTCCATTGGCAGCAAAACAGGCCCAGAGCATAATACTACCACCACCATGCTTGACGATAGGTTTGGTGTTCCTGGGATTAAAGGCCTCACCTTTTCTCCTCCAAACATATTGCTGGGTATTGTGGCCAAACAGCTCCATTTTTGTTTCATCTGATCAAACAAATTTCCTCCAGAAGGTTTTATCTTTGTCCAAGTGATGACACACCTTCTCATTCAATGCGTTTTCTTTATTTCCATGACTATTTACATTGTAGATTGTCACATCAAAACTATGAATGAACACATGTGGAGTTATGTACTTGACAAAAAAAGGTGAAATAACTGAAAACATGTTTTATATTCTACTTTTTTCAAAAAAGACCACCCTTTGCTCTGATTACTGCTTTGCACACTCTTGGCATTCTCTCCATGAGCTTCAAGAGGTAGTCACCTGAAATGGTTTTCACTTCACAGGTGTCATAGTTGTGATGCCTTCAGTGACAATCTACAATGTAAATAGTCATGAAAATAAAAAAAAACGCATTCAAATGAGAAGGTGTGTCCAAACTTTTGGCCTGTACTGTACATTAATAAGAACTAGTATTAGAAAAAAACATAAGTCACGTGTTAACGTGAAAATACTAAACAGTTACAGGTCTTTTTATCACCTATTCTGTGTTATATGTGTTTTATGTTGCACGATTGCACCAAGAAAAATTCCTAGTTTGTGAACCCGTTCTCAAACAATGGCAATAAAACTATTCTGATTCTGATTCTGATGTAAACAAAAGCATTCAACATTCACAAGTTGAGTTACTTTTCCACTCTGTGTTCCTGTTTATGACACACATTATCTCCAATAACTAAAGTATCGATATTTTGATTTGAGAATCGCTATTAGAGTAAAAAGTTCTGGTGTCCATATTTCAGTATCGATCCGCACATCAAAAGTAAATTGATCTGCTGGGGCGACCCTTGACAAGGTAAAGCCCAAAGTATAAACAAAAAAAGGGTGAAGAGTTTTATTTAGCTTTGTTATACAGAAGTTGGCCTATTTTAGATCAGGACAGTTAAGAATGTTCATAGACACGGTCAAGATTGAGATGTCTTCACCCTGGAACGCATTTATTCTATTTCCAACTAAGCAGAGGCCCAGCAGAATCCCGAGACTGATGCAGGTTCCACTGAGCGGAGTTTAGCCAGGTGTCCTTTAGTCCATAAAGCGTAGATGGAAACACGTCTTTGAGTGACATCCCTCTTGCGCAACGCTAAATCACCTTTAATGCCTGCCAGCAAAACTCAGGCGTTTGTTTTTTTTTCTCCTTTTTCTTTTTAGAGCGATATCATAAAAGATTAGTCATCAGGCAGCATGAAAGCGCTCCGGTGTTTCATGAGACTTTCCCAAGTTTACAACCGTCGTCTCCACCGTGTCTGGGATCTCCACCCATCATGTCATGTGTGAAAGGTTATGACAGGCTCCTTCAGTTTTACCGCTATAATTAGGATTTTCTTATTTTCTCCTATGTTGGCCCTTCCAGAGGTCAGCTGGGTGATGCGCTTCTCTTCCCTGGTCAACACGTCCTTCGAGTCGTGTTGTCCCCAAAAGTAGACGCCATTGTTGATGATGCTCAATGATTAACCTGAGCGGACGTCGCCGTGTTTACACTCCAGCTGCCGCCCTGTTGCAACACGGTCGCACGTGGCCACCGTGGAATTGTTTTTGAAATGTTGGGACGCCCGTTTGGACATGAAATATGGCTTCATAATCGCAGCCTTTGAGCTCCAAAACACCCCCCGCCCCCCTTCCAGATAAGGCAGCTTTCTTGAACCTTTGACCCCGACAAAGTCGCTCATTAGTCGTCAATTGTACACAGAGGAGGCCTTGACACGAAATAATGAACAGAAATTATCGAAGGTGCACATTTTTACGTCAGGTATAGTCCCAGCAGACACAAGACATTGATACAACATTGATTATACGTACGTGTCCCTTAAAACTGACTTTTTGACAATGTTGCAAAATAGTTGTATTTGCAAATTGAGACAACATTGATGACTAAGGTGGGATCCACGTAGTTGGTTGGGAAATGACCAAAATTCAATGGTCAAATCAACGTCACAACCGGACATTGATTAAACGTTGTCAAAAAGCATCTTGTTTCAACGTTGTATAATATTTAGAGATGTCCGATAATGGCTTTTTTACCGATATCCGATATTCCGATATTGTCCAACTCTTAATTACCGATATCAACTGATATACAGTGGTGGAATTAACACATAATTATGCCTAATTTAGTTGTGATGCCCCGCTGGATGCATTAAACAATGTAACAAGGTTTTCCAAAATAAATCAACTCAAGTTATGGAAAAAAATGCCAACATGGCACTGCCATATTTATTATTGAAGTCACAAAGTGCATAATTTCTTTTAACATGCCTCAAAACAATAACAGTGCAATACTTTTTCATAACATGGTCACCACTGCCTAGTTTCTCTTGTTATATTCTTATTTTACTGTTATATTTTTATTCTCATTGTTGCTTTTTATTTTTATTCTTATTGTAATATTTTTCTATTCTGTTTCCATTTATACCCCCTTTATTTACTTTTTAAATTCGATCTCAATTCTGTACACTGCTGCTGGAATTGTAATTTTCCTGAGGGAACTCTCCTGAAGGAATCAATAAAGTACTATCTATCTATCTATCTATCTATCTATCTATCTATCTATCTATCCAAACAGCAGCTTGGAATTTGGGACACGCTCTCCCTGAGAGAGACTATGAGGAGGTTGAGGTGGGCGGGGTTGGGGTGGGTGGGGGTAGAGGGGAGCGGGTGGGGTTCCCGGAAGAGTTAGTACTGCAAGGGATTCTGGGTATTTGTCCTGTTGTGTTTATGTTGTGTTACGGTGCGGATGTTCTCCCGAAATGTGTTTGTCATTCTCGTTTGGTGTGGGTTCACAGTGTGGCGCATATTTGTAACAGTGTTAAAGTTGTTTATACAGTCACCCTCAGTGTGACCTGTATGGCTGTTGATCAAGTATGCCTTGCATTAATTCGTGATGAGAACAGCCGGTAGATATTATGTGACTGGGACGGCACGCACGCAAAGGAAATGCCTTTAAGGTTTATTGGCACTCTGTACCTCTCCCTATGTCCGTATACACAGCGGCATTTTAAAACGTCATACATTTTACCTTTAGAAACAGATACCGATAATTAAGAAACCGACACCGATAATTTCCGATATTACATTTTAAAGCATTTATCGGCCAATAATATCAGCAGCCCAATATTATTGGACATCCCTAATAATATAGGTTGGGAAATGACCAAAATTCAATGGTCAAATCAACGTCAGAACCCAACATTGATTAAACATCGTCAAAAAGCATGTTGTTTCAACGTTGTATTGTATACATGAATACAAATGTATAATGGACTTGTTACGCAATTTGAAAATAACTTTTTTATTGCTATAATTTTTACTAACAGCTTGCTTTGCTTGTTGCAGTATCAGATAATGCAATTGGATGCAGTACATTTTTCTGTCAAAATTTAAAGAATACCCTATTTTCCGGACCATAGGGCGCACCGGATTAAAAGGCGCACTGCCGATGAATGGTCTATTTTTTTTTCTTTTATCATATATAAGGCGCATTAAAGGAGTCATATTTTTATTTATTTTTTTCTAACTGTAAAAGACTTCCTTGTGGTCTACAGAACATGTAATGGTGGTTCTTTGATCAAAATGTTGCATAGATGATGTTTTACAGACCATCTTCAAGTCGCTTTCTGACAGTCGCTTCAGGATGCTCCGTTTTGTGGGCGGTCTTATTTACGTGCCTCCACTTGGACAGCATCTTCTCCCCGTCATCTTTGTTGTAGCGGTGTAGCGTGCAAGGACGGGAGTGGAAGAAGTGTCAAAAGATGGAGCTAACTGTTTTAATGACATTCACACTTTACTTCAATCAATAACGGAGCAGCATCTCCTCATCCGTGGCTCACTAGTGCAACAACAACGCCCGAAATGTGTCCCGTTAAAAACCGTCTGACCGGAACTCTCTAATAACTAAAGTTCCTTGGGTGAATAATGTCAACTCACTACACCGGTATGTTTTAGTGCTTCCATAGAGAGTCTACTGACAAATATAAGTAAGAACTTTACACTACTTTATATTAGAAATGGCATCAGCGGAGGATCAATGTCACATAACAAGAAGATAGAGAACACCAACACAGATTTAGACACATTTGTGAACAATATTTGAGAGGAATAGGTCTTTTGTGTACATAGTCAAAGTTTTACATCTTTGAGTTCAATAACAGAACAACAACAAAAGTGTTGCGTTTATATTTTTGTTCAGTCTACTAAGTTAGGGGTGTCAAACTCATTTCAGCTCAGGGGCCACATGGAGGAAAATCTGTGCACACGTGGGCCGGACTATTAAAATCATGGCATTAAAAAAATAAAAAATAAAGACAACTTCAGATTTAATTTTTTTTCTTATTTTGGCCAAAAATAGAACAAACACATTCTAAAAAATATTACAATAAGAATATAAAACAAAATATCGGCAGTGGTAAAGTTTAGATCCATGAAGGAAAGTGTTAACATGTACTCAATGTTTCCTTACCATTATTGCTATGTTGTCTATTACCATTATTGCTATGTTGTCTATTACCATTGCTGCTATGTTGTCTATTACCATTATTGCTATGTTGTCTATTACCATTATTGCTATGTGGTCTATTTCCATTGCTGCTATGTTGTCTATTACCATTGCTGCCATGTTGTCTATTACCATTATTGCTATGTTGTCTATTACCATTATTGCTATGTTGTCTATTACCATTGCTGCTATGTTGTCTATTACCATTGTTGCTATGTTGTCTATTACCATTGTTGCTATGTTGTCTATTACCATTATTGCTATGTTGTCTTTTACCATTGTTGCTATGTTGTCTATTACCATTGTTGCTATGTTGTGTATTACCATTGCTGCTATGTTGTCTATTACCATTATTGCCATGTTGTCTATTACCATTATTGCTATGTTGTCTATTACCATTGCTGCTATGTTGTCTATTACCATTATTATTGCTATGTTGTCTATTACCATTGCTGCTATGTTGTCTATTACCATTATTATTGCTATGTTGTCTATTACCATTGCTGCTATGTTGTCTTTTACCATTGTTGCTATGTTGTCTATTACCATTGCTGCTATGTTGTCTATTACCATTATTATTGCTATGTTGTCTATTACCATTGCTGCTATGTTGTCTTTTACCATTGTTGCTATGTTGTCTATTACCATTGCTGCTATGTTGTCTATTACCATTATTATTGCTATGTTGTCTATTACCATTGCTGCTATGTTGTCTTTTACCATTATTGCTATGTTATCTATTACCATTGTTGCTATGTTGTGTATTACCATTGCTGCTATGTTGTCTATTACCATTGCTGCTATGTTGTCTATTACCAGTATTGCTATGTTGTCTATTACCATTATTGCTATGTTGTCTATTACCATTGCTGCTATGTTGTCTATTACCATTATTGCTATGTTGTCTATTACCATTATTGCTATGTTGTCTATTACCATTGCTGCTATGTTGTCTATTACCATTGCTGCCATGTTGTCTATTACCATTATTGCTATGTTGTCTATTACCATTATTGCTATGTTGTCTATTACCATTGCTGCTATGTTGTCTATTACCATTGTTGCTATGTTGTCTATTACCATTGTTGCTATGTTGTCTATTACCATTATTGCTATGTTGTCTTTTACCATTGTTGCTATGTTGTCTATTACCATTGTTGCTATGTTGTGTATTACCATTGCTGCTATGTTGTCTATTACCATTATTGCCATGTTGTCTATTACCATTATTGCTATGTTGTCTATTACCATTGCTGCTATGTTGTCTATTACCATTATTATTGCTATGTTGTCTATTACCATTGCTGCTATGTTGTCTATTACCATTATTATTGCTATGTTGTCTATTACCATTGCTGCTATGTTGTCTTTTACCATTGTTGCTATGTTGTCTATTACCATTGCTGCTATGTTGTCTATTACCATTATTATTGCTATGTTGTCTATTACCATTGCTGCTATGTTGTCTTTTACCATTATTGCTATGTTGTCTATTACCATTGTTGCTATGTTGTGTATTACCATTGCTGCTATGTTGTCTATTACCATTATTGCTATGTTGTCTATTACCATTGCTGCTATGTTGTCTATTACCATTATTATTGCTATGTTGTCTATTACCATTGCTGCTATGTTGTCTTTTACCATTGTTGCTATGTTGTCTATTACCATTGTTGCTATGTTGTGTATTACCATTGCTGCTATGTTGTCTATTACCATTATTGCCATGTTGTCTATTACCATTGCTGCTATGTTGTCTATTACCATTGCTGCTATGTTGTCTATTACATTATTGCTATGTTGTCTATTACCATTGTTGCTATGTTGTCTATTACATTATTGCTATGTTGTCTATTACCATTGCTGCTATGTTGTCTATTACATTATTGCTATGTTGTCTATTACCATTGTTGCTATGTTGTCTATTACCATTGCTGCTATGTTGTCTATTACCATTATTGCTATGTTGTCTGTTACCATTGTTGCTATGTTGTCTATTACCATTGTTGCTATGTTGTGTATTACCATTGCTGCTATGTTGTCTATTACCATTATTGCCATGTTGTCTATTACCATTATTGCTATGTTGTCTATTACCATTGCTGCTATGTTGTCTATTACCATTATTATTGCTATGTTGTCTATTACCATTGCTGCTATGTTGTCTATTACCATTGCTGCCATGTTGTCTATTACCATTATTGCTATGTTGTCTATTACCATTATTGCTATGTTGTCTATTACCATTATTGCTATGTTGTCTATTACCATTATTGCTATGTTGTCTATTACCATTGCTGCTATGTTGTCTATTACCATTATTGCTATGTTGTCTATTACCATTATTGCTATGTTGTCTATTACCATTGCTGCTATGTTGTCTATTACCATTGCTGCCATGTTGTCTATTACCATTATTGCTATGTTGTCTATTACCATTATTGCTATGTTGTCTATTACCATTGCTGCTATGTTTTCTATTACCATTG
Source organism: Entelurus aequoreus (assembly GCF_033978785.1). Classification (NCBI taxonomy): domain Eukaryota; kingdom Metazoa; phylum Chordata; class Actinopteri; order Syngnathiformes; family Syngnathidae; genus Entelurus; species Entelurus aequoreus. The sequence continues at coordinate 71,087,712 of NC_084739.1, forward strand.
TTGCTATGTTGTCTATTACCATTGTTGCTATGTTGTCTATTACCATTGTTGCTATGTTGTCTATTACCATTATTGCTATGTTGTCTTTTACCATTGTTGCCATGTTGTCTATTACCATTATTGCTATGTTGTCTATTACCATTGCTGCTATGTTGTCTATTACATTATTGCTATGTTGTCTATTACCATTGTTGCTATGTTGTCTATTACCATTGCTGCTATGTTGTCTATTACCATTATTGCCATGTTGTCTATTACCATTATTGCTATGTTGTCTATTACCATTGCTGCTATGTTGTCTATTACCATTATTGCTATGTTGTCTATTACCATTGCTGCTATGTTGTCTATTACCATTATTGCCATGTTGTCTATTACCATTATTGCTATGTTGTCTATTACCATTGCTGCTTTGTTGTCTATTACCATTGCTGCTATGTTGTCTATTACCATTGTTGGTATATTCATTCTTCCTACATTGTTGATACAAATTGTTGATACAGTGTAATAATTATTATTACCTGTGGCAATGCCACTATGATACAACATTTGTATTATAAGCCATTATATTGCCATGTTGTCTATTACCATTATTGCTATGTTGTCTATTACCATTGCTGCTATGTTGTCTATTACCATTATTGCTATGTTGTCTATTACCATTGCTGCTATGTTGTCTATTACCATTATTGCTATGTTGTCTATTACCATTGCTGCTATGTTGTCTATTACCATTATTGCTATGTTGTCTATTACCATTGCTGCTATGTTGTCTATTACCATTGCTGCTATGTTGTCTATTACCATTGCTGCTATGTTGTCTATTACCATTGCTGCTATGTTGTCTATTACCATTGCTGCTATGTTGTCTATTACCATTGTTGGTATATTCATTCTTCCTACATTGTTGATACAAATTGTTGATACAGTGTAATAATTATTATTACCTGTGGCAATGCCACTATGATACAACATTTGTATTATAAGCAGCTGAGATAGGCTCCAGCACCCCTTGCGACCCCAAAAAAGGGACAAGCGGTAGAAAATGGATGGATGGATGGATCCTTAAACAAAGTAACAGTGAAACTCAATGTATTAATCACTGAATGGAGAACTGGGGGTGGGATTAAATACATGATCTTCTTCCCACTTCCTTTCAGGCAAAACTGGACAATCATGCTTACATACTGTACATTACCTTTTGCATTATATTAATGTATATTATTATGTATTGTCTACCTTGTACTTTTTTTTAAAATGTCATTGCCTGAAATAAATGAATAAATTAAAACATGAAATTAAAAAAAAGAAAGTGAATGAATGTTTATAACTGAATACATTTACATATGCATAAACATTTGTTTTATTTTGTATTATTCTTTTAATGAATTAAGTAACGTTTATGACAACCTTTTTCCAAAACACAATATAGAATGTGAGATATAAGAGGATAATGCATACATTCATAATGTGTTTTCAAAACGCTTACAAAAAAGTCTGACCAAAAAGTTTACTGTGGGAGCCCATTTTTATGACTTGATGGGGTCCCTGGGACCCCATTTTTAAAAATTCCAAGCACCAACACTGGTGGGAGAATTGGTGCGTGCAAAACAGCAGCAGGCGGCTGTGGCCTGCGGGCCGCTTCTAATGCTAATCAAATATCATCCCAGGGGCCATAGATCATTCATTCACGGGCCGGATATGACTTTGACACCCCTAGTCTAAGCGGTGTCCCTATTTTGCCGAAATTCCCTTACTACAGAGGGGTTTGTAACCTAACACAGTAAGAAAGAAAGAAGTTTGTTTTGATTTTCTTCTACTTTCCATCTTGCTTAGATTGTATTTCTTTGCAGTGTGCACGTGATGATGGCACACGTCAACATGCCGCAACACGCATGAGTCTTTTTCTCGGTTAATCCATTTATATTTTCATACCATTTTCAAACTGTTAAAACCTTTGAATTTACAGTACGTGCCGAGCACAATCTTTCCGCCTGAAGTTAACTCGGGGGCTTTTTGTCCTCCGCAATATGATTTCTGTATGTGTTTCTTTTGGAATGGGCCTGGTTGTCTAACATAAAGAAGGACCCAGCAATGTCAGTTTGGTGTATCCTCTGCGGACGGTGCATGTATAGGAGTCAGTTCCTACGTGCAGATGGAGCCGCTCTGCTCCCACTCAGGTCACAGCCCAACAACGGGACGGGGTCAACAGCGTACAGATTAGCCTATTAGCGTGATGATGTCGGAGGCACTCGGGGGTGGAAGATATGAGCAGCAAGTCTCATAGAGGATACTTGCAATTACATGCAGCTGCCAAAGGAGTGGGGGGTTACTGCATTGTGTGTGTTGAGTGTGTAGGTGTGATTTGGGCTTCAACAGGGGGATTCAGGCATGACAGAGGCCTTCGTCATGTAACAGTTTTATCGCAGCGGAAGAAAGTGGGAGGGATTTGAGGGGGCTGATTATTTTCATAACTCACACATATGATGCACACATGGTATCTGCTGAGACGGATAAGGACAAGCAGGAAGAACTTCCTTTCAGCGCGTATTCATGTGGAGAATTATACCATTATCCATCAAGAGGACAAGAGCGTGCATGTCTGCGTGTGTGCGTGTGTGTGCTTGCTGCGCCTTAAAAGACCGCCGTCGTCATCGTCATCGTTTTAGTACTGTCTCCTTGAATCTGTGGGAAATGTGCACACATTCAGTGCTCTTCCAAGGCCTCGGGGCCCCACGGAGAAGCACACACACACACACACACACACACACAGGTGACAGGTAATAAGAGGAGCTTAGCACTAATTTCTTATTACGCAATAGAAGCCTTGGTGGTGTTGCTTTGGTTCGACACACCTGGACTTCATAATGACCAGAGTGAAACACAGTGGAGCCCCGCTGGCAGAAACAGTAAATACTGTATTTTCCGGACTATAAGGCGCACTTAAAATCCTTTCATTTTCTCAAAATCCGACAGTGCACCTTATAACCTGGTGCGCCTAATGCACGGAATAACTCTGGTTTTGCTTACCGACCTCGAAGCTATTTTATTTGGAACATGGTGTAATAAGTGTGACCAGTAGATGGCAGTCAAACATAAGAGATACGTGTAGACTGCAATATGTTAAAGTTAAAGTACCAATGATTGTCACACACACTAGGTGTGGTGAAATTTGTCCTCTGCATTTGACCCATCCCCTGGGAGGTGAGGGGAGCAGTGAGCAGCAGCGGTGGCCGCGCTCGGGAATCATTTTTGGTGATTTAACCCCCACTTCCAACCCTTGATGCTGAGTGCCAAGCAGTGAATTAGTGAATTAGTGAAGTGAATTATATTTATATAGCGCTTTTTCTCAAGTGACTCAAAGCGCTTTACATAGTGAAACCCAATATCTAAGTTACATTCAAACCAGTGTGGGTGGCACTGGGAGCAGGTGGGTAAAGTGTCTTGCCCAAGGACACAACGGCAGTGACTAGGATGGCGGAAGCGGGGATCGAACCTGCAACCCTCAAGTTGCTGGCACGGCCGCTCTACCAACCGAGCTATACCGCCCCAGCAGGTATAGCTCGGTATATAGCAGGGAGGTTTATGGCTCCCATTTTTATAGTCTTTGGAGGAGACGCAAGTAAACAACACCACATTTTATATGTTCCATTGAAAATATAGAACATTACACACAGCGCTCAAAAATCTATCGAAATGTTTTAGTAGGACTTTGGTAAGCTATGAAGCCACACCGCTTGATGTGTTTCAACATAGGAGTATTATTATGGTGTGTGTATAAAGTAAGGCATATAATCTGCAGTTTTGTTTTGCAATATTATGCAAAAGCAACTTTTCTCACGTTCTGGTACCTGCTGATCTGTATTTGGGATATGAATAAATCCTGAAAATTTGCGCAGGTCCGCCTTTATAGTCTGTGCCGACGCCGTAATTAATAATATTCTTCTTTTTCTCTATCTTCTTGTTATGTGACATTCATCCTCCACTGTTGCCATTTCTAATATAAAGTAGTGTAAAGTTCTTACTTATATCTGTCAGTAAACTCGCCATGAAAGCACTAAAACATACCGGTGTAGTGAGTTTACATTATTCACCCAAGGAACTTTAGTTATTAGAGAGTTCCGGTCGGATGTTTTTTCACGGTACACATATTGTTGTTGTTTCCGGATGAGGAGATGCTGCTCCGTTATTGATTGAAGTCAAATCTGAATGTCATTAAAACAGTTAGCTCCATCTTTTGACACTTCTTCCACTCCCGTCCTTGCACGCTACACCGCTACAACAAAGATGACGGGGCGAAGACGCTGTCAAAGGTGAGCCACGTAAATAAGACCCAAAACAATGCATCTTGAAGAGATTGTCTGTCAGAAAGCGACTTGAAGATGATGTGTAAAACATCATCTATGCAACATTTTGAGCAAAGAACCACCAACACATGTTATGTAGACCACAAGGGAGTGTTGTAAATGTTGAAAAACAATCATAATATTACCTCTTTAAGATGACTTGTCCAATTTAAAATAGAACTACTCACCTTTGGCAGGCCAGGGCTGCAAAGCAAAGTGGGACTGGGAGGATTACTGAAAGCGAGTCAACTTTACAAGAGGCAAGATTCCCCTGTCGAAGAGAATACAGACACAGTAAAGTATTATCATACGTATGTAAGACATTTCACATTGCGCACATTTAACACTGAGGCGAGCGAGGATGCAAGTTGTGTATTTCTATTCTGGCTGGTTGGAACACACTCCAGTGTGCGCTGGTTGGAACACACTCCAGTGAGAGGCAAACTCCACATCAAGGTAAAAAGAAAAAAAACCATTAATTATCGCACATGAGTCAAACTTTTAACAAGCAGTGGAAGCTTCAGGGCTTCTGACTTTTTCTCTCCGCCATTATTAGCTTGTATCATAACAATACGACAAGTTAGTCGTCTTCTTTATGCGAGGCCATGAGGCTTTGTTGTGTGCAGCCGTTTGGCTTGGCTCCCTGCCCTCCATGCGACCGCTCGGGAAGCTTTCAGGAGCACAAATATTTTACTTTGCACACACACACACACACACACACTGAGATGCAAACAAATGCCTACTTGCAATTAGACGTCTAAGCCGCACAAATGACATGTTTTGACCTGTGATCCAGAGCGAGAGAGAGGGAGTGGAGGGAACTGACACGACTCCAACATCTTGACGTTTAACATCTGGCTCCCCACCAGCTCCGTAACAAAGAATGAAGACGCAGGTTCACTTTCTTCAATAGGCGCCATCGCACTGCTCCTTATGCAATAAAGAGGGTCACTACTTTGGAGGATTAGCGCGTCCAGACCTTCCAACTCTCCCATAACTGTCTCACACTTTTCCCAGCGATGTCTCAATGGCGCTCAGTTGCAAATAACTCCCGATAAAAGTCTTGCTGGAACGGGAGATGCATCAAATTATGGACGTCGGTTGTTTCAACACTGCGGGGTCTCACGGGGGCTTTAAATTCTGGAATCCCGTTTGTCTTCCAAAGAAAGAGCAAATAAGTAAAAGAAAAACAACAATGACATGATTGTGCATTATCAGTGCACGGATAGGTGGGACTTTGTTATTGTAAGAACTCAAGTTGCTCCTGTGGGAGATTTTGCATGAAAGCACAACTAATTGATTCCTTAAACATACCCATCATCATAACATATATTCCTCGAAAAATATGCACCAGTGTGTTGTACTTTTTCTTTGGTTGCTTTGCCAAAGGACGTGATGGCAAAAAATGAAAAATTACAAATTTACTGCAACGTTACTGTGTCTTAAAGGCCTACTGAAAGCCACTACTAGCGACCACGCAGTCTGATAGTTTATATATCAATGATGAAATCTTAACATTGCAACACATGCCAATATGGCCGGGTTAACTTATAAAGTGACATTTTAAATTTCCCGCTAAACTTCCGGTTGAAAACGTCTATGTATGATGACGTATGCGCGTGACGTCAATCGTTGAAACGGAAGTATTCAGACACATTGTATCCAATACAAAAAGCTCGGTTTTCATCGCAAAATTCCACGGTATTCTGGACATCTGTGTTGGTGAACCTTTTGCAATTTGTTTAATGAACAATGAAGACTGCAAAGAAGAAAGCTTTAGGTGGGATCGGTGTATTAGCGGCTGGCTGCAGCAACACAACCAGGAGGACTTTGACTTGGATAGCAGACGCGCTATCCGACGCTAGCCGCCGACCACATTGATGATCGGGTGAAGTCCTTCGTCGCTCCGTCGATCGCTGGAACGCAGGTGAGCACGGGTGTTGATGAGCAGGTGAGGGCTGGCTGGCGTAGGTGGATAGCTAATGTTTTAAAAGTAGCTCGGTGAGGTCCTGTTGCTAAGTTAGCTTCAATGGCGTCGTTAGCAACAGCATTGTTAAGCTTCGCCAGCCTGGAAAGCATTAACCGTGTAGTTACATGTCCATGGTTTAATAGTATTGTTGATTTTCTGTCTATCCTTCAAGTCAGGGGTTTATTTCTTTTGTTTCTATCTGCAGTTAAGCCCGATGCTATCACGTTAGCTCCGTAGCTAAAGTGTTTTTTCGATGTATTGTCGTGGAGATAAAAGTCACTGTGAATGTCCATTTCGCGTTCTCGACTCTCATTTTCAAGAGGATATAGTATCCGAGGTGGTTTAAAATACAAATCCGGGATCCACAATAGAAAAAGGAGAAAGTGTGGAATCCAATGAGCCAGCTTGTACCTAAGTTACGGTTAGAGCGAAAAAAGATGCGTCCTGCACTGCACTCTAGTCCTTCACTCTCACGTTCCTCATCCATGAATCTTTCATCCTGGCTCAAATTAATGGGGTAATCGTCGCATTCTCGGTCTGAATCGTTCTCGCTGCTGGTGTAAACAATGGGGAGATGTGAGGAGTCTTTCAACCTGTGACGTCACGCTACTTCCGGTACAGGCAAGGCTTTTTTTAATCAGCGAGCAAAAGTTGCGAACTTTATCGTCGATGTTCTCTACTAAATCCTTTCAGCAAAAATATGGCAATATCGCGAAATGATCAAGTATGACACATAGAATGGATCTGCTATCCCCGTTTAAATAAAAAAAATCATTTCAGTAGGCCTTTAAGTTGCTAGGTACAATGTGAGCAGAAAATAGCTTTTTCCACAGAAGTGCAATCTATATGTGGCAGTGACGTTGTCTGATTGGCAATGATTTTTTTGGGGGGACGGTGCAGGAGAGTGAGTAATAAACATGAAAAGCGAAATAAATATGTTTTTAATAATTAGTGCTGTCAAACGATTAATTATTTTATAATCAATCACACTTTTGAAATTTGATTAATCGTGATTATTCGCAGTGAATTAATTGCTTTCAGTTCACTTTAAGAAGAGCTCAACATTTTGACACAAAGGACTTTTTATTGTCAGAATGTCATAGTTAGTTTTTATTTAACTTGAATGCAAGTCATTTATTTGCTCGGACCTTGCACTGCAAAAACTGGAATCTAAGTAAGATGAAATATCTCAAATAAGGGTGATATTTGCTTATTTTCTGTCTGATAAGATCATTCTTCTCACTAAGCAGATTTTATGTTAGAGTGTTTTACTTGTTTTAAGAGTTTTGGTCCTAAATGATCTCAGTAAGATATTACAGCTTGTAGTTGAGATTTGATGACCTATATTGAGTAAAACATGCTTGAAACTAGAATATCAAGTGTTGCAAAGCTGTGTCATCAACACTCACAAGTATATAACTATTTTTTAAAGTCATCATTTCTTATTTCAAGCATGTAAATAAAAAATCATGACTTTGACACAATTGTGTCTCATAATTAAAACAGATGACAGCCAAATGGACTTTGCTGTTTTATTTTTAATGCAACAATAGAAAATAGGTACTCATATAGTAGTACAGTTGGCACAGTACAGTAAACTGACAGTTAATATTTCAACATTTAACATGTGATATTTGTAACAATTTTGAACAGAAATAGTTCATGCACATTTAGATAAATTCCTCAAAATTACAATATAAAAAAATTTGGCCGAGGCCGGGCTGTGTATATGCGCACTAATTGACTGAAAGAGCACGCACTTGGCGCGATGATGTTATGTTGTCGATGGAAAAAAAAAGTTAAACCATACAATTTGCCTGAGCGGCTAGGAGACCCCAAGAGTAACCAGCGGTTGCCTCGTTGCCCATTAAGAAAAATAAATTAGTTTTTAGTATAAGTTTGCTGGTTTCAAGAAATGTAATGCCGAGCGCATATCATTATGTCAAGATAATGGCACTAGCCTTTACTTCATTTAAGAATATTTTTCAACATATTGAGCAAAAAGGTCTCTTTTTTTTCCAAGAAAAGTACACTTGTTATTAGTGAGAATATACTTATTTTAAGATATTTTTGGGTTCCTTGAGGTTAGCTAATTTGACTTGTTTTGGAAAGTCTTGACAAGCCAAATGTTCTTGTTCTATTGGCAGATAATTTTGCTTAGTTCAAGTAAAATACCCCTTATTTTTGTGTTATTTTTTCTCGTTTTTGAATACTGACTTTTTGCAGTGTGGTAACCGTATTATCAAAAGGTAAGGTCGCCGCCGCTTTTCAGGTTGGTAACTATCCGCTAGGGCTGGGCGATAAAACAATATCATATATCGGGATAGACACGTACTCGATATGAATAAAAATCAATAAAAATGCGTTTCACAAAATGTTTTTTTACTTTTATGCCTCAAGAAACCAGAAGTTGCGAACCGAGGATGATTGCATGAACAAAAGGGACCCGCTCTCTGGTAACCGAGCAACACAGGAAGTGCTCACTGATCAGTGGCAGTGACACGCCAACAGCCAATCAGGTAACAGTATCAACTATTCAGTTTGGTTGCGCCGTCTTGTTGTCTGGCGGTTGATTCTTTGCATGGAGTAAGAAGAGAAAGTAAAAGTCAGTGCTGCAGAGAGCGGAAAAAACGCCAATAAAACTGGAAAAGTCACCTCGACAATATGGCATTTTTGGGGATTTTTAAAACGGACCGTCGTCTCCACCAGGATCGGTGAGCCGCGCTCACCCTTTAGAGCACAGCCGTAACACCCTGGCACTAAACCTACAAAAATAGTTGTTCTCAGGTTTCTCTATGTTTACTTTTTCAAACTTTTGTTACAATTTATTAAGCATTTCTTACATATTCCTTATTTCTGCACTTTAATTTTTAGAAGTGTTTGTTAATGTGACTTTAGAATTTTGTTTACATTGATTGTTTTCCATGCTTCCTTTCAGCCGTGATAGCTGAGGGGATTATAATCAGAAATAAAAATGTTTACATTTCTTACATTTTTCTCCTGGTCCCTATTTTCGATATGTCATTAAAAAAACACTTATATCGTGATACAGTTTTCATCCATAGCGCCCAACCCTACTATTTGTGGTTAAAGTAAAGCGCATTTGCGCTCTAAATAAACTGTGTAATTCATCTACATTTATACGTAATTATTGTGATCAATAGCACGTGTTAAAGCATTGAATTCAACAGCTCTATTAGAAATACAAAAATTAAATGAGTGGGTAAGACGATTTTTGATGCATGCGGCCACCTACGCTACGGAATTGTAACAACAAGCTACATTCACAGACAGTCCCATTATAAAGTGTTTATTCGCGGTGGGCTGCCACAAATTTCCGATTTATTTAATTTAATATGCGGTGGTTAACTTCTTTTTACAGCTAAAAACGATACAATGCAACTTAAAACACGGCTTGTACAGTTGAAGGTTTTACGATGGTGACAATTTGAGTCGATTGCTTCCTGTGGGATTTTGTTTGTTTGTTGAGTGATTTACAGCCACATTAACTTTATCTATCCGGCTCTGAAAACCCATAAAAACATATTTATACATGTGTCAACTATTAACTCTTTGGCGAGGGAGGCGCTGTGGAAGTCAAACAAACTAAATGAAGTGTTTGAAGACCTTGACTCTTTCTGTATATCATATACAATAATCCTACTATACTGTTTGACAAGTCCCGATAAGAAGTCAGACGAAAGGTTCATACTTCCATTGCTAAAAGAAAAGTTGCATTCCTTCGTGCTGGCCCTCTGGGAGTTGTACAGTTGTCGCGTTAATAGGTTTGTCCTTTGAACGAACACAGGAGGAACCCGCCCAAGGCTGTCAACAGGTGACAGATTTCTTGTACTGAGACGTTTGCTCCGATCCACTTTGAGAATAATGCCTTCAATGGATTTGCTCTGGCAAAAATGATGGAACCACCAGACTTGGAAGATGTTCATTCAGTTGTTAAAAAAAAGGCAGATATCAGACACGACACAAAATTATAGTCATTTCCAACGGCGACTGTCTGGCTTTAAGAAACATTAAAATAAATCAAGAATATATTTTGTGGTAGTCAGTGAGTTTCATTTCAAAAAGTTATGGAATCTCCCTGTGTGTTTTTATTTCCAAAACTGCATTAGTTTAAATCTGTTCATGAGTCTGCAGTTAAAGTGGAGTGGTCACACCTTGGAGAGCTGTTGCACCAGGTGGATTGACATGAATCATGGCTCCAACTAGAGATGTCAATTGGAACAAAGGAGAGGATTACATTATTAAACATCTTCCAAGAAGGTACAGTGCTACCGGAAAGCATTCACAGCGGTTCGCTTTTTCCACATGTTGTTATGTCAACAATTGCACACGTTTACTTTGACATTGTGGACTATTTTCTTGTTCCATCAATCGAAAGGATGTTTGGGGATGATGACATTATTTTTTTCAAGCTGATAATGCATCTTGCGGCATAGCAAAAACTGTAAAAAATGTCCCGCTTGAAGAAAGATACATACGGAAATAGTATGTACGCAAATAGTTTATTTGAAAATATGTGTTGGAAATTGAAAAAAATGCTCCATGACAAGACTCCAACTTGCAAAGCTGATCTGACAACAGCAATCAGAGAAAGTTGGAGCAAAACTGATGAAGAGTTCTGTTTGTCACTTGTTAAGTCCATGCCTGAAGCTTGGTAGAAAAGTCAGAGGTGGTGCAACAAAGTACTAGTGGTGTGTTGTAAGGTTTATATATTTTTTTTAATTTTATGATTCTACAATTTTCACTTTAGAATTGAGAGAATCCATAAATGTTTTACTCTGATCTAAATATGAAACCTTTACTAACCACCCCCAATTTATTTTATTTTGATTTATTTTACTGTTTCTTAAAGCCAGAAAGTTTTCTTTTGAAAGTACTATAATTTAGTGTTATGTCTGTTATCTTCCTTTTTTCTACAACATTATAAACTGACTGAACATTCTCCAAGTCAAAGTTTGGGCCCTCAGAACCGTTTCATTTGCCGTATGGAGGCGGCCCTTTTCAAGCTTTCAAACCTTACAAGACCTCCAGTATGCAGATTGAAAGCCGCAGCCAAAGAAAAGAAACACAGACAGACGCAGCAATGTATCGATAACGGCAAAGTTATTGAGTTCATTTTTATTTGCCAGTCCATTGATTGACTGAGTATTATCAGCCTTGTATAAAACATTTGTAATGTCTCTGGGTATCGAATTCAATGCTTTTTAATGACATTTTAGGCCTTATTTTTCGCCAAAAGTATTTAATGACTTTTAATGCCCTGTATGTGCTTTGCTTTAAGACGCTGTTTTAAACTTGTGCGCCGATGATAAGAAAGTATGTCGCTGCAATGTCAACTAATTACCTCAGTTTTATCCTAAGTTCCGTCTGCGTTTGTTTCAAAGTGAAATTGGCCGCCTCTCATCACTCATCTTAGCACCGTGTAATAGGCGTCGACTTCCGGGTTTACGTGCGGTCATAACAAATGGTGTGACTCATTTTTATTCATTTACGATAACACAATAACTTTTTCGCATATATATATATATATATATATATATATATATATATATATATATATATATATATATATATATACACACAAACACATATAATCCTACTACTTTTTAATAAGAATTCTACCTCATGCTACTTATTTTATTTTAGCCTCAATTTTTTTCATGATGTCGTGACTAAAATATGACTCACCTAAAAAACATCTTGGGATCGAAACAAGCTCAGCGCTCGCCTGGATAATTTAATTTGCCAAAGTGAAATGATGATGAATGATTAAGTGAATACCACTCAAAATGGAGGTTGAGGTGACATTTTACTTTTGTTAAATTTTCATCCTTATTCTATCAGCAAAATGTGTTACCGTCCAATTCAGACTCTTTTCTCTTCTTAAACGTATTTTACTTGTTTATCTCTAGTACGTTCTGCTTTTCTCCCACTGGTTGGACGCTTTAACCCCGTCATCCAATCAGCTTCTAGCCTGCCTGCCCACTCAATCTTACTTAGTGACTTAGGCCATTGTTTTTCAACCTTTTTTGAGCCAAGGCACATTTTTTGCGTTGAAAAAATGCGGAGGCACACCACCAGCAGAAATCATTCAAAAACAAAACTCAGTTGACAGTAAAACGTTGTGGCAATTGTTGGATATGACTTCAAAGCATAACCAAGCATGCATCACTATAGCTCTTGTCTCAAAGTAGGTGTACTGTCACCACCTGCCACATCACACCCTGACTTATTTTGAGTTTTTTGCCGTTGTCCTGTGGTTTACTTCTTGTCTTGTGCTTCTTTTTTGCTGGCTTTTTCCCTTTTTCTGGTATTTTCCTATACCAGTTTCATGTCTTCCTTTGAGCGATATTTCCCGCATCTATTTTGTTTTTTAGCAAACGACAATATTTCAGTTGTTTTCATCCTTCTTTGTGGGGACATTGTTGATTGTCATGTTATATTCGGATGTACATTGTGAACGCCGTCTTTGCTCCACAGTAAGTCTTTGCTGTCGTCCAGCATTCTGTTTTTGTTTACTTTGTAGCCAGTTCAGTTTTAGTTTCGTTCTGCTTAGCCTTCCCTAAGCTTCAATGCCCTTTCTTAGGGGTACTCACCTTTTGTTATTTTTGGTTTAAGCATTAGACACCTTTTTACCTGCACGCTGCCTCCCGCTGTTTCCCACATCTACAAAGCAATTAGCTACCGGCTGCCACCTACTGATATGGAAGAGTATTACACGGTTACTCTGCTGAGCTCTAGACAGCACTGACACTCAACAACAACACATCATTTATACTGGTTTGCAAAAAATATTTTTAACTCAAATAGGTGAAATTAGATCATCTCCCACGGCACACCAGACTGTATCTCACGGCACAGTGGTTGAAAAAAACACTGACTTAGGCAATTACTTGTTGTTCCTCTTGCTCTTTTGTGCCGCCCTTTTTCGAATAAGTACATCATGTTATTGTAATAATGCTCACCCTTCCTGCCGCTCCAGTACAGTTCAGATGATTTGTTCATGTTTTAATTGGTTTCTGTTTCACATGATGATTTATGTTGGGAGCAATTATCATCTAAATACCGCGTTTGTCCGGTTAGGAACACCACATACGAGATAAATATAGTGACTGAAAACAACAAACCACAATGATAAAGGCGTGTTTGTGTGTCTTTGCAAAACAGTGTTCTCACCTTTTAGAGGCGATGTGTTGTTTAAAAGAAATAGTCCTGCAAATTGTCACTTAGTTGAGCGCAGACATCCTCCTAGAGTGAACTGTAAAGAAAAGGGGTTGAAAAAGAATTATAATCATTAGATATCGATACGTTATAAGCCCGTATGACGTCTGTTCGCTAGCATTAGCAAAACAAAACTTAGCATTAGCTAACTGGCTAATATTTAGCCAATATACATTAGCTAGCCTTTCAACAAACACCGACTAATGACTACTTTGCTTGCCTTCAACATTTCTGGATAACGTGACTTATTAGCACAGGTGTTCTAAGCACACCACTTAACCATAATTACCTTTTTTAAAAAGCAAAAATAAATGTATAAAAATGAATGGAGCCATTGGCGCGCCGTCAGGAAGTTGTCGGGCTCATGGGGCGGGGCTTGTTGTCAGTTGCTCTGTGATTGGTCAATGTGCGGATTGGGGGTGCGGCCCATAGACATGTTATAAGTAGACGCAGCATTGGCTGCTGTGACGCAAGAAATTGGGCCGCCATCTTGAAGTGGTGATGAGGAGCCGGCGAGCAGCCTAAACTGACAGTTGACAGGTAGAAAACAAAGATGGTGTTCAGCGTTTTCCTGCTCAAATGAGCGGACTGTTGAAAGTAGGAATCGGGGGGACTACTTTTCACAAGTAAGATTGTACATTAACGTACTATTGGTTGTATTTTGTGAAAAGAATATTACCACAGAGTTGAGAAGGAGCAAAAATCTTCAATAGTACTGAAATCGTAGCCGCTAGCAAACAAGAGTATGACCATAATAGAATTGCTTGTCAATTAAATTAATTACAGTTAAAAATTTCATACTTGAATGACATAAAGTTGAAATAAATGATGAAGATAAAGATTGTAAGATAGAATTTGGTTTTATTCTGAATCCAGTGAAACAGATTGGTGGTATTTTCTAGTGTTTACGTTCTTTCTGACGTCACTTCCTGTGCAGTCTTTCTGGCGTTACTTCTTCTCCGAACTCAGTCTGTAAACGATCGATGAGTCCATACCAAGCTAAGAGACGGAGATTCAAGAAATACACGGCGCACTTACCAGTGTAAAAATTATCCAAGGAGGGAAACCTTAAACGATGGTTTAGTGTGGCTGAAACGGGGTTTAGGCTCAATAATTATTCGTTTAAGGGGTTATCCGGCTTAGTGTAGACAGGGCCTGAAAGTTAAAAGTATGTTACATTAAAACAACTACTCAGTGGCCTAGTGGTTAGAGTGTCCGCCCTGAGATGGGTAGGTTGTGAGTTCAAACCCCGGCCGAGTCATACCAAAGACTATAAAAATGGGAGCCATTACCTCCCTGCTTGGCACTCAGCATCAAGGGTTGGAATTGGGGGTTAAATCACCAAAAACGATTCCCAGGTGCGGCCACCGCTGCTGCTCACTGCTCCCCTCGCCTCCTAGGGGGTGAACAAGGGTGATGGGTCAAATGCAGAGGACAAATTTCGCCACAACTAGTGTGTGTGTGTGTGACAATCATTGGTACTTTAACTTAACTCTGACAAGTACAATCTGTGTTGGCCCTGCGATGAGGTGGCGACTTGTCCAGGGTGTACCCCGCTTACCGCCTGAATGCAGCTGAGATAGGCTGCAGCACCCGCTGCAACCTCGAAAGGGACAAGTGGTAGAAAATGGATGGATGGAAGCTGTACAACCTATCCAAAAAGTCACTTACCGACCACGCAGTCTGATAGTTTATATTTCAATGATGGGTTAACTTATAAAGTGCAATTTTAAATTTCCCGCTAAACTTCCGGTTGAAAACGTCTATGTATGATGACGTATGCGTGTGACATCACTAGTTAAACGGAAGTATTGGTACACCTTTGAATCCAATACAAAAAAGCTCTGTTTTCATCTCACAATTCCACAGTATTCTGGACATCTGTGTTGGTGAATCTTTT
The DNA here is from genome assembly GCF_033978785.1 of Entelurus aequoreus. Taxonomy (NCBI): domain Eukaryota; kingdom Metazoa; phylum Chordata; class Actinopteri; order Syngnathiformes; family Syngnathidae; genus Entelurus; species Entelurus aequoreus. The sequence continues at coordinate 71,103,169 of NC_084739.1, forward strand.
GCAATTTGTTTAATGAACAATGGAGACTGCAAAGAAGAAAGCTGTAGGTGGGATCGGTGTATTAGCGGCTGGCTGCAGCAACACAACCAGGAGGACTTTGACTTGGATAGCAGACGCGCTAGCCGACGCTAGCCGCCGACCCCACGGATGACCGGGTGAAGTCCTTTGTCCTTCCGTCGATCGCTGGAACGCAGGTGAGCACGGGTGTTGATGAGCAGATGAGGGCTGGCTGGCGTAGGTGGAGCGCTAATGTTTTTAGCATAGCTCTGTGAGGTCGTGTTGCTAAGTTAGCTTCAATGGCGTCGTTAGCAACAGCATTGTTAAGCTTCACCAGGCTGGAAAGCATTAACCGTGTATTTACATGTCCACGGTTTAATAGTATTGTTGATCTTCTGTCTATCCTTCCAGTCAGGGATTTATTTATTTTGTTTCTATCTGCATTTGAGCCCGATGCTATCACGTTAGCTCCGTAGCTAAAGTGTTTCACCGATGTATTGTCGTGGAGATAAAAGTCACTGTGAATGTCCATTTCGCGTTCTCGACTCTCATTTTCAAGAGGATATAGTGTCCGAGGTGGTTTAAAATACAAATCTGTGATCCACAATAGAAAAAGGAGAGAGTGTGGAATCCAATGAGCCAGCTTGTACCTAAGTTACAGTCAGAGTGAAAAAAGATACGTCCTGCACTGCACTGTAGTCCTTCACTCTCACTTTCCTCATCCACAAATCTTTCATCCTGGCTCAAATTAATGGGGTAATCGTCGCTTTCTTGGTCCGAATCTCTCTCGCTGCTGGTGTAAACAACGGGGAAATGTGAGCAGCACTCCAGCTTTTGACGTCACGCTACTTCCGGTACGGGCAAGGCTTTTTTTTATCAGCGACCAAAAGTTGCGAACTTTATCATCGATGTTCTCTACTAAATCCTTTCAGCAAAAATATGGCAATATCGCGAAATGATCAAGTATGACACATAGAATGGATCTATCTATCCCCGTTTAAATAAAAACAATTCATTTCAGTAGGCCTTTAAGTTAACGTGACGAAGTAAATGTAGCGCGTGACTACCCGCCTCTGGGCAGAGAGGATCTTTGACTGGCATCTTTGGAGTACTGTATGTCCCCAAAAAAAGTATTTTAAAGGATCTTTGACTAACGTTCTGCCAGCAGGTCCTTAAGAAGTGCGGCGTGCTCCAGTCCTCTTTACAACTTGAAAGCCGCACTAGAGTCACTTATTTTTCTCAACTCTGCGAGATCGTTCCAAATTCTGATAACAACATGTTCTATTCTGAGAATATCAGGCAGGGTGTATGTGTGTGTGTGTGTGTGTGTGTGTGTGTGTGTGTGTGTGTGTGTGTGTGTGTGTGTGTGTGTGTGTGTGTGTGTGTGTGTGTGTGTGTGTGTGTGTGTGTGTGTGTGTGTGTGTGTGTGTGTGTGTGTGTGTGTGTGCACTTGTCTCACCATCCTTGTGTGGACATACACTTGATAAACCACCCTTTCTGTGAGGATCTTTTAACTTGTGAGGACATTTGCCTGGTCCTCACAACTACAGAAGTAAAATATTTTTTTTACTTTGTGTGTTTCGCATTCTGAAGTGAGGTTGCAACTAGGGATGTCCGATAAATGTTTTAAAATTTAATTATTGGTATCGTTTTTTTTTATTATCGGTATCGTTTTTTTTTTTGTTTTTTTTTAATTGAATCAACATAAAAAACACAAGATACACTTACGATTAGTGCACCAACCCAAAAAAAATATTATCGGTATCGTTTTTTTTTAATTATTATTATTTTTTTTAAATTAAATCAACATAAAAAACACAAGATACACTTACGATTAGTGCACCAACCCAAAAAAAATATTATCGGTATCGTTTTTTTGTTTTTTTTTGTTTTTTTTTTAATTTTTAAATCAACATAAAAAACACAAGATACACTTACAATTAGTGCTCCAACCCCAAAAAAACTCCCTCCCCCATTTACACCCATTCACACAAAAGGGTTGTTTCTTTCTGTTATTAATATTCTGCTTCCTACATTATATATCAATATATATCAATACAGTCTGCAAGGGATACAGTCCGTAAGCACACATGATTGTGCGTGCTGCTGCTCCACTAATAGTACTAACCTTTAACAGTTAATTTTACTCATTTTCATTCATTACTAGTTTCTATGTAACTGTTTTTATATTGTTTTACTTTCTTTTTTATTCAAGAAAATGTTTTTAATTTATTTATCTTATTTTATTAATTTTTTTAAAAAGTACCTTATCTTCACCATACCTGGTTGTCCAAATTAGGCATAATAATGTGTTAATTCCACGACTGCATATATCGGTTGATATCGGTATCGGTAATTAAAGAGTTGGACAATATCGGAATATCGGATATCGGCGAAAAGCCATTATCGGACATCCCTGGTTGCAACTCTCTACTCCCATCTAGGGCTAGATATATATTTTTTCATCATTCTAGCTATAGTGGAAAGGGGGGCCCTCACAACCTACTAACTAAACGTGGGTCCACACAAAGTAGGCAAGACATGTATGTGTGTGTGTGTGTGTGTGTGTGTGTGTGTGTGTGTGTGTGTGTGTGTGTGTGTGTGTGTGTGTGTGTGTGTGTGTGTGTGTGTGTGTGTGTGTGTGTGTGTGTGTGTGTGTGTGTGTGTGTCTATCCGGGCTCCCCGTGGTCATTCTATTGGTCTTCCGAGTGGGTGGTCTCTTCCAAGAGAGGAGCACTGGAAACATTACACCTACCTTCACACACACACACACACACACACACACATAAATATATATATATATATATATATATATATATATATATATATATATATATATATATATATATATAAAGTCAAACTGGGAATCACACCAACGCAGCACAGCGGAGGCAGAAGCCTTCTTTCAGATGTGTGATGGTAAATGAGCTGATCCCAAACATGAACCGGTAGCTCCCACTCACTCATCACCACTCAGAGTGTTTTATGTTTGTTGTCCGACACACACACACACACACACACACACACACACACACACACACACACCTGCGACTCAGCCTGCGTGCGCTGGTTGCAGGTGAGAGGACGACAGGGCCGGCGGGGAGGTCGGCGTCCGCTCCCGACACGAAAAGGGTGGCGGCGCATGAAAGACGAAGAGAGTGAGGAGGAGGAGGTGGAAAAAAAAGAAATGAAGTGAGCGGAGGAGGAAAAGACGGAAGAGGCTGATTGGCTCCCCCCTGAGATTCTTTTGTTTAGATTGTTCCTCGCTTTCTCTTTCTGTTGTTGGACATCTGAGGCGCATTACAGCACAGGACCCTGAGTCACATCTAGGCCTTAAACCAAGAACATATGCGCTATGAGCTTGTGTGTGTGTGTGTGTGTGTTTGTGTGTGCGTGTGTGTGTGTGTGTGTGTAGTCGGATGCAGTGGGATTTCCCCACACTGTTCCCAGAGTGCTGCTGGACTTTATTTTCTTGTCCATTGTCTCTTGCTGGGATATAAAAGGCTTATTGTTTGCAGAGCAGCCAGGGTGCTCCTGAAGGTTAGCGGACGCTCCCGAGTCAGACCATTGATCTCCTCCTCCTCCTCCTCCTCCTCCTTCACCACAGTTTAGGTCCCAGCAGTTTGGTTCTGTCCCCCACTTGTTTCGTTACGGAAACCTCGGCCAGGCTCGTTTGGAAGGGCCCGCTATGATCGTGCGGCAGTTTCCAGGCCTCGCCGCACGTCTTGAAATGCTCAAAGTACAAAAGTACACGTCGTTCATTAACGGTGTTACAAAAAAGATCGGTTATAATTAGAGATGTCGATAAATGCTTTACAATGTAATATCGGAAATGATCGGTATGGGTTTCAAAAAGTAATATTAATGACTTTTTAAAACGCCGCTCTACGCAGTGGTACATATCCGGTAAAACACGGACGTAGGGCATACTTTTTTAAAAAAAAATTTATTTATTTATTTATTTTTTTATTCTGCAAATTTTTTTAAACTTTTTATTCGACCCCTTTTACCGTATTGCATTTGCATTATCTTGTTTAGCACACTCATTGTTTATGTTCTTTGTTTGTTTTTTTTTGTTTTGCTTAGTTGTTTTTTTTTTTGTTGGTTTTTTGTTTGCTCCATGCTTTTTTAACCTGTAAAGCACTTTGGTGCAATCTAAAAAGTTGTTGAAAATGTGCTATATAAATAAAGTTGACTTGACTTGACTTGACTTGACAACAACGTTCCCTGTAAGGTGCGCACCTGTGCAATTGCGCACTGCTCAAGCGTCCTCTGCGCACGGCAAATCTATGCCACGCACAAAATCAAATAAAAAAATAAGCGCATAACAATTTTCGACATGACACGGACACGACAGAGAAAACGGTTTTCGTCATCCTTGTTCAAATATTGTAACGTCTGTCGAGACGCTTTGAGGACACGAATTCCATCCATCACTTTACGGAGCAAAAGTCTTTATTGTCGGACATAAACACATCACCAAAACATTAGTTAAAAAAATGACATCTAGCAAAAGTGGTCATTTTCTGCAGTACAAACCAGACCAAAAGCAACTTTGTTGTATCAACAGCACCCGCTCGCTCTTTCTCACTTGCGCCAACACGTGCACATATGGCACTTAGCCAGTGATGCGTTTACAGACACACAAAAAGTGGGACAACTCCAACACCACACATAAAGTGTCATTCCAGGTGGTTACACTATGATTTACCAATCAAATGTGTGCTTATTCTAGTGTCATTTATTAGGAATCTTCATTTATAAATATTAATCATGAAATGCTGTTAGTATATTGAATGCTGCCGCTAGGTGACATCATACGCAAATACGGTGTTGGCTTCCACTGTTATGCTGATGACACCCAACTCTACATGCCCCTAAAGCTGACCAACACGCCGGATTGTAGTCAGCTGGAGGCGTGTCTTAATGAAATTAAACAATGGATGTCCGCTAACTTTTTGCAACTCAACGCTAAGAAAACGGAAATGCTGATTATCGGTCCTGCTCGACACCAACATCTATTTAATAATACCACCTTAACATTTGACAAGCAAACAATTACACAAGGCGACTCGGTAAAGAATCTGGGTATTATCTTCGACCCAACTCTCTCGTTTGAGTCACACATTAAGAGTGTTACTAAAACGGCCTTCTTTCATCTCCGTAATATCGCTAAAATTCGTTCCATTTTGTCCACAAGCGACGCTGAGATCATTATCCATGCGTTCGTTACATCTCGTCTCGATTACTGTAACGTTTTATTTTGGGGCCTCCCTATGTCTAGCATTAAAAGATTACAGATGGTACAAAATGCGGCTGCTAGACTTTTGACAAAAACAAGAAAGTTTGATCATATTACGCCTATACTGTATATACCTTTATATACATACATACATACATACATATATACCTATACTGGCTCACTTGCACTGGCTTCCTGTGCACCTAAGATGCCACTTTAAGGTTTTACTACTTACGTATAAAATACTACACGGTCTAGCTCCTGCCTATCTTGCCGATTGTATTGTACCATATGTCCCGACAAGAAATCTGCGTTCAAAGAACTCCGGCTTATTAGTGATTCCCAGAGCCCAAAAAAAGTCTGCGGGCTATAGAGCGTTTTCTGTTGGGGCTCTAAAAAGTTAGAGATCCTACCTCAGTAGAAGCATTTAAGTCTCATCTTAAAACTCATTTGTATACTCTAGCCTTTAAATAGACTCCCTTTTTAGACCAGTTGATCTGCCGTTTCTTTTCTTTTCTTTTCTCCTCTGCTCCCCTCTCCCTTTTGGAGGGGGAGTTGCACAGGTCCGGTGGCCACGGATGAAGTGCTGGTTGTCCAGAGTATTGATATATAAACTATCAGACTGCGTGGTCGCTAGTAGTGGCTTTCAGTAGGCCTTTAAGTAGCACAGAATTACATAACAAATCAAATCGAAAAATATTATTTGTACGTAATATAAACAGCTTAGCTGTGCAAATAATACAAAATGCACTTTTTAATCCCCAGTGGAGGATGTAATGGACCGTCACACACATTCTGGTTCTGGTCAGCAGCAAGTAAGTGACTTGACTTCATTGTGCGACTATCATCTTCCTCACTTCAAATACTTTCTTGCCAGCATTTCTCCTGCCAAATATGCCCGGCTAGGCAACTGGAGAACACTTTTGGATTTGGTCCTACATGGTAAACAAGACAAATGAATGTTTTATCACACATTTGTCCAAATTTGGCCAACATTGTGGCTTTCCTGGACGTGGTCTACATGGCTAAAAGAAAATTATCATTTGATTTAGAATCGGGATGTATACGAATCACGATTCAGATGTAAATGACAAGAAGCCGTGGGGACATTGCTGGACAAGCAGAAACAGTGTGGAGAAGGAAGATAGAGAATGGACGTATTATAACCATAAAGGTTTATATTATGTTTATAAAGTCAGTAAATACGTCCCTGGACACATGAGGACTTTGAATATGACCAATGTATGATCCTGTAACTACTTGGTATCACATCCATACCTAAATGTGTGGTATCATCCAAAACTAATGTCAAGTATCAAAGAAGAGAAGAATAAGTGATTATTACATTTGAACAGAAGTGTAGATAGAACATGTTCAAACAGAAAATAAGCAGATATTAACAGTAAATGAACAAGTAGATTAATAATACATTTTTTACAGTTTGTCCCTCATAATGTGTACAAAATAATAGAATGACAACATGTTACTGCATCAACAGCAACCAAATTAGGACCTTCTGGTTGCTTGGAGACAGCTTAAAAACTTATTTTAAAAAGTGATTCTTACAACAACAAAAAACGCTATTTTATAAAAATCTATTTTAAAAAATAGATACATATTTTAATCCATTTTGAAAATTATGCATCGATTTAGAATCGGGTTGAATAAGAAGCACGATTCAAATGTGAATGTTATTTAGGGCCAGATTGTTCTTTGATTGCGAGACGAAACAAATGTTTAATTTGTCGTAACATTTTCTGTTAAAACAATTACTTTTTTATGTGGTATCCTTCATTTGAAAAATATCAAAAAGTATCGAAACACATTTTTGTACCGGTTCCAAAATATTGGTATCGGGATAACGCGGTGGTTAACAGTGATGTGCGATACCACTGATTTTCTTTCCAATCTGATACTGAATAAAATGTTGGATGGTATCGGCGATACAGATCCGATGCAAATTCTTTGTGCAAATCTACCTAATGTGTCTGGTCAACTTTAAAAAGTAGTGTATTTTAAATGTCGCTGCTTCACCACTTTAGTCATATTTTTTTGCGCTTAAGAAACTTTTTTATGACTTTATCTCAAGACGTCTTGTGTTTGTTTGAGATTGTCATTAAGTGGCGTCACGTGACAGTAACTGCCGGAAGAAGACTCGCTGACACATGGATTTGTCTTTGCAAGCCTTAATTAACTATGAAAAACTATGAAAAGTTCTCTATAGAAGAGATCACATTTGGTATTTTTATAAAGGACAGTAACGTTGTCAACATTATTATGCTCCAGACAAAAAATGTTCTACATAAATGTTGATTTATGAAAGTTAGGCCTACATTTTCTAGTTGGCTTACAATTATACAGCACAAAAGCCCTTAAAGGCCTACTGAAAGCCACTACTAGCGACCACGCAGTCTGATAGTTTATATATCAATGATGAAATCTTAACATTGCAACACATGCCAATACGGCCGGGTTAACTTATAAAGTGACATTTTAAATTTCCCGGGAAATATCTGGCTGAAACGTCGCGGTATGATGACGTATGCGCGTGACAAAGTCAGTATAACGGAAGTTATGGTACCCCGTAGAATCCTATACAAAAAGCTCTGTTTTCATTTCATAATTCCACAGTATTCTGGACATCTTTTGCAATTTGTTTGATGAACAATGAAGGCTGCAAAGAAGACAGTTGTAGGTGGGATCAGTGTATTAGCAGCGGACTACAGCAACACAACCAGGAGGACTTTGTTGGAGCGCTAGCCGCCGACCTCACCTTGACTTCCTACGTCTCCGGGTCGCCAAACGCATCGGGTGAAGTCCTTCGTCCTTCTGCCGATCGCTGGAACGCAGGTGAGCACGGGTGTTGATGAGCAGATGAGGGCTGGCTGGCGTAGGTGGAGAGCTAATGTTTTTAGCATAGCTCTGTGCGGTCCGGTTGCTAAGTTAGCTTCAATGGCGTCGTTAGCACAGCATTGTTAACCTTCGCCAGTCTGGAAAGCATTAATCGTGTAGTTACATGTCCACGGTTTAATAGTATTGTTGATTTTCTATCTATCCTTCCAGTCAGGGGTTTATTTTTTTGTTTCTATATGCAGTTAAGCACGATGCTATCACGTTAGCTTGTAGCTAAAGCATTTTGCCGATGTATTGTCGTGGAGATAAAAGGCACTGAATGTCCATTTCGCGTTCTCGACTCTCATTTTCAAGAGGATATAGTATCCCAGGTGGTTTAACATACAAATCCGTGATCCACAGTAGAAAAAAGGAGAGAGTGTGGAATCCAATGAGCCAGCTTGTACCTAAGTTACGGTCAGAGCGAAAAAAGATACGTCCTGCACTGCCTCTCAAGTCCTTCACTGTAACGTTCCTCATCCACGAATCTTTCATCCTCGCTCAAATTAATGGGGTAATCGTCACTTTCTCGGTCCGAATCTCTCTCGCTGCATTGTAAACAACGGGGAATTGTGAGGAATACTAGCTCCTGTGACGTCACGCTACTTCCGCTACAGGCAAGGCTTTTTTTTATCAGCGAGCAAAAGTTGCGAACTTTATCGTCGATGTTCTATACTAAATCCTTTCAGCAAAAATATGGCAATATCGCGAAATGATCAAGTATGACACATGGAATGGATCTGCTAGTCCCGTTTAAATAAAAAAAAATCATTTCAGATATCTTTTTTAAAAACATGTAAAGTCATTTAGGTAGCCCTCTCTTTTATTTTTCATATTTTTTTATTATTATCATTATTTATTAATATTTAGAATAGAATAGAAAGTACTTTATTGATCCCTGGGGGGAATTCAGCACCACAGTTCGCTCACAATACACAATAATAATGATAAATAATATAATATATATAATGTATTATATATATAATATATGAATAATATAAATATATTCTACATATATTTTACATTTATGCACATTTAATATTTAATACTCTATCTGTATTTGCTTTTGTTTTCTTTCCTTGATGTTGAAAGTGCTTTGACTTTTGTGTGAATTATAAATGTATGTTTGTTGTGCAATTAAAAAATAAAAATAAAAAAACATTTTAAAAAAAAGCCTTAATCGATAATTATAAATAATGGTGATATAAATAAATGTAACGATCGCAATTGAACTTAATGTAACGCAGTAAAAGTAGCGTTTCTTCTTCACAAAAATTGTCAAGTAAAAGGAAAAAAGTATGTTACATCAAAACTACTCCGACAAGTACAAGTTTTTCAAAAAGTTACTTAAACGTCACTTTTACGGAGTAAAATGTAACGCGTTACTACCCACCTCTGATTACCTCTAATGACTAAAGTATCAAAAGTCAAATGAAATCAAATCAACTTTATTTATAAAGCACATTTAATGAAAGATAACAAGAGAAACGAGCAAACACATCACAACACAAACAGAGCACGATAAAAAATAAATAACTAAAATAAATAGAACATAAAAACAGGTTCACAGCAGGTGTATTATGGGATGCCATAGCAGGATGGAGATCACTCAGTGTTAAAAGCCATGGAATAAAAGTATGTTTTGAAGAGAGATTTAAAAACAGGAAGAGAGGAGGCTTGTCTAACACTCAGAGGTAGGTCGTTCCAGAGCTTGGGAGCAGCAGCGGCGAAAGCTCTGTCACCTCTAAGCTTCAGCCTTGTGTCCGGGACCGTCAGTAGCAGCTGATCGGCTGATCTTAGGGATCGGGTGGGGCAGTAAGGCTGAAGGAGGTCGGAGAGATATGTTGGCGCGAGGTTGTTTAGACATTTAAAAACAAATAGAAGGAGTTTAAAATTGTTTGGGTAACGCACTGGGAGCCAGTGAAGGGACGCTAATATAGGGGTGATGTGCTAACGTCTGCGGGTCTGTGTTAGCAGACGAGCAGCAGAGTTGTGCACCAGCTGCAGGCCTGGCTAATGCCTACATACAGGGCGCTGCAGTAGTCTAGACGAGTCGAGATAAAGGCGTGGATTAATTCCTCGAGATCATGTCCTGATAGAAGCGGTTTCACTTTCGCTATTTGGCGTAATTGGTAAAAGCTTTTTTGTACGACGCTGCTGATTTGTTTTTGGAATTTCAAATCTGAGTGGAACTTTACCCCCAGGTTTGTGACACAGTCGCTGAGATACGGGGTCAGAGTGCCGAGGTCCACGTTGGGGGAGGGGGAGCGACTCGGACCGAACAAAAGTGTTGATGTTTTGATTGGACAATGGATATTAGAGCATAAAGAACATCACAAACTATATTTTTGTACTTGCATGATGGGTAAAAATGTAACTTTTAACATTTTATGATGATAGAACACATGTTTTAATAATATTTAAATGCATAAAAAAGATGAACATCCTTGGAAAAAAAAAGTACCGTATTTTTCGGACTATAAGTCGCAGTTTTTTTCATAGTTTGCGACTTATACTCAGGAGCGACTTATGTGTGAAATGATGAACACATTAGCGTAAAATATCCAATAATATTATTGATGTCATTCACGTAAGAGACTAGACGTATAAGATTTCATGGGATTTAGCGATTAGGAGTGACAGATTGTTTGGTAAACGTATAGCATGTTCTATATGTTATAGTTATTTGAATGACTCTTACCATAATATGTTACGTTAACATACCAGTTGGTTATTTATGCCTCATATAACGTACACTTATTCAGCCTGTTGTTCACTATTCTTTAGACATTTTAAATTGCCTTTCAAATGTCTATTCTTGCTGTTGGCTTTTAGCAAATACATTTCCCCAAAAAATGCGACTTATACTCCAGTGCGACTTATATATGTATTTTTCCTTCTTTATTATGCATTTCCCGCTGGTGCGACTTATACTCCGGAGCGACTTATACTCCCAAAAATACTGTAAACCCTACAATTTAAATACTGTACTGTCATGCAAACTCCTCGGGTTTTTTTAGATATTGAAAAAAACTCCTCTCCAGAGACCTCTCATTTTCCATACGCAAACATTAAAAGTTATGCTAACATAGCATTATGACAGCTGACAGTTGTAAAAAGCCAAAAAACAGTGACTAAAATAGGATGTAAAGAAACAAGGGCGACGCATCCTTAAAAGTGTCAGTTGATTTTTTATTAGGTTTCACTCAGTTGAAGAAAAAAACAAGTCTTTGGAACGTTTACCAATGGGAAAAAAAAAACAATTAACAAAGACAAAAATATAAAACAATTGCATGAAAACAAAAATCAGTTTGAATGCAGGGCAGTTTCCTCCTTTTGCCCTTTTGTTTACAAAACAAAGCTAAAAAAAACAAAACAAATTATTTACAGTGCATCAATATGTATTTACATTAAGGCATTTTTTTGCTGGGGGCCGCAGAAGACGAGGGGTTACACAAATAAATAGATGATAACAGTTAACAGTGCTATATTGTCTGGGTGAACACGCAAACGTGGCGGCCATCTTGGGGAGGGCGGACACAAAGGAAACATGTGGACAGACGACCGCGTCATTCAAGTCTCAGTGCATCACAGCTACTATTTTACTCAGACTAGAGGCACTTTCAAAAAGGAGATGATCCACTTTGGTTCAAAAAGAAGCTCGGAGGATACGCCGCCAAGGATGAGACCTTTTTTTTTTGTCTGCTCGCTAAAAGACAAAATGAATAATTGATCAGCTAATTGCTGCTCTTTAGCAACCCCCCCCCAACCCCCCTCCTCCCCCTCCTTGTTCTCTGGCTGAAATAAAAAAGAAAAAATCCTTCCATATGTCCGCCCTTTTCCTTCCTTCTGTGCCTCCACATCAATGAACCATTCGACTCATTTCTAGTGCAAACCGTTTGGTAGTAGGAAGTAACAAAACCTGGCGTGAAAACAAACGTTTGGTTTGCGAATGAAGGAAAAAGTTTCAAGTGAGAGTTAAGTGCTTTCATTCCAGCCACACCAGAACTGCACACCTCTTTCTTCTTCTTCCGTGTGTAAAAAGCCAGTCCGTGTGGAGAATATTACTTTACCGTCTTTGTTCCCACCGCACCTATAGTAGCGGGCAGCACCACCAGGTGGAGCTGCGGAAATGGTCAAAACAAAAACAAAAACCAGGAAAAGTATGAAGAGCACCACTTGGAAGCGCTGCCGATGGAAACAAAAAGCCAGGAAAGTACCGGCCAGCACCACCAGGAGGAGCTGCGAATAATGAAAACCAGAAAAATGTGGGGAGCTTGTGACGTGCTAGTTCTGGTGCCTCTTCATGTGCAGGGCCAGGTGGTCCGAGCGGGAGAAGGAGCGCGAGCACACGGCGCACTGGAAGGGTTTGGCGCCCGTGTGTTTGCGGTAGTGGCGAGTCAGCTCGTCGGAGCGGGCGAAGCGCCAGTCGCAGCTGTCCCACGTGCACCTGTACGGCTTCTCACCTGCGGACAAGACAAGGGGCGTGAGGACGTCGCTGGCACTCGTTCACCTGCCGGCCGTGTCGTGTCACACCGAGTAGGATTAGGAGGCAACCGGAAAGACGGGTTCTGGTGAGGTACGCCAGCCGTGTTGCTGTTGCGCAACCACGCTTGTCACGCCGTGGCCCCGGACATAATGTGTCTTCCTGAAGAATGTTGCACCCCTCAGGCTGCCAACTACTCTTTGCCATCAACTGTCTTACTTCCCGAAAAGTCATTCCTCATAGGTACTTCACCAAATAAAGTAACTGAATTCCTAACGGAATTACTCTCAAACAAATGTCGTTACTTACGAGGGAAAGTCATTTAGACGCTACTTAAGAAACATTTTCAAATATCTGGCATATAGAGAGATGGTTAATATAAAGAGTGTATATGTTCCTTTTGGACTGTACTTAAATGTATCATGTATGTATTTATGTTATTCACATGTGAATAATTCTGTATAATAGACTGTATTTATGTTATTCACATGTGAATAATGCTGTATAATAGACTGTATTTATGTTATTCACATGTGAATAATGCTGTATAATAGACTGTATTTATGTTATTCACATGTGAATAATGCTGTATAATAGACTGTATTTATGTTATTCACATGTGAATAATGCTGTATAATAGACTGTATTTATGTTATTCACATGTGAATAATGCTGTATAATAGACTGTATTTATGTTATTCACATGTTAATAATGCTGTATAATAGACTGTATTTATGTTATTCACATGTGAATAATGCTGTATAATAGACTGTATTTATGTTATTCACATGTGAATAATGCTGTATAATAGACTGTATTTATGTTATTCACATGTTAATAATGCTGTATAATAGACTGTATTTATGTTATTCACATGTGAATAATGCTGTATAATAGACTGTATTTGTGTTATTCACTTGTGAATAATGCTGTATAATAGACTGTATTTATGTTATTCACATGTGAATAATGCTGTATAATAGACTGTATTTATGTTATTCACATGTGAATAATGCTGTATAATAGACTGTATTTATGTTATTCACATGTGAATAATGCTGTATAATAGACTGTATTTATGTTATTCACATGTGAATAATGCTGTATAATAGACTGTATTTATATTATTCACATGTGAATAATGCTGTATAATAGACTGTATTTATGTTATTCACATGTGAATAATGCTGTATAATAGACTGTATTTATGTTATTCACATGTGAATAATGCTGTATAATAGACTGTATTTATGTTATTCACATGTTAATAATGCTGTATAATAGACTGTATTTATGTTATTCACATGTGAATAATGCTGTATAATAGACTGTATTTGTGTTATTCACTTGTGAATAATGCTGTATAATAGACTGTATTTATGTTATTCACATGTGAATAATGCTGTATAATAGACTGTATTTATGTTATTCACATGTGAATAATGCTGTATAATAGACTGTATTTATGTTATTCACATGTGAATAATGCTGTATAATAGACTGTATTTATATTATTCACATGTGAATAATGCTGTATAATAGACTGTATTTATGTTATTCACATGTGAATAATGCTGTATAATAGACTGTATTTATGTTATTCACATGTGAATAATGCTGTATAATAAACTTTTTTTTATGTTATTCACATGTGAATAATGCTGTATAATAGACTGTATTTATGTTATTCACATGTGAATAATGCTGTATAATAAACTTTTTTTTATGTTATTCACATGTGAATAATGCTGTATAATAGACTGTATTTATGTTATTCACATGTGAATAATGCTGTATAATAGACTGTATTTATGTTATTCACATGTGAATAATGCTGTATAATAAACTTTTTTTTATGTTATTCACATGTGAATAATGCTGTATAATAGACTGTATTTATGTTATTCACATGTGAATAATGCTGTATAATAAACTTTTTTTTATGTTATTCACATGTGAATAATGCTGTATAATAGACTGTATTTATGTTATTCACATGTGAATAATGCTGTATAATAAACTTTTTTTAATGTTATTCACATGTGAATAATGCTGTATAATAGACTGCATTTATGTTATTCACATGTGAATAATGCTGTATAATAGACTGTATTTATATTATTCACATGTGAATAATGATGTATAATAGACTGTATTTATGTTATTCACATATGAATAATGCTGTATAATAGACTGTATTTATGTTATTCACATGTGAATAATGCTGTATAATAGACTGTATTTGTTATTTACATGTAAATAATTCTGTATAATAGACTGTATTTATGTTATTCACATGTGAATAATGCTGTATAATAGACTGTATTTATATTATTCACATGTGAATAATGATGTATAATAGACTGTATTTATGTTATTCACATGTGAATAATGCTGTATAATAGACTATTTATGTTATTCACATGTAAATAATGCTGTATAATAGACTGTATTTATGTTATTCACATGTGAATAATGCTGTATAATAGACTGTTTATGTTATTCACATGTAAATAATGCTGTATAATAGACTGTATTTATGTTATTCACATGTGAATAATGTTGTATAATAGACTGTATTTATATTATTCACCTGTAAAAAAATACCTAAGTGTTTATTGTGAGCAAACTGTGGTGCTGAATTTCCCCAGGGATCAATAAAGTACTTTCTATTATACAAGAGCACAGTGTGCGTGCGTCTGTGCTTTTAAAAGGCGGGGCCTGTTGCTTAGTGACGTGTGACATCATCAAGCGTTCCAACGGAGCTGTGTTTGTTAAGCTTTAGCAGTTAGCAGCACTGACGCCAGCTTTTTTTTCAATCTTTTCACCGGATTGCGTTTGCTTAATAAAGAGATTGAATGTGTCATTTCTTCTTGTCAACAAACGGGGTATTGTTTGGATGGCCAGTTTGTCACTTCAATCAGTGATTTGTTGTTTGATATTCCCATGGTGTGTGTTGTTGTCTGCTGTGGGATGGCGCCTCTTCCTGTTTGATATCAACTTCATTTTAGTGCGATACTGCTTGTTGCTTCCACCAGTAAAAAGATATTTCCTGCATTGAACATGCTGCACTGTCTTGTTGTCCACATAAAACCGCTAACGGCGTTGTAACGGACCTAAAAGTAATTCATTAGATTACTGGTTACTAGTAAAAGTAACGTTGTTACTAACGAAGTTATTACGATCACTGGTCATAAATGTCCGTTTGTTTAAAGACGAAGGCTGTGTTTGAAATGGAATCCTCCCCCAAGTATTACTAATATCAATACGTACGCACTTCTTCTTCTAATTGAGACAAAGCAAACACTCAGAAGCTAACGGCTGCTACATGCTAACATGACCTGTGTGCGTTATTGTGTTGAAATGATGATCGCTGCACACAGCGCCCAACAGTAGAATTAGTGCTAATGCTAAATGCTAACCGGAAGTGTCCAGGCTGGTCCACAAGTGAAACTTACGTACTGTGTCTTTAACCTTCTACAGGAAATCTACTGGCATACAACTTCAATAAGCAGCATTGTGCCACGTTAAAAGAGTTTGTTTTTAAATATTAAATCGTTTCCAATAATATTTTCATTTGACCTATTTTTACTTCACATTTCGGGACACTTTTGCAATATTTTTGTGGGAGGTTATAAGACTTTTGTATTTTTATTTTTATTTTTTAAATTAAGTAATTATATTTATAATACTGGGAAATCTATGTACCAAACTTTTATTATATTTAGTTCACATTTATTTTACACCTTTTTTGTTATAAGCCTTTTTCAGTGGAATATATATATATATATATATATATATATATATATATATATATATATATATATATATATATATATATATATATATATATATATATATATTTTTTTTTTTTAAATACAAAAATAAATTAAATATTTATAACAATGATTTATCAGTTTAACATCTGTTCTGTCTTTAATGCTTTGACAAATAATCAAAATTTCTGTTTAACCTTTTTTTTTGGAATTCTATTAAGTTGACTTTTATTGTTTAAAGTCAAGTGTGATTTTTTTAAAAAGTGCTTCTCAATAAAATCTATTATTATTACTATTAGATAGATTGATATCATAAAAAGTCAATTTATTACAAATTGTGGCTTTAATCCTTTAAAAAGGCACTCATTAAAATACTTGGAAACCCTGAATTATATTTGAAATCTAGA